>NC_060142.1:8634644-8938415 GCF_021461385.2 Schistocerca piceifrons
AGCACATAGTATTTCATAGCGACGCAATTTTGGTGTTATTTATTCATGTGAGGGAGCGAGGGATGTAGTAAAGTGGGAACAGTGCATCGGAAAGGAGATACTCGTGTCCCAAAACTAAATCCTGTCGTTCCATAGAAACGTGACTCGATTTAGGAGGAGAGGTCATTGAGCACATAGTATTTCATACCGACGCAATTTCTGTGTTAATTATTCATGTGAGGGAGCGAGGGATGTAGTAAAGTGGGAACAGTGCATCGGAAAGGAGATACTCGTGTCCCAAAACTAAATCCTGTCGTTTCCATAGAAACGTTACACGATTTAGAAGGAGAAGTCATAGAACCCATAGTATTTCATAGCGACGCAATTTCTGTGTTAATTCGTCAATGTGAGGGAGCGAGCGTTGAGGTAAAGAATGAATAGTGCATCGGAAAGGAGTTACTCGTATCCCAAAACTAAATCCTGTCGTTTCCATTGAAACGTGACTCGATTTAGGAGGAGAGGTCATTGAGCACATAGTATTTCATACCGACGCAATTTCTGTGTTAATTATTCATGTGAGGGAGCGAGGGATGTAGTAAAGTGGGAACAGTGCATCAGAAAGGAGATACTCGTGTCCCAAAACTAAATCCTGTCGTTTCCATAGAAACGTTACACGATTTAGAAGGAGAAGTCATAGAACCCATAGTATTTCATAGCGACGCAATTTCTGTGTTAATTCGTCAATGTGAGGGAGCGAGCGTTGAGGTAAAGAATGAATAGTGCATCGGAAAGGAGTTACTCGTATCCCAAAACTAAATCCTGTCGTTTCCATTGATACGTGACTCGATTTAGGAGGAGAAGTCATTGAGCACATAGTATTTCATAGCGACGCAATTTCTGTGTTAATTATTCATGTGAGGGAGCGAGGGATGTAGTAAAGTGGGAACAGTGCATCGGAAAGGAGATACTCGTGTCACAAAACTAAATCCTGTCGTTTCCATAGAAGCGTTACACGATTTAGAAGGAGAAGTCATAGAACCCATAGTATTTCATATCGACGCAATTTCTGTGTTAATTCGTCAATGTGAGGGAGCGAGCGTTGAGGTACAGAGTGAATAGTGCATCGGAAAGGAGTTACTCGTATCCCAAAACTAAATCCTGTCGTTTCCATTCAAACGTGACTCGATTTAGGAGGAGAAGTCATTGAGCACATAGTATTTCATAGCGACGCAATTTCTGTGTTAATTATTCATGTGATGGAGCGTGGGATGTAGTAAAGTGGGAACAGTGCATCGGAAAGGAGATACTCGTGTCCCAAAACTCAATCCTGTCGTTTCCATAGAAACGTTACACGATTTAGAAGGAGAAGTCATAGAACCCATAGTATTTCATAGCGACGCAATTTCTGTGTTAATTCGCAAATGTGAGGGAGCGAGCGTTGAGGAAAAGAATGAATAGTGCATCGGAAAGGAGATACTCGTATCCCAAAACTAAATCCTGTCGTTTCCATTGAAACGTGACTCGATTTAGGACGAGAAGTCATTGAGCACATAGTATTTCATAGCGACGCAATTTTTGTGTTAATTATTCATGTGAGGGAGCGAGGGATGTAGTAAAGTGGGAACAGTGCATCGGAAAGGAGATACTCGTGTCCCAAAACTCAATCCTGTCGTTTCCATAGAAACGTTACACGATTTAGAAGGAGAAGTCATAGAACCCATAGTATTTCATAGCGACGCAATTTCTGTGTTATTTCGTCAATGTGAGGGAGCGACCGTTGAGGTAAAGAATGAATAGTGCATCGGAAAGGAGTTACTCGTATCCCAAAACTAAATCCTGTCGTTTCCATTAAAACGTGACTCGATTTAGGAGGAGAGGTCATTGAGCACATAGTATCTCATAGCGACGCAATTTCTGTGTTAATTATTCATGTGAGGGAGCGAGGGATGTAGTAAAGTGGGAACAGTGCATCGGAAAGGAGATACTCGTGTCCCAAAACTAAATCCTGTCGTTTCCATAGAAACGTTACACGATTTAGAAGGAGAAGTCATAGAACCCATAGTACTTCATTGCGACGCAATTTCTGTGTTAATTCGGCAATGTGAGGGAGCGAGCGTTGAGGAAAAGAATGAATAGTGCATCGGAAAGGAGATACTCGTATCCCAAAACTAAATCCTGTCGTTTCCATTGAAACGTGACTCGATTTAGGACGAGAAGTCATTGAGCACATAGTATTTCATAGCGACGCAATTTTTGTGTTAATTATTCATGTGAGGGAGCGAGGGATGTAGTAAAGTGGGAACAGTGCATCCGAAAGGAGATACTCGTGTCCCAAAACTAAATCCTGTCGTTTCCATTGAAACGTGACTCGATTTAGGAGGAGAAGTCATTGAGCACATAGTATTTCATAGCGACGCAATTTCTGTGTTAATTATTCATGTGAGGGAGCGAGGGATGTAGTAAAGTGGGAACAGTGCATCGGAAAGGAGATACTCGTGTCCCAAAACTAAATCCTGTCGTTTCCATAGAAACGTTACACGATTTAGAAGGAGAAGTCATAGAACCCATAGTATTTCATAGCGACGCAATTTCTGTGTTAATTCGTCAATGTGAGGGAGCGAGCGTTGAGGTAAAGAATGAATAGTGCATCGGAAAGGAGTTACTCGTATCCCAAAACTAAATCCTGTCGTTTCCATTGATACGTGACTCGATTTAGGAGGAGAAGTCATTGAGCACATAGTATTTCATAGCGACGCAATTTCTGTGTTAATTATTCATGTGAGGGAGCGAGGGATGTAGTAAAGTGGGAACAGTGCATCGGAAAGGAGATACTCGTGTCACAAAACTAAATCCTGTCGTTTCCATAGAAGCGTTACACGATTTAGAAGGAGAAGTCATAGAACCCATAGTATTTCATAGCGACGCAATTTCTGTGTTAATTCGTCAATGTGAGGGAGCGAGCGTTGAGGTACAGAGTGAATAGTGCATCGGAAAGGAGTTACTCGTATCCTAAAACTAAATCCTGTCGTTTCCATTGAAACGTTACACGATTTAGAAGGAGAAGTCATAGAACCCATAGTATTTCATAGCGACGCAATTTCTGTGTTAATTCGTCAATGTGAGGGAGCGAGCGTTGAGGTAAAGAATGAATAGTGCATCGGAAAGGAGTTACTCGTATCCCAAAACTAAATCCTGTCGTTTCCATTGAAACGTGACTCGATTTAGGAGGAGAAGTCATAGAACCCATAGTATTTCATAGCGACGCAATTTCTGTGTTAATTATTCATGTGAGGGAGCGAGGGATGTAGTAAAGTGGGAACAGTGCATCGGAAAGGAGATACTCGTGTCCCAAAACTAAATCCTGTCGTTTCCATTGAAACGTGACTCGATTTAGGAGGAGAAGTCATTGAGCACATAGTATTTCATAGCGACGCAATTTCTGTGTTAATTATTCATGTGATGGAGCGTGGGATGTAGTAAAGTGGGAACAGTGCATCGGAAAGGAGATACTCGTGTCCCAAAACTCAATCCTGTCGTTTCCATAGAAACGTTACACGATTTAGAAGGAGAAGTCATAGAACCCATAGTATTTCATAGCGACGCAATGTCTGTGTTAATTCGCAAATGTGAGGGAGCGAGCGTTGAGGAAAAGAATGAATAGTGCATCAGAAAGGAGATACTCGTATCCCAAAACTAAATCCTGTCGTTTCCATTGAAACGTGACTCGATTTAGGACGAGAAGTCATTGAGCACATAGTATTTCATAGCGACGCAATTTTTGTGTTAATTATTCATGTGAGGGAGCGAGGGATGTAGTAAAGTGGGAACAGTGCATCGGAAAGGAGATACTCGTGTCCCAAAACTCAATCCTGTCGTTTCCATAGAAACGTTACACGATTTAGAAGGAGAAGTCATAGAACCCATAGTATTTCATAGCGACGCAATTTCTGTGTTATTTCGTCAATGTGAGGGAGCGACCGTTGAGGTAAAGAATGAATAGTGCATCGGAAAGGAGTTACTCGTATCCCAAAACTAAATCCTGTCGTTTCCATTAAAACGTGACTCGATTTAGGAGGAGAGGTCATTGAGCACATAGTATTTCATAGCGACGCAATTTCTGTGTTAATTATTCATGGGAGCGAGCGAGGGATGTAGTAAAGTGGGAACAGTGCATCGGAAAAGAGATACTCGTGTCCCAAAACTAAATGCTGTCGTTTCCATTGAAACGTGACTCGATTTAGGAGGAGAAGTCATTGAGCACATAGTTTTTCATAGTGACGCAATTTCTGTGTTAATTATTCATGTGAGGGAGCGAGGGATGTAGTAAAGTGGGAACAGTGCATCGGAAATTAGATACTCGTGTCCCAAAACTAATTCATGTCGTTTCCATTGAAACGTGACTCGATTTAGGAGGAGAAGTCATTGAGCACATAATATTTCATAGCGACGCAATTTCTGTGTTAATTATTCATGTGAGGGAGCAAGGGATGTAGTAAAGTGGGAACAGTGCATCGGAAAGGAGATACTAGTGTCCCAAAACTCAATCCTGTCGTTTCCATAGAAACGTTACACGATTTAGAAGGAGAAGTCATAGAACCCATAGTATTTCATAGGGACACAATTTCTGTGTTAATTCGTCAATATGAGGGAGCGAGCGTTGAGGTAAAGAATAAATAGTGAATCGGAAAGGAGTTACTCGTATGCCAAAACTAAATCCTGTCGTTTCCATTCAAACGTGACTCGATTTAGGAGGAGAAGTCATTGAGCACATAGTATATCATACCGACGCTATTTCTGTGTTAATTATTCATGTGAGGGAGCGAGGGATGTAGTAAAGTGGGAACAGTGCATCGGAAAGGAGATACTCGTGTCCCAAAACTAAATCCTGTCGTTTCCATAGAAACGTTACACGATTTAGGAGGAGATGTCATAGAACCCATAGTATTTCATAGCGATGTAATATCTGTGTTAATTCGTCAATGTGAGTGAGCGAGCGTTGAGGTAAAGAATGAATAGTGCATCGGAAAGGAGTTACTCGTATCCCAAAACTAAATCCTGTAGTTTCCATTGAAACGTGACTCGATTTAGGAGGAGAAGTCATTGAGCACATAGTATTTCATAGCGACGCAATTTCTGTGTTAATTATTCATGTGAGGGAGCGAGGGATGTAGTAAAGTGGGAACAGTGTATCGGAAAGGAGATACTCGTGTCCCAAAACTAAATCCTGTCGTTTCCATTGAAACGTGACTCGATTTAGGAGGAGAAGTCATTGAGCACATAGTATTTCATAGCGACGCAATTTCTGTGTTAATTATTCATGTGAGGGAGCCAGGGATGTAGTAAAGTGGGAACAGTGCATTGGAAACGAGATACTCGTGTCCCAAAACTCAATCCTGTCGTTTCCATAGAAACGTTACACGATTTAGAAGGAGAAGTCATAGAACCCATAGTATTTCATAGCGACGCAATTTCTGTGTTAATTCGTCAATGTGAGGGAGCGAGCGTTGAGGTAAAGAATGAATAGTGCATCGGAAAGGAGTTACTCGTATCCCAAAACTAAATCCTGTCGTTTCCATTAAAACGTGACTCGATTTAGGAGGAGAAGTCATTGAGCACATAGTATTTCATAGCGACGCAATTTCTGTGTTAATTATTCATGTGAGGGAGCGAGGGATGTAGTAAAGTGGGAACAGTGCATCGGAAAGGAGTTACTCGTGTCCCAAAACTAAATCCTGTCGTTTCCATTGAAACGTGACTCGATTTAGGAGGAGAAGTCATTGAGCACATAGTATTTCATAGCGACGCAATTTTGGTGTTAATTATTCATGTGAGGGAGCGAGGGATGTAGTAAAGTGGGAACAGTGCATCGGAAAGGAGATACTCGTGTCTCAAAACTCAATCCTGTCGTTTCCATAGAAACGTTACACGATTTAGAAGGAGAAGTCATAGAACCCATAGTTTTTCATAGCGACGCAATTTCTGTGTTAATTCGTCAATGTGAGTGAGCGAGCGTTGAGGTAAAGAATGAATAGTGCATCGGAAAGGAGTTACTCGTATCCCAAAACTAAATCCTGCCGTTTCCATTGAAACGTGACTCGATTTAGGAGGAGAAGTCATTGAGCACATAGGATTTCATAGCGACGCAATTTCTGTGTTAATTACTCATGTGAGGGAGCGAGGGATGTAGTAAAGTGGGAACAGTGCATCGGAAAGGAGATCCTCGTGTCCCAAAACTCAATCCTGTCGTTTCCATAGAAACGTTACACGATTTAGATGGAGAAGTCATAGAACCCATAGTATTTCATAGTGACGCAATTTCTGTGTTAATTATTCATGTGAGGGAGCGAGGGATGTAGTAAAGTGGGAACAGTGCATCGGAAAGGAGATACTCGTGTCCCAAAACTAAATCCTGTCGTTCCATAGAAACGTGACTCGATTTAGGAGGAGAAGTTATTGAGCACATAATATTTCATAGCGACGCAATTTTTGTGTTAATTATTCATGTGAGGGAGCGAGGGATGTAGTAATGTGGGAACAGTGCATCGGACAGGAGATACTCGTGTCCCAAAACTCAATCCTGTCGTTTCCATAGAAACATTACACGATTTAGAAGGAGAAGTCATAGAACCCATAGTATTTCATAACGACGCAATTTCTGTGTTAATTCGTCAATGTGAGGGAGCGAGCGTTGAGGTAAAGAATAAATAGTGCATGCGAAAGGAGTTACTCGTATCCCAAAACTAAATCCTGTCGTTTCCATTGAAACGTGACTCGATTTAGGAGGAGAGGTCATTGAGCACATAGTATTTCATACCGACGCAATTTCTGTGTTAATTATTCATGTGAGGGAGCGAGGGATGTAGTAAAGTGGGAACAGTGCATCGGAAAGGAGATACTCGTGTCCCAAAACTAAATCCTGTCGTTTCCATAGAAACGTTACACGCTTTAGAAGGAGAAGTCATAGAACCCATAGTATTTCATAGCGACGCAATTTCTGTGTTAATTCGTCAATGAGAGGGAGCGAGCGTTGAGGTAAAGAATGAATAGTGCATCGGAAAGGAGTTACTCCTATCCCAAAACTAAATCCTGTCGTTTCCATTGAAACGTGACTCGATTTAGGAGGAGAAGTCATTGAGCACATAGTATTTCATAGCGACGCATTTTCTGTGTTAATTATTCATGTGAGGGAGCGAGGGATGTAGTAAAGTGGGAACAGTGCATCGGAAAGGAGATACTCGTGTCCCAAAACTAAATCCTGTCGTTTCCAATGAAACGTGACTCGATTTAGGAGGAGAAGTTATTGAGCACATAATATTCCATAGCGACGCAATTTTTGTGTTAATTATTTATGTGAGGGAGCGAGGGATGTAGTAAAGTGGGAACAGTGCATCGGAAAGGAGATACTCGTGTCCCAAAACTCAATCCTGTCATTTGCATAGAAACGTTACACGATTTAGAAGGAGAAGTCATAGTGTTGTGTCGGTAGCTGTGCCGACTTCGTGAAGTTAATTCCTGAAAATGAACTCTAGACTAACGCTGTAGCCGATAGTGCACGCACGGCATAAAGCAGACGGGCGTGAAGTCTGGAACATGAGAACTTATAAATCAATAAGAAGAAAAGTATGTAGATGCTTATTACTTATCTTTTAATTGTTCTTTGGAATACATCTCTCTTGAATACTCGTAAGCTATAGGCACTGATACAAATGGCGCCTTGCTAGTTCGTAGCCATTAACTTAGCTGATGGCTATTCTGTCTCTCTCGGCTAATGAGAGAGAAAGGCTTCGTACATCTGGTCGGTAGCTTGGTTCTCGTACAACTGGGGTCGAGTCCTCTCTCGTATCACGAGACCTGCCTTGGTGGTGGCGCTAGGTCTGCGATCACAGTGGCGACACGCGGGTCCGACATGTACTACATGGACCGCGGCCGATTTAAGCTACCACCTAGCAGTGTGGTGTCTGGCGGGGACACCACACATAGAACTCATAGTATTTCATAGCGACGCAATTTCTGTGTTAATTCGTCAATGTGAGGGAGCCAGCGTTGAGGTAAAGAATAAATAGTGCATCGGAAAGGAGTTACTCGTATCCCAAAACTAAATCCTGTCGTTTCCATTGAAACGTGACTCGATTTAGGAGGAGAAGTCATTGAGCACATAGTATTTCATACCGACGCAATTTCTGTGTTAATTATTCATGTGAGGGAGCGAGGGATGTAGTAAAGTGGGAACAGTGCATCGGAAAGGAGATACTCGCGTCCCAAAACTAAATCCTGTCGTTTCCATAGAAACGTTACACGATTTAGAAGGAGAAGTCATAGAACCCACAGTATTTCATAGCGACGCAATTTCTGTGTTAATTCGTCAATGTGAGGAAGCGAGCGTTGAGGTAAAGAATGAAAAGTGCATCGGAAAGGAGTTACTCGTATCCCAAAACTAAATCCTGTCGTTTCCATTGAAACGTGACTCGATTTAGGAGGAGAAGTCATTCAGCACATAGAATTTCATAGCGACGCAATTTCTGTGTTAATTATTCATGTGAGGGAGCGAGGGATGTAGTAGAGTGGGAACAGTGTATCGGCAAGGAGATACTCGTGTCCCAAAACTAAATCCTGTCGTTTCCATTGAAACGTGACTCGATTTAGGAGGAGAAGTCATTGAGCACATAGTATTTCATAGCGACGCAATATCTGTGTTAATTATTCATGTGAGGGAGCGAGGGATGTAGTAAAGTGGGAACAGTGCATCGGAAAGGAGATACTCGTGTCCCAAAACTAAATCCTGTCGTTTCCATAGAAACGTTACACGATTTAGAAGGAGAAGTCACAGAACCCATAGTATTTCATAGCGACGCAATTTCTGTGTTAATTCGTCAATGTGAGGGAGCGAGCGTTGACGTAGAGAATGAATAGTGCATCGGAAAGGAGTTACCCGTATCCCAAAACTAAATCCTGTCGTTTCCATTGAAACGTGACTCGATTTAGGAGGAGAAGTCATTGAGCACATAGTATTTCATAGCGACGCCATTTCTGTGTTAATTATTCATGTGAGGGAGCGAGGGATGTAGTAAAGTGGGAACAGTGCATCTGAAAGGAGATACTCGTGTCCCAAAACTAAATCTTGTCGTTTCCATTGAAATGTGACTCGATTTAGGAGGAGAAGTCATTGAGCACATAGTATTTCATAGCGACGCAATTTCTGTGTTAATTATTCATGTGAGGGAGCGAGGGATGTAGTAAAGTGGGAACAGTGCTTTGGAAAGGAGATACTCGTGTTCCAAAACTAAATCCTGTCGTTTCCATAGAAATGTTACACGATTTAGAAGGAGAAGTCATAGAACGCATAGTATTTCATAGCGACGCAATTTTTGTGTTAATTCGTCAATGTGAGGGAGCGAGCGTTGAGGTAAAGAATGAATAGTGCATCGGAAAGGAGTTACTCGTATCCCAAAACTAAATCCTGTCGTTTCCATTGAAACGTGACTCGATTTAGGAGGAGAAGTCATTGAGCACATAGTATTTCATAGCGACGCAATTTCTGTGTCAATTATTCATGTGAGGGAGCGAGGGATGTAGTAAAGTGGGAACAGTGCATCGGAAAGGAGATACTCGTGTTGTAATATTAGTAATTTTCGCCTCACAAACATTAATATACGCTCAATAGTAAACGCCTGATGTCCTAAAGTTATCGAACAATTGTAAAGTAAAAGAAATGAACCATCGCATAGCATCGACAGAAACTATTATTCTTTATCTTTGCCGTTCTTGCGCGGTGCCAGTAAATCTCTATGTACATGTATCGATTAATGGTGTAAAAAAGAATTTTGTTGTTTCAAGACAAATGAGGCTTTTGGCGCCTCACCCTTTTACTGTTTGTATTCCATGAGAGGCGGACGCGGACTTGCTGTGTTCCGCAAATGTATTTTATGTTCTATGTGAAAATATTGAGTGAAAATGCTAAATGTTATTTTGTCAATCAGAAAGCATGTAGTTTCTGGTAACTGATTACGAACAGACAGCATCAAGAGGACATTTTGACTGTTATGTATAAAGTATTTAACCACAATGGTCATCTATTGTAATTTAATATGAAAAGGTACGTAGCATTAAAAAAAAACGTGTGTTAAAAGATAAGTGTGCTTGTTTTCGTAAATTAACCTTGATGAGTCCATCTCCTTATTTACTTAACTTAATTATTTTGTGTTACTTCATCATCAGAAATTACGATCACGCTGATGGGCCGAACGCAGCATGAGGCAGAAGGAACATTATCGTTTTCCTATTATTTCTGAACCAACTTTTTTTTTAATTGTGTAGTGTTGCATTTCTTTTAAAGTCTATAAATCTTCTGGTCCCTTAGTGTTGATCCGGGTATGACTACATCGCGACTATAAAAATGCACAGCAATAATAATGTTTCTTCCGAGCGATCTCAAATATATATATATATATCAATATGCTGCTCTTATTCAGGTATTTAATGGTCAACGTATGTTATTATAATAGTGTAATAAATCCCTGATTCTGTTGCCAAGTGGCCCACCAAAATATTCACTTTTTCGACATTAAAAAAAAAGTAACAATTCTTTTTATTTTTGTCCCCCCAAGAGCAACGCTACACTTGGCGCCCGAACAGGGACTTGATCAAAAAATCATTTCATGTATGTGTTTAAAAAATTTTCTTTGCTTGTTCTAATAACTGTTTCATTTTTTCATGTGGATGCAATTCAACTGAGAAAGAGAAGTGGGAAAATCTTTTAATTAATTCAGAAGAACGATTGATGAAATTACCAAAAAACGCGAGTATCCAGCTGTATCATTTTCAAGACAGCCATAGTAAGTCAAATTTTTATACGCAGTAGCCAAGCTTTCGTAGTGACGTAGCATCTTTCGAGTTGATCAGAACGTAAACCTGTCTTTCCTTGCCTTGAAACAGCTTTATTTTAATTTGTCCATAGCCCATTCCTATGTAGTTAAATTCAGTGAAAGTGTACCATTGTTGTCAGTGCGTAAAAAAAAAATTACGATATGGCGGATAACTACGCTCAAAACTGGTAAAACGTGTGATATTTCATTTGTTTGTAATTAGTAGGAACCATCTTGTCTTCTTGGCGTAAATGAACGTCAGTTGTTACCCAGAGTTAAAATTTTATCTTAGGTCCCAGTAAGCCATAGCACTACGTCACAAACAAACGACTGACGGCAGTGACAAACAATATCTGTAGCATTTTGACGTTTGACAAATAATTCATGAACATGGCTGACGGTAAACAGCGGACACAAACAAAACCAGACGACAGCGGTGATGCGAATGGACCTCACTATCCATTACGATCACGCGCGATAGGTACACGAGCGGAGGCAGAAGCAGCCTCGACCGAAGTTTTAGAAGCTGGTCCTAGTGTGCCAACTATTCCCGCTTTTGAAAAAAATGACTTGGCTGCAATGATCGAAGCAATAATGGAACGCAAGTTCGAAAGTCAAAGACAGAGAGAGGCGCAAAGACAGGAACGTGAAAAGCAGGAAAAATTAGATGAAAAGGCCCGCGAAGAAAAAGAGAAGGCCGAAAGACGGCATAATAAAAATCAGGTCCTTACAAATCTGTGCAACTCAGTAAAAGAAGACATAAATTCAGTAAAAACAGAAATAAATTCAGTAAAAACAGACATAAATTCAGTAAAAACAGATCTGCAAACGGAGATAAATGACCTAAATACACGGTTAAATTCGGTAAAGGCCGAACTAAAGGCAGACATAACAGCTGATTTAAATACCCTGTTGGGTAATGTCCAAAGCCAAATCAGCAGTCAGATCACGATCATGAGGCTAGAAATTGACACACAAGTAGAGTCAAAAATAGAGGATATTTCAAAACGGTTAGATGAAAAAATCGAAGCAGCCAAGGGAGAGATAAATTCAAAAGTGATAGAATATCAAAAACAAGCTGCGACCTTAAAAGAAGATTATACTGCAATCTCTGATGAGGTCAAAGGAGTTAAAACCGCAGTAGACACGATCGAGAATGTTGTTGATGATCTTTCGAAACAGATTGAGACTCTTAATGTAGAGGACCAAATAAAGAATACTGTTAAGGCACATGCTGAAGCATTGTCTGATCACTACCAAGAGTGGATTAAAAACAAAGACGGATTCATAGAAAACAAGGTCAAGAACGAACTCAGGGAAACTGTCAAAAACATGACCTTTGAAATATTGGCAGCCCCTGGAAAAACAGGAGACACGGTGATGTCAGAATTAGGCCAGATAAGACGAGCGTTAGCTCAAGATTTACCTGAATGGCGTCAACAGATAGTTGATGAAGTTCGTACACTAAAATGTCAAGTTGAAAATTCCCCACCTCCCGTGTCAGGAAACTGGAATAATTCACCACGAAGTAATGAACAACAGCAGGTACATTACCGTTCACCATTTGATAACGCTCAAACTCATAGTTCTATAGAAGCACAAGTTAACCAGACTACCAGCCCATCCACTTTTGTCAGTTTGATGCAGGAGGAAAGCGTGATCAAACATCGTATTTTTCCGACCTTTCACCCACAGAAAAGAGAAATTCATCCTATAGTGTTCTTCCGAAATTTTTCAGGAATTTTCCCGAGTAGCTGGAGTGACCGCCAGCGAATTCAATTTGTTAGTGGATTTATCGTAGGCGATGCTGCCTTATGGGGAACCGAAATGGTCGACTCTTGTAAAAGTTACAAAGAGTTTGAACAGATGTTTTTAGCTAAATTCTGGAGTTCTGGTGTGCAGCAGCGCCTGAGAAAAGAGGTTTACAACGCCGAAGTGTTTAACAGTAAGCGCGGTAGTTTGAGAAGATATTTTGAAAAGTATTTAGCGAAAATCAAGTTCTGGGATTCGCCGATCACCGCCAAAGACGTTATTATGATTCTAAAAACTAAGCTACCGATTGCGATCAGAGAAAAGTTAGTAAACGTGTCTGAGGACGATACGGACACTTTCCTATCTGTGTTAGACTCGTTAGATCTGATTTACGAGGACGCTAGAGTTGATGTTGGCAACGCCCACTTCAGTGCAGGCGGCCAGCACTATACAGAATACGCAGGCAACAATGGTGGCCGAGCGAAAGCGCGTCACAGCGACAGCCAGTACCAACCCCACAACGGTTTCAAAAATAAACACACTACGTACTCCAACAGCAAATACAAAAATAAGTACAATAACGGCCAGAGATACAATCCAATATATAATTCGTCACCACCTCAGTACGAAAATACACATTATAGCACACAGCCCCAGCAATATGGAAACACGCAACCGATCAATGGTAATTATCAAAACGATCAGTCTTATGATTCAAATCGTCAGTGGAAAAGAAATAAATGGCATAATCAAGGTGGAGACCAATGTACACCTTTCAGTAACGGTTACAATCAACACAAGCCACAGCAAAATACCTTTCAGCCACAAAATATACACTTCACGCAACAAGCGAACGGACCTTCGGGAACTCTGAAGCCTAAACGCCCGCATAATACGCAAATTTATTATGCGCAAGCGAATACGCCAGGACAACAAGATCCGTTTCCAACCGAGTTCGTACCACAAAACCAACACCAGTTCCAGACGGAAGAAACATTAAGAAATATAAATCAGCAGGAAAGTAAGCGTCGAGCGGAAAATTAAAAGCAGCACCTTTGAGCCTCCTAGAGGATGCTGCAGGTTTGAGTGGGGGCACCCTGTCCTTTAGTCCACACGAAATTAAAGCAATTAGGTATGACAAAGAGACAAACTTACGGGATGATCTAGTAGCAGACACTGAGACGAAAGACAATGATGACGTATGGGACGAACAAGTTCAAGCTTCCATAAGGGTATCAATTGCCAACATACCAGTAACAGCTATTGTAGATACAGGAGCTAATATAAATGTCTTATCTTTATGTTTATTTAAGCAAATATCCTCTGTATGCAAAGTTTTATCACTTCCAATTCAAGGTTGCACCATATCGGGAGCAATTGGTCCACTAACACAACGTGTAAATCTTCAGACTCAGCTTCAAATCCAGATAGAGTCTATTTCAGTAACGTGCATTTTTCTTATTGTTAAAAACCTATCAGTGCCATGTATCCTGAGTATGGAATTCTTGTGGCAGACGAAAGCTAAAATTGACATCGAGTGTGGAATCTGTACTCTAGTAGCGAGCCAGCAACAAGTAACTGTAAATTTGTTAAGAAGTAAGGTGAAGACAAACTTTGGGGCGCTTCAAACAGCAGTACGGCCATGGACTAAAAGACAACAGTACAGTCAGACAGAAGACATGACAGATCTTGAAAGTGTTAATGACGATGAGTATAAAGACCTAATTCCCGGTCAGAATGAATTATACGGTAAAGCTAGTGAGTCCATTGAATTATCCAAACAACAGAAGAATGAGCTTTACAATTTGTTAACAGATTACGTCCAAGTATTTTCTAAGAAACCTGGACTAATAAAAGGCTTTGAATATCGAATGGATGTCCTGCCCCATTCAACCTACTGTAGAACAAGCTATTCCATTCCATATGCGAGACGCGAAGCTGTCAAGTGCGAGATCAAGAAAATGTTACGCTGGAATGTGATAGAAGTATCTCATTCACCTTATTCGAGTCCTTTATTGTCTGTGCTAAAATCAGATGGTAGCGTAAGGCTAGTCCTAGATGCAAGATTAATCAATAAAATTATAGTACCCATAAGAACGAGACCAGAGGCTCTTGAAGAGCATCTGCAGAAGTTTCATGGAGTTAAGTATTTGAGTACCCTTGATTTGAAAAGCAGTTACTGGCAAGTAAAACTTGCGCAGGAGTCTAGGAAGTACACTGCGTTTATATTTGCAGGTAGATCTTACCATTTCAAAGTTGTACCGTTTGGACTAAATGTGAGTTCCGGAATTTTTATTTCTGCCCTTGACTATGTACTAGGTCCTGAACTTTTAGATGAGGTAACAGTCTATGTGGATGACGTTCTTGTAGCATCGAAAAATTGGGAAGACCATGTGGCCCTTCTGCAAAAGATATTTCAACGATTCAGAGAGTATGGTGTTACAGCAAATCTTAAGAAATCCAAGTTTGGAAAAAGTGAAATTAAATTTTTAGGGCACATCATCACCCCTGAAGGAATTAAACCCGACCCGGAAAAATTATCTGCTATAAAAAACTTTCCAACCCCTGTTACAAAAAAGGCAACTGAGAGGATTTATCGGTCTTACGTCATTTTTCAGACGTTTTGTTCCCAATCAGGTATTGAACAATCCCGCTCTTCACAACCTTTTAAAAAAGAATTCACATTGGAATTGGACGCCGGAATGCCAAGACGGATTTAAGAAAATTAAAGACAGTCTGGTTAACAGTAACATTCTCCATCATCCTCAGATGGATAAGGAATTTTGTATTACTGCAGACGCTTCCTTTGTGGGTATCGGCGCTTGTCTTTTCCAGATTCAATTAGTAAATGGACACGAGCAAATCCAAGTGATTAGCTTTGCGAGTCGAGTGTTATCAGAGTGTGAGAAGTCTTATTCGGTTACGGAGTTGGAGGCACTTGCCGTAATATGGGCTTTTAGGCGATTTAACTATTATATCTATGGAAGAAAAATTAAAGTCTATTCAGACCATCAAGCCTTATCATTCCACCTTACATGCAAGTTGCAACACCCTCGTCTTACTCGATGGTGCTTATTCCTGCAGGAATATGACTTTGACATTGTATACATAAAAGGTAAAGATAATGTTATAGCAGACGCACTTTCTCGCTCACCTGAGGGCTTACTAGAAACCAGCGAACTGGTGGAACAAATGTCTAATTATAAAGTTTTGTTAATGAAAGATCCAATTCACAGAAAGTATTTTCTTCAGTTATGTAGGCAGATTCAGATTCTTCAAAATACAGATCCAAAATGGAAAAAGGTTATACAAATTCTTCACGAAAATCCAGCCCACAAGTTGTCCAAGTTTTATAAAGTTCATAACCAAGTGCTATTTCATAAGACGTCTGAGTCATCTGAAAGGTGGTGTGTTTGCATCCCTCGAAATTTCATTGAACATCTTCTGTGGTACACTCACATTTCATGGGGTCACTACGGACCAGAAAAATGTAAAAGGAAAATCTCGACTTACTGTTATGTTCCGAATCTACACCAGAGAATTCATAAATTATTGAGAAACTGTGTCATCTGTCAAAAGGCAAAATCTTTAAACATTTCCACTTCAGTTCCACTAAATCCAATAGTTGCTGAAAGGCCAAACCAGCTTCTTAGTATTGATTTAGCAGGTCCACTACCCACCGGTAGGGGAGGCGCTAAATACTTAGTAGCAATCCTGGACAATTTTTCTAAGCACATAAGACTGTACGCAGTAAAATCTTCTTGTGCAAATCCAATAATTCGTCGCATTGAAAATGATTATTTCCCACGATTCGGGGTTCCAGAATCAATTTTGTCTGATAATGCTTCAAATTTCACATCACGCCCGTGGCGTGCATTTCTTGCTCGCCATAGAATCAAACAAATTTTGATATCCCTGTTTCGACCGCAATCGAATCCGACAGAAAGAATCTTCAAAGAATTTAACAGATTTATAAGGACGTACATTCCGAATAAGCAATCTAAGTGGGTAGACTTCGTAACACCATTCGAACAGATTGTAAACCACCTTCCTCATCTGTCGACCGGATTCACGCCACATGAGTTAATGTCAAGATCAAAAGAGAGGAATGAATGGATAGACCCCCTTCCAAAGTTACAAGACAACGAATTGGACCTAGACGCAAAAATCAGGCAAGCTCTCATATCATTGACAACGTATGCTAACCTCCGAAAAAAGGCATTTGATAAGAAGGTAAACAGAGTTATAGATTTCAAAGAAGGAGAAAAGGTATTAGTCAGGACTCACTTTAAACCATCCCTGTTGTTAAAGAAGAATCGTAAGTGGCAACACATTTATGAAGGTCCCTTTGTGATAATGAGGAAACCACACATTGGTAGCTATTTGTTATCTGACCCTGCCACGAATAAAATCAAAGGATTGTTCCACCATCAAGATTTAAGAAAATTTTATAACGCCAGGAATTAAGTTAATTTAAGCTGTAAGAAAATTCTAAGGTATTGGAGATCAGGATTAACCAATGAGTAACAAGAACGGAACTGAACTGACTACGGACGTTAACCGGTGCTGAAAGGAAACCTTGTGTATTAAAACAACGCGTCTGGAAAATAAAATACAGAATAAGTTGCAGACAAGTATTTACATGAATAATCTTTATGTAAACAGGAGGACATGTCCTAGAGGCGATTTTCAATTTTAGTTATAAGTTAGTATGTAAGGAAAATGATGTACTCGAGAAGTATTAATTAGCCCTGAGGTACTAAAATGAGGAAAGAGGAAGGAGCGAATAATGCACTTCTCTCGCTAAATAGTAATTTGAGAATGAGCAGGAAGGAGCGAATAATGCACTTCTCTCGCTAAATAGTAATTTGAGAATGAGCAGGAAGGAGCGAATAATGCACTTCTCTCACTAAATAGTAATATGAAAATGATGATTATATGTGCTTAGTATTAGTAAGTGAAATTTAATCGAGGACAAATTAATGACCTGTTTTAAAAGGAAATACTTAAACGTCCAGACAAAAGAGGAAAGTTGTGAGAAAGATTCGATTCCATGAGGTTATTCCCTATTTTCAAATGTGACATAAATAAGGCACCACCTGTTAGCGTAAAACAGTCGGTAGATTTAACTTGTAAATTCCAGCACAGTGCTGTGCCAGCGATAAAATAACATCTCTTTGAAGTGAACAGATACCTAGGATTAAGCATGAACAGATTGATGACGCAGTGCAATTGTTCTAAAAAGGCCTGACGTTAACCTTAAGTAAAAGCGTGATGGAATAAAAAGGAAGTTTATTGTATAACGCAAAGTAAGATGAGTCCAGACTATAAACACGCTGAGTCAAAGAAGATATGAGTAACATGGTTTATTATGCCAACTTCACGGTACTATTGAGCATTAGCGATACTGCAAATTCACAAGCTAGCAGCACATATAATAAGGATCTCGCCCAAGCTTCACAGGTAGCGACAGCAGCAAAAAACAACACTCTAGTGAGAGGCTTATATATACAAATGATAATTAATACCCAAATGCGTAATGCATAAACTTGACTTAGTCTAAGAAATGAGCAAAGAGTAGTAAGCAAGCTGCAGCAAGATACATATTAGATATACATGCTTGAAGTGATAGATTTTATTTTAAGTGTGCACTGCAATATTTATTGTTTTCTCTGTGATTATGTGATTATTGAATCCCTTTCCTAAGTGCAAATCCTTTAAGATCCTTGATCCTATCCACTCCTCAGGATCAACTTGTAAAGATGCACGTGTGCTTAGGAAGTGAGGCACTACATATAAAAATGAGTAGGTTCGCGACGCGCATATTGCTTTTGTAATGCGCAAGGTAAATTAAATTTTCGACCTAGTTGAGGAGTAATTTAAATTCTGTCGACGATCAGCGAGTAGACCCGCTTTTCCCACCTTTTTTTTTTCGACTGTTTGTATTTCTACACGAAACTCAGAGGCGGAATTGCTATTTTCAAATCTGTCCTCGAACTTTCTTTAAAGACAAGCACATACGAGAAAAACTTTTGACACTAAATAAGACGAGCACTAAAAAAAAAAAAGTATTGGTCCTACAAAACGAGTAAGCAAGCGTGATAAAGATTACTATGAATGAAATTAATTTGTAAAGGAGATTGGAATGGATTTGGTCAAAGAAAAAGTACTTATAATAGCCTACCTGTGACCGTAGGCTTAAATAAAAAAAAAAACTAATTAAGAAACAATTGTTTTGATTCAAAGTGGTCAATTAGATTATTTATCGATTTAAATGAACTCTTGTAAATATTAGTAAGTAAATCAACTTCTAAACACCGTGTGATGTTATGACGCGAGAATTTCTTTTAGTACACCGTTCACGCAGACGCTCACCACAGTGCAAGTGAAGTTTTAAAGTTTGACGATTGTCAGTGGCAGTATTATACTGCACCATATGTGTGAAAATTTCGTTGATGTGTGCAGTGTGTAATAATCAGTGTCATTCCACACATGCAGTTGCAGCGGTAGCTACCACTTACCTGTGAATCCGTAACTGGATAGTGGACAGGAAGTGATGTGAGGCAGTTTCGGTGGCAGAAGCTCCCTCCAGCAATCTAAAAAAGCACAAAGCCACGATCCGCCGAACAAAAGCGACGCACGGCACCTCAAGCGCGAAATCAACGCTCTGCAAGAAAGCTCCGGTCACGTGTGCGCGCACAGACTGAATTTCAAGATTGCTCGCAACAGTGGAGGCGGACAGCCACACGTGACGAAATAATGTAAACGTTCAACCGACAACACAGTTGCTGTGCGCTACATTCTGTAGCAAAAACATTCACACCCAGTACTGAAAACATTTTGAGTGTATCATAAACCTTCCGAGAGACTCTAAGATAGAGAAGTTAACGTAATTATTATAATGACTGATTGTACACAGAGACAAGTCACAAGGTCACCTCTGAACACTGTTGAAATGTAAACCTTGACGAGAGGTCACGATACGAATGAAAATAAGCACACGAAAATACGTCAAAGGATCCGATCCTTCCTATATCCCATCCCACATGTATATAAAATTAGTTTTGTAAGCTATTCTAATATAAGATATTTTATCTGTTTCATATGTGAAATAATTCGGAGAGCCACACTCGAGCCCTGAAAATGAAAGATATGGACTTCCTTGTCGAAGCCATCACCAGTGGGCGCTCTACAATCCAAGTCTATCACAAATAGTGTATGTGCGACGAAAATAAATGTATAATTAAGTGCGACAACGGACAAGGTAATCAATCGACAAGACGATGACAATATAATGAATACTGTCAAAACAGAAAGTTGTGTACCAGTTGTGGTAGTCAAATTACTTTTGCAACGATGAAAAATGAAGTGTGACTCTATTTCCTTATAAATTTTGTAAATATGTGTACTTATAGCCTTAATTTTAAGAATCACCAAGAAAGACTGAATCCATGCAAACACTGATAGAAAACAGAACAAATTCACAATGATCCACCGTCAGTAATTACAAATTGAAACGTTAATTCTTTTATTATGGAATGAATATAAAATGAAACTTTTAATAACCTGTATGTTACATCCGAAAATTACAAATATTCCAATGGGCATGAGGATGAAAGTAATACCTTCGGTATTGCTTCCCTCCTCATGGGAGGCCGTGTAATATTAGTAATTTTCGCCTCACAAACATTAATATACGCTCAATAGTAAACGCCTGATGGCCTAAAGTTATCGAACAATTGTAAAGTAAAAGAAATGAACCATCGCATAGCATCGACAGAAACTATTATTCTTTATCTTTGCCGTTCTTGCGCGGTGCCAGTAAATCTCTATGTACATGTATCGATTAATGGTGTAAAAAAGAATTCTGTTGTTTCAAGACAAATGAGGCTTTTGGCGCCTCACCCTTTTACTGTTTGTATTCCATGAGAGGCGGACGCAGACTTGCTGTGTTCCGCAACTGTATTTTATATTCTATGTTAAAATATTGAGTGAAAATGCTAAATGTTATTTTGTCAATCAGAAAGCATGTAGTTTCTGGTAACTGATTACGAACAGACAGCATCAAGAGGACATTTTGACTGTTATGTATAAAGTATTTAACCACAATGGTCATCTATTGTAATTTAATATGAAAAGGTACGTAGCATTAAAAAAAAACGTGTGTTAAAGATAAGTGTGCTTATTTTCGTAAATTAACCTTGATGAGTCCATCTCCTTATTTACTTAACTTAATTATTTTGTGTTACTTCATCATCAGAAACTACGATCACGCTGATGGGCCGAACGCAGCATGAGGCAGAAGGAACATTATCGTTTTCCTATTATTTATGAACCAACTTTTTTTTTAATTGTGTAGTGTTGCATTTCTTTTAAAGTCTATAAATCTTCTGGTCCCTTAGTGTTGATCCGGGTATGACTACATCGCGACTATAAAAATGCACAGAAATGATAATGTTTCTTCCGAGCGATCTCAAATATATATATATCAATATGCTGCTCTTATTCAGGTATTTAATGGTCAACGTATGTTATTATAATAGTGTAATAAATCCCTGATTCTGTTGCCAAGTGGCCCACCAAAATATTCACTTTTTCGACATTAAAAAAAAAAGTAACAATTCTTTTTATTTTTGTCCCCCCAAGAGCAACGCTACAGTGTCCCAAAACTATATCCTGTCGTTTCCATAGAAACGTTACAAGATTTAGAAGGAGAAGTTATAGAACCCATAGTATTTCATAGCGACGCAATTTCTGTGTTAATTCGTCAATGTGAGGGAGCGAGCGTTGAGGTAAAGAATGAATAGTGCATCGGGAAGGAGTTACTCGTATCCCAAAACTAAATCCTGTCGTTTCCATAGAAACGTGACTCGATTTAGGAGGAAAAGTCATTGAGCACATAGTATTTCATAGCGACGCAATTTCTGTGTCAATTATTCATGTGAGGGAGCGAGGGATGTAGTAAAGTGGGAACAGTGCATCGGAAAGGAGATACTCGTGTCCCAAAACTAAATCCTGTCGTTTCCATTGAAACGTGACTCGATTTAGGAGGAGAAGTCATTGAGCACATAGTATTTCATAGCGACGCAATTTTTGTGTTAATTATTCATGTGAGGGAGCGAGGGATGTAGTAAAGTGGGAACAGTGCATCGGAAAGGAGATACTCGTGTCCCAAAACTCAATCCTGTCGTTTCCATAGAAACGTTACACGATTTAGAAGGAGAAGTCATAGAACCCATAGAATTTCATAGCGACGCAATTTCTGTGTTAATTCGTCAATGTGAGGGAGCGAGCGTTGAGGTAAAGAATGATTAGTGCATCGGAAAGGAGATACTCGTATCCCAAAACTAAATCCTGTCGTTTCCATTGAAACGTGACTCGATTTAGGAGGAGAAGTCATTGAGCACATAGAATTCCATAGCGACGCCATTTTTCTGTTAATTATTCATGTGAGTGAGCGAGGGATGTAGTAAAGTATGAACAGTGCATCGGAAAGGAGATACTCGTGTCCCAAAACTCAATCCTGTCGTTTCCATAGAAACGTTACACGATTTAGAAGGAAAAGTCATAGAACCCATAGTATATCATAGCGACGCAATTTCTGTGTTAATTCGTCAATGTGACCGAGCGAGCGTTGAGGTAAAGAATGAATAGTGCATCGGAAAGGAGTTACCCGATCCCAAAACTAAATCCTGTCGTTTCCATTGAAACGTGACTCGATTTACGTGGAGAAGTCATTGAGTACTCTCAGCTGGATTTTCAGCTGGAGTCCATGGGCAAAGAATAAATAAATAAATAAATAAATAAATAAATAGTATTTCATATCGACGCAATTTCTGTGTTAATTATTCATGTGAGGGAGCGAGGGATGTAGTAAAGTGGGAACAGTGCATCGGAAAGGAGATACTCGTGTCCCAAAACTAAATCCTGTCGTTTCCATTGAAACGTGACTCGATTTAGGAGGAGAAGTCATTGAGCACATAGTATTTCATACCGACGCAATTTCTGTGTTAATTATTCATGTGAGGGAGCGAGGGATGTAGTAAAGTGGGAACAGTGCATCGGAAAGGAGATACTCGTGTCCCAAAACTAAATCCTGTCGTTTCCATAGAAACGTTACACGATTTAGAAGGAGAAGTCATAGAACCCACAGTATTTCATAGTGACGCAATTTCTGTGTTAATTCGTCAATGTGAGGAAGCGAGCGTTGAGGTAAAGAATGAAAAGTGCATCGGAAAGGAGTTACTCGTATCCCAAAACTAAATCCTGTCGTTTCCATTGAAACGTGACTCGATTTAGGAGGAGAAGTCATTCAGCACATAGAATTTCATAGCGACGCAATTTCTGTGTTAATTATTCATGTGAGGGAGCGAGGGATGTAGTAGAGTGGGAACAGTGTATCGGCAAGGAGATACTCGTGTCCCAAAACTAAATCCTGTCGTTTCCATTGAAACGTGACTCGATTTAGGAGGAGAAGTCATTGAGCACATAGTATTTCATAGCGGCGCAATGTCTGTGTTAATTATTCATGTGAGGGAGCGAGGGATGTAGTAAAGTGGGAACAGTGCATCGGAAAGGAGATACTCGTGTCCCAAAACTAAATCCTGTCGTTTCCATAGGAACGTTACACGATTTAGAAGGAGAAGTCATAGAACCCATAGTATTTCATAGCTACGCAATTTCTGTGTTAATTCGTCAATGTGAGGGAGCGAGCGTTGACGTAGAGAATGAATAGTGCATCGGAAAGGAGTTACCCGTATCCCAAAACTAAATACTGTCGTTTCCATAGAAACGTTACACGATTTAGAAGGAGATGTCATAGAACCCATAGTATTTCATAGCGACGCAATTTCTGTGTTAATTCGTCAATGTGAGGGAGCGAGCGTTGACGTAGAGAATGAATAGTGCATCGGAAAGGAGTTACCCGTATCCGAAAACTAAATACTGTCGTTTCCATTGAAACGTGACTCGATTTAGGAGGAGAAGTCATTGAGCACATAGTATTTCATAGCGACGCCATTTCTCTGTTAATTATTCATGTGAGGGAGCGAGGGATGTAGTAAAGTGGGAACAGTGCATCTGAAAGGAGATACTCGTGTCCCAAAACTAAATCTTGTCGTTTCCATTGAAACGTGACTCGATTTAGGAGGAGAAGCCATTGAGCACATAGTATTTCATAGCGACGCAATTTCTGTGTTAATTATTCATGTGAGGGAGCGAGGGATGTAGTAAAGTGGGAACAGTGCTTTGGAAAGGAGATACTCGTGTTCCAAAACTAAATCCTGTCGTTTCCATAGAAATGTTACACGATTTAGAAGGAGAAGTCATAGAGCGCATAGTATTTCATAGCGACGCAATTTTTGTGTTAATTCGTCAATGTGAGGGAGCGAGCGTTGAGGTAAAGAATGAATAGTGCATCGGAAAGGAGTTACTCGTATCCCAAAACTAAATCCTGTCGTTTCCATTGAAACGTGACTCGATTTAGGAGGAGAAGTCATTGAGCACATAGTATTTCATAGCGACGCAATTTCTGTGTCAATTATTCATGTGAGGGAGCGAGGGATGTAGTAAAGTGGGAACAGTGCATCGGAAAGGAGATACTCGTGTCCCAAAACTAAATAATGTCGTTTCCATAGAAACGTTACAAGATTTAGAAGGAGAAGTTATAGAACCCATAGTATTTCATAGCGACGCAATTTCTGTGTTAATTCGTGAATGTGAGGGAGCGAGCGTTGAGGTAAAGAATGAATAGTGCATCGGGAAGGAGTTACTCGTATCCCAAAACTAAATCCTGTCGTTTCCATAGAAACGTGACTCGATTTAGGAGGAAAAGTTGTAACCTCCCCCTCACTTACCGACCTTAATGACAGTGAAAAATGAAACCGCGTGTACCTAATGGGAGTTTTGGAAAAGCAATCGTCACCGAAGTTAACCTGTCGGTAAAGAGGGAGGAAAGGGTTACATCTAAATGAAAGGAAATGTGCTAATGAAACTGGTGGAAATTAATTTTGAAAAGGGGTAAAGTTAATAAAGAAAGTAAATGTGCAGCCGTTACGTTAACAATTAACTAGCGGTAATTAGATATTTGAGATTTGGGGGAAATCACGGTCGTCAGTCCTAAGGACAATTACTATAGTAACTGAAAAAGAAAAGTTATTACACATATAATTAACACTAGAAGCGTGGCAACTGAAGGTTGACACGTGTAGTGTGAAAACTGAAAGTTTGTCAGAAGTAATAAATTTCGCTACACTCTGACTTAATTTAGCAAAAGAATTAATAAAACCGGAAAATCGAAAGTTAATTTAGTGACTGAAGTTAATAGTGAGCTTTCTTTCTGAAGCACATCGAAATCCAGTAGAATACGGTTAGTCTTGGACTACCTCAACAATCATTTCAAAAGCAACTTGACTATACGCAATTTAGAAACAAGAGATTTAACTTTGAACTTGAATTAAATGATTCTGAACTATTAACAATAGTAAAATTTAGTACGTACCAAGCTGAGCTGCAGTCACAGGTAAGCTAAAATATGCTAACAAAACTCGCACTCTTAATTCGTGCTTGTGTAATCTGAATATTGTAGCCAGCTATTAATGCCTTTGAGATTAAAGCAGTGAAATGATGTTACTTTAATGCTGGCGTCTGAATTTCAACGACACTCGGGTTCATTCCGGAAAAGGAAGGGACCTTGCTTGGTAATGCAATTGGGACAATGAGCAACAAAGGTTCATGCTAAGTTGCTGTAATTTTGCGAGGCAAATGGAACAATTTGAAAAGCTGAGGTCTGCCATACAGTTCTGAAACTTTACGTGCTTTTAGTCTTCCTTGTTGGTTGATTGAAGGTTTGAAGCCGTCGATCGAGGAGGTGGCGACAGTCACTCATTGTCGGCCGTCGCTGTTGCAGAAGCTGGATGTTGGCGCGCCTTCTTCTCGACACGGTCACCAGGCGAAACGGGCTCTTGATGTGCGCCAACTAATGCTTCCCGTCCGCGACACCATGTCAGAAACTATCATCGCAAGTCGAGCGCAATTACATGCTGCCAAACCCCGAAAGCGCGGCAACTCGCGGGAGCGTCACACAACCCCTGCTCCACTCGCTACTCCCGCCAGACTCCCACTGTTCTGCCCGCGCTTCACGCGGCAGAGTTAACACTACCAAAGATCCTACACACTTTGAGTCTTCACACGACCTATCGATGTAATCGTTCGATAGCAGTTTTCCCTAGGCAAGACACAGCGTAAAAATACAAATAGTATTTACGAAACAAACCAATTATACATCGACATGAGTGTATAAATATATATATACAAACAGTAAAACAATTACAATATATAAAGAGACAGAAATGTCATATCTTGAGGTAACAAAACAAGGAAACAAATAATAGTACAATAGATGGAAATAGGAGGATATGCATTTCCGGCGTTACACGTGCCCCACATTGTCTGAGGATGTTCGTGTAACGTAAACAGACTCAGAAAATGTCCCAAAAAAGAAACAGCGGAAATGCATATGCTCAAAACATCAACACAATTTAGCATTCGTCTAATTAAGCATAAATCAATTTTTAGACCATAATAATTGAGTGGAGACACTCCTAATCTTATTCCACTCTGTCATCTTGCACAAAATAAAACAGGTTGACAACATATTAAAATTCATAGAAAACATAGAAAATGGTTTAGCTATTCTAAAATTGTCAAAATTCCCAACAGTATCAAGAAATGGAATACTATTTACAAAATTAATCAGAGTACATGGTCATAAAAACAGGTAGATCAAAATACGCAAATTAATAATTAATTACATAAAATACACATTTTTACATAACCCTTTCATAATTAATATTCTCGTCATGGGAGTCCATTAAACGCTAAACAAGAAAATAACACACATCAGATCGAAAAAAAACATAAATATTGACAGTAGAATTCTTTCAGCTGTCCAGGAAGAAAAACAATTCCGCCTTCCGTACTCGCAAGTACAAAGAATGCCGACAGCGGCCCAAGAGCCAACAGCGGCACAAGAGCCGACAGCGGCTCGCCTCGCCAGTATTGTTGCGCCCGCGTGTGCGGCACGCTTGATCTCACTCGCCCTTGTGACGGCGTTTCCAGAACGTCCGTTTCACTGAATTCTTTAGGAAAAACTCACTCCCGAGTAATCTCAAGGAGTCCCTTAATACTATCACAGTGGATAACTCAACACTGTCCATCATCACACATGTACAAGCCTGAAACTTAAAACAGCGTCTAAGTACATCGGCAATGACTAGTAAAACACATATTTATGGAATCTTACAGCTATTTACAAAATCATATTTACATTTCTTAATCTACTGTGACTCAGCTGAAAACTTAAACTAGCAGCTTGGATTTTTCAGTTGATTAGATCATGATTAAATTGATTGAAATTAAATTGATTAATCAAAATTAATTACTTATTAATTACAACTTCTTTAATGACCTTGGTCAGTCAAAAGCATGGCAATCTAGCAAATCGTTAAATCTTACACTCTATTTTACATACTGTATAAATTACCCATTGTGTGGTATTAATCGATCCTAGGTTGGTACAATTTCAAATCTATTATATTTCGTAAGCATTTGTGTGAGGTATACCAATGACTTTATATGGTCCATTATAAACAAACTTAAATTTAGAGATTTCATGGTCTATCTCGCTCGATTTCTCATGAGCTTTTACAAGTACTAAGTCTCCGATTGCAAACTTAGCAAAACGCGCTTTAGCGTCATGAGGACGTATGCGAGCATCGGCTTTTAGCTTCATTACTTCTCGCAAACGATCTTTTTTCACAACAATACTAATGTTAATCCGTGGAGGGAATTTGATTATCTCTTCCAATTCACTTTCTACACTTTTGTCAATGCCGAAATTCCTCATGTTACGGCAGTTTAAACTCATTCCTACGTCAATGTCATCCGGCCAGTTAACAATGTGTATAGGCTGGTATTGCCTATGCACACCGTCTCCTGCCTCGTCAAAACCAACTACCATTGTTTTATCTAGTGACACACATGTCAAAGTTTTGCTTTCGCAGTTAATCACTGCACGGTACTTTAATAGCCAATCTAACCCGATAATTACTTCCGTAGTTAAGTCTGGCACGACGACAAACTCTTGTTCAAATCGTGCCCCACATATCTCGAAGTTGACAAAAATCTGTTTTGTGACCGGTTTACTGGCCTTCCCAGTAGCACCGATAATTTTCACTCCTGTTACTGGGATAACTACGATGCCAGGTCTGTCTTTCAGTAACTCAAATATTTTCCCAGATACAGCACTCAATTCTGCACCGGTGTCAATCAACACGTTAAGTTGTAGGTCGTGCATATTAACAGACACTACTATCTGTCTACACTTGTCCTCGACGGTTTCATAATTTTCCCACAGTAAATCCTCGTCTATATCCAGGTCATTCCAGAAAAAACCATCCGGCTTTGATCCTAAATCCGGTTTATCTGGCGGCTTTTTCAGCCTCTGTTCACATACAGTTTTAATTTCAACACGTCTGTCCTGAGGCTTAGTCTGTAGCTTCGCCTCCAATACCGAAACCTTTTCCTGTAACTCGTCAACTAGTGAGTGTTGCATTGCTATCAATTCACTAATTGTCACCTTCGTTGATTCCTCTTTGATCAGATTGATCTCATCTGCCAATCTACCTGGAGGACTGTGCCCAGTAGCATCTGAAATTACTTCCTCTGGATCTGCGCAACCCACACTGCTATTGTCTGACTGTATAATGTCAGCTCTAACCTCATACACGCTGTAATCTATGTGCTTTTCTACCAATTGTGTCCGGCTATCACTAAAATTTTCGTAATCTTTCCCCTTAATACTCTCGCAATGTTTAAACTGGAGGTTTGCGTCGGATGGGTCGGCTACTTCTACCACTATAACTTTCGGTAAAGTCTGCCGGTTAGGGCCAGAACTTTCCGTTACTCCTTCAACATCTAACTCCTGCGGGACGAAACACGACGAATCTTGCTCGTGCTGCCCATTAACATCAACTATTTCTGGTAAAGTCTGCCGGTTAGGGCCAGAACTTTCAACCACTTCACAAATACTATCTTCCTGTGGGACGAGACGCGGCAAATACTGCACGCGCTCCCCATAAACACTTCTCCCATACAGACCCCTATAATCTCTTAGTTCGTCGTATAAGCGACCGAACTGCCTTAACCAGACCTCATCCCTCTCTGCATCCCCTCGCTCAATGACGGACGTTTTATCCGACATCTGATCTTCTCTCAACAATTGCGAATCATTCTTAAACTCAATCTCCAGTTCCGCTGTGGGTATTACAGCTGCCACTTTATAATCGATTTCCGGAACACTACTTAAATTGTTCTCACTGACAGTGAATGTACTTCCTACTGCCGTGTCTACAGCTGATCTACTACTTGTGGGCGCACTCCTTTCTCCTAACACTGGCACACTCTCCCGCCGTTGATTATTCCATACGGAATTTTCATAACGACGACACCTGGGTTTTCTCCTGTTATTGGGCCGCCAAAATTTCTCCACGCCCGGTCGGCCCCTCACCGGCGCGGCTAATGGTTTCCCTGTCTCGTCCCAGCAGATACGCTCCCCGGATACTGCTGAGGCGGCTGGTCACACCCTCTGGCGTTATTACTATTCTGCGCAGCCCGTATGACGCTAGTATGATACTGGTTTCCGTCATTCCGGTTATTATTTGCATTGTACCGATTGTTATTACGGTCCGAACCATTATTGTTATTGCTGCCATGGTTGCGGTATGCATTATTCCCATGGTTATCGTTGGTGTGGTTGCTGTGGAACCCGTTGTTGTTACCACGGCCTCTACCACTGTCGCGATTATTGCGCCAATTGTCCTCGTCCTCAACTCTTCCCAGGAAATCATTGATTGTCCTGTGATTGCTTCCTACGTAGCGTTTTGTATCATCTGGAAGCTTTTTGTAGAGTTCCCAGACTATTTCGGATTCCGTGCGGCGATCACGCAAATATTCCAACTTGCGGATCCAGCCCTCACAAAACTCCTTCATCGAACCGCGCGAATTCGCATCGAAAGGCCTCGATACGACAAATTCGCGCCAGACACTTTGCTGTTTTTGCTCTGACCAGTATTCAGCCAGAAACAAATTTTTAAACTCGTCAAAAGTCAGGTTCGTAATGTTGAGGTTTAGGCCCCAACGCTTGGCATCACCAGCCAACACATCAATAACCGCATTAATTTTTCTCTCATTAGTCCATGATCTGGGTAAAACTCTTTCACAATTTTTAATGAAATCCGTCGGGTGTATACCTCCTTTTTTCAAGGGGTCGAACCGCTCCTCTTTCGTCAACAACTCCGAACTATGTGCACAGATTGGCACATAGCTCTGTTTTTCGTCAAGTTTCCTTTCTAATTCCGACACCCTCGTAAACACTTGGCAAGTGGTTGTCGCAAGCGTTTCCACTTCCCTCTTTTTCTCTTCGCAGGTGTTAGCCTGCTTCGTCACTTTGGTATCTACTTCGGATACTAAAGCCTTTAAAGTTTCCACCTTCTGTTGATCCTCTTTTCTCACTAATTGAATTTCTTCCGTCACCTTATTCTCGATGATCGGAGCAACTGCGTCTCCTACACTTTTCTCGATTCTGCTAATTTCGGAATCAAAACGAGTATTTATGCTCGCAATTTCCGCCTGAACGCCTATCATTTCCTGTTTAAGGTTACCGATTTCGGTATTAATCACGACAATATCGTCTTTGATTTTATCAACTTTTGTGTTAACAACTTCAACATTGTTGTTAACAACATTAATAGCTTTGTTCTGATTGTCTAGCATTCGTTCAATTTTTTCAGATTGAGCTACTTGCTTGGCAGCCTGAGCTGCTTGCTCGGCAGCCTGAGCGTCTTGCTTGGCAGAAAGAGCTTTAATTTCTGCCGATTGGCTCTTGATTTCGTTAATCAAAACATTCAATAAATCAGTTAAATTCCCGGAAACCACCGGTTTTACTTCCGTAGCGGCTTCCTCTTTCATTGTCCCCCCGTATTCGTCATCAAAGGATTCAGATTTGATTTTCACTTCCGATTCCGAAACATTTTCTAAAGTCTGGAATTCCATTTCTGCTCTTTGTTGCGTTTCGGCGGTCGCATCTTTCATGATAGCCGCCTGCCCCGGAACAATGGGTACCGCTGTGCGCGTTTCCCACTGTTCGACCGATTGTTCCGTATCTAAGTCTACCAAATTTTGGTAATTGTTGCCTTCACTCATTTTAATAATTTTCAATATAAATGCAAAATCTCAACTCTAATTAGGATTCCTCACACGAATATTCTCGCTGACGTATCGACCATTTCGTAACCAGTACTTTGTTACGAGATTTGCACAATGCAAAATTCGTGTCCAGAACAACCTCAAATTTGAAGATTGTCCTGTCACGGTCGCCACGTGTAACCTCCCCCTCACTTACCGACCTTAATGACAGTGAAAAATGAAACCGCGTGTACCTAATGGGAGTTTTGGAAAAGCAATCGTCACCGAAGTTAACCTGTCGGTAAAGAGGGAGGAAAGGGTTACATCTAAATGAAAGGAAATGTGCTAATGAAACTGGTGGAAATTAATTTTGAAAAGGGGTAAAGTTAATAAAGAAAGTAAATGTGCAGCCGTTGCGTTAACAATTAACTAGCGGTAATTAGATATTTGAGATTTGGGGGAAATCACGGTCGCCAGTCCTAAGGACAATTACTATAGTAACTGAAAAAGAAAGGTTATTACACATATAATTAACACTAGAAGCGTGGCAACTGAAGGTTGACACGTGTAGTGTGAAAACTGAAAGTTTGTCAGAAGTAATAAATTTCGCTACACTCTGACTTAATTTAGCAAAAGAATTAATAAAACCGGAAAATCGAAAGTTAATTTAGTGACTGAAGTTAATAGTGAGCTTTCTTTCTGAAGCACATCGAAATCCAGTAGAATACGGTTAGTCTTGGACTACCTCAACAATCATTTCAAAAGCAACTTGACTATACGCAATTTAGAAACAAGAGATTTAACTTTGAACTTGAATTAAATGATTCTGAACTATTAACAATAGTAAAATTTAGTACGTACCAAGCTGAGCTGCAGTCACAGGTAAGCTAAAATATGCTAACAAAACTCGCACTCTTAATTCGTGCTTGTGTAATCTGAATATTGTAGCCAGCTATTAATGCCTTTGAGATTAAAGCAGTGAAATGATGTTACTTTAATGCTGGCGTCTGAATTTCAACGACACTCGGGTTCATTCCGGAAAAGGAAGGGACCTTGCTTGGTAATGCAATTGGGACAATGATCAACAAAGGTTCATGCTAAGTTGCTGTAATTTTGCGAGGCAAATGGAACAATTTGAAAAGCTGAGGTCTGCCATACAGTTCTGAAACTTTACGTGCTTTTAGTCTTCCTTGTTGGTTGATTGAAGGTTTGAAGCCGTCGATCGAGGAGGTGGCGACAGTCACTCATTGTCGGCCGTCGCTGTTGCAGAAGCTGGATGTTGGCGCGCCTTCTTCTCGACACGGTCACCAGGCGAAACGGGCTCTTGATGTGCGCCAACTAATGCTTCCCGTCCGCGACACCATGTCAGAAACTATCATCGCAAGTCGAGCGCAATTACATGCTGCCAAACCCCGAAAGCGCGGCAACTCGCGGGAGCGTCACACAACCCCTGCTCCACTCGCTACTCCCGCCAGACTCCCACTGTTCTGCCCGCGCTTCACGCGGCAGAGTTAACACTACCAAAGATCCTACACACTTTGAGTCTTCACACGACCTATCGATGTAATCGTTCGATAGCAGTTTTCCCTAGGCAAGACACAGCGTAAAAATACAAATAGTATTTACGAAACAAACCAATTATACATCGACATGAGTGTATAAATATATATATACAAACAGTAAAACAATTACAATATATAAAGAGACAGAAATGTCATATCTTGAGGTAACAAAACAAGGAAACAAATAATAGTACAATAGATGGAAATAGGAGGATATGCATTTCCGGCGTTACAAAGTCATTGAGCACATAGTATTTCATAGCGACGCAATTTCTGTGTCAATTATTCATGTGAGGGAGCGAGGGATGTAGTAAAGTGGGAACAGTGCATCGGAAAGGAGATACTCGTGTCCCAAAACTAAATCCTGTCGTTTCCATTGAAACGTGACTCGATTTAGGAGGAGAAGTCATTGAGCACATAGTATTTCAAAGCGACGCAATTTTTGTGTTAATTATTCATGTGAGGGAGCGAGGGATGTAGTAAAGTGGGAACAGTGCATCGGAAAGGAGATACTCGTGTCCCAAAACTCAATCCTGTCGTTTCCATAGAAACGTTACACGATTTAGAAGGAGAAGTCATAGAACCCATAGTATTTCATAGCGACGTAATTTCTGTGATAATTCGTCAATGTGAGGGAGCGAGCGTTGAGGTAAAGAATGAATAGTGCATCAGAAAGGAGATACTCGTATCCCAAAACTAAATCCTGTCGTTTCCATTGAAACGTGACTCGATTTAGGAGGAGAAGTCATTGAGCACATAGAATTCCATAGCGACGCCATTTTTCTGTTAATTATTCATGTGAGGGAGCGAGGGATGTAGTAAAGTATGAACAGTGCATCGGAAAGGAGATAATCGTGTCCCAAAACTCAATCCTGTCGTTTCCATAGAAACGTTACACGATTTAGAAGGAGAAGTCATAGAACCCATAGTATATCATAGCGACTCAATTTCTGTGTTAATTCGTCAATGTGACCGAGCGAGCGTTGAGGTAAAGAATGAATAGTGCATCGGAAAGGAGTTACCCGTATCCCAAAACTAAATCCTGTCGTTTCCATTGAAACGTGACTCGATTTAGGTGGAGAAGTCATTGAGCACATAGTATTTCATATCGACGCAATTTCTGTGTTAATTATTCATGTGAGGGAGCGAGGGATGTAGTAAAGTGGGAACAGTGCATCGGAAAGGAGATACACGTGTCCCAAAACTAAATCCTGTCGTTTCCATTGAAACGTGACTCGATTGAGGAGGAGAAGTCATTGAGCACATAGTATTTCATACCGACGCAATTTCTGTGTTAATTATTCATGTGAGGGAGCGAAGGATGTAGTAAAGTTGGAACAGTGCATCGGAAAGGAGATACTCGTGTCCCAAAACTAAATCCTTTCGTTTCCATAGAAACGTTACACGATTTAGAAGGAGAAGTCATAGAACACATAGTATTTCATAGCGACGCAATTTCTGTGTTAATTCATCAATGTGAGGGAGCGAGCATTGAGGTAAAGAATGAATAGTGCATCGGAAAGGAGTTACTCGTATCCCAAAGCTAAATCCTGTCGTTTCCATTGAAACGTGACTCGATTTAGGAGGAGAAGCCAATGAGCTCATAGTATTTCATAGCGACGCAATTTCTGTGTTAATTATTCATGTGAGGAAGCGAGGGATGTAGTAAAGTGGGAAAAGTGCATCGGAAAGGAGATACTCGTGTCCCAAAACTAAATCCCGCCGTTTCGATTGAAACGTGACTCGATTTAGGAGGAGAAGTCATTGAGCACATAGTATTTCATAGCGACGCAATTTCTGTGTTAATTATTCATGTGAGGGAGAGAGGGATTTAGTAAAGTGGGAACAGTGCATCGGAAAGGAGATACTCGTGTCCCAAAACTAAATCCTGTCGTTTCCATAGAAACGTGACTCGATTTAGGAGGAGAAGTCATTGAGCACATAGTATTTCATAGCGACGCAATTTCTGTGTTAATTATTCATGTAAGGGAGCGAGGGATGTAGTAAAGTGGGAACAGTGCATCGGAAAGGAGATACTCGTGTCCCAAAACTCAATCCTGTCGTTTCCATAGAAACGTTACACGATTTAGAAGGAGAAGTCATAGAACCCATAGTATTTCATAGCGACGCAATTTCTGTGTTAATTCGTCAATGTGTGGGAGCGAGCGTTGAGGTAAAGAATGAATAGTGCATCGAAAAGGAGATACTCGTATCCCAAAACTAAATCCTGTCGTTTCCATTGAAACGTGACTCGATTTAGGAGGAGAGGTCATTGAGCACATAGTATTTCATAGCGACGCAATTTCTGTGTTAATTATACATGTGAGGGAGCGAGGGATGTAGTAGAGTGGGAACAGTGTATCGGAAAGGAGATACTCGTGTCCCAAAACTAAATCCTGTCGTTTCCATTGAAACGTGACTCGATTCAGGAGGAGAAGTCATTGAGAACATAGTATTTCATAGTGACGCAATTTCTGTGTTAATTATTCATGTGAGGGAGCCAGGGATGTAGTAAAGTGGGAACAGTGCATCGGAAAGGAGATACTCGTGTCCCAAAACTCAATCCTGTCGTTTCCATAGAAACGTTACACGATTTAGAAGGAGAAGTCATAGAACCCATAGTATTTCATAGCGACGCAATTTCTGTGTTAATTCGTCAATGTGAGGGAGCGAGCGTTGAGGTAAAGAATAAATAGTGAATCGGAAAGGAGTTACACGTATCCCAAAACTAAATCCTGTCGTTTCCATTGAAACGTGACTCGATTTAGGAGGAGAAGTCATTGAGCACATAGTATTTCATACCGACGCTATTTCTGTGTTAATTATTCATGTGAGGGAGCGAGGGATGTAGTAAAGTGGGAACAGTGCATCGCAAAGTAGATACTCGTGTCCCAAAACTAAATCCTGTCGTTTCCATAGAAACGTTACACGATTTAGGAGGAGAAGTCATAGAACCCATAGTATTTCATAGCGACGCAATTTCTGTGTTAATTCGTCAATGTGAGGGAGCGAGCGTTGAGGTAAAGAATGAAGAGTGCATCGGAAAGGAGTTACTCGTATCCCAAAACTAAATCCTGTCGTTTCCATTGAAACGTGACTCGATTTAGGAGGAGAGGTCATTGAGCACATAGTATTTCATAGCGACGCAATTTCTGTGTTAATTATTCATGTGAGGGAGCGAAGGATGTAGTAAAGTGGGAACAGTGTATCGGAAAGGAGATACTCGTGTCCCAAAACTAAATCCTGTCGTTTCCAGTGAAACATGACTCGATTTAGGAGGAGAAGTCATTGAGCACATAGTATTTCATAGTGACGCAATTTCTGTGTTAATTATTCATGTGAGGGAGCCAGGGATGTAGTAAAGTGGGAACAGTGCATCGGAAAGGAGATACTCGTGTCCCAAAACTCAATCCTGTCGTTTCCATAGAAACGTTACACGATTTAGAAGGAGAAGTCATAGAACCCATAGTATTTCATAGCGACGCAATTTCTGTGTTAATTCGTCAATGTGAGGGAGCGAGCGTTGAGGTAAAGAATGAATAGTGCATCGGAAAGGAGTTACTCGTATCCCAAAACTAAATCCTGTCGTTTCCATTGAAACGTGACTCGATTTAGGAGGAGAAGTCATTGAGCACATAGAATTCCATAGCGACGCCATTTTTCAGTTAATTATTCATGTGAGGGAGCGAGGGATGTAGTAAAGTATGAACAGTGCATCGGAAAGGAGATACTCGTGTCCCAAAACTCAATCCTGTCGTTTCCATAGAAACGTTACACGATTTAGAAGGAGAAGTCATAGAACCCATAGTATATCATAGCGACGCAATTTCTGTGTTAATTCGTCAATGTGACCGAGCGAGCGTTGAGGTAAAGAATGAATAGTGCATCGGAAAGGAGTTACCCGTATCCCAAAACTAAATCCTGTCGTTTCCATTGAAACGTGACTCGATTTAGGTGGAGAAGTCATTGAGCACATAGTATTTCATATCGACGCAATTTCTGTGTTAATTATTCATGTGAGGGAGCGAGGGATGTAGTAAAGTGGGAACAGTGCATCGGAAAGGAGATACACGTGTCCCAAAACTAAATCCTGTCGTTTCCATTGAAACGTGACTCGATTGAGGAGGAGAAGTCATTGAGCACATAGTATTTCATAGTGACGCAATTTCTGTGTTAATTATTCATGTGAGGGAGCCAGGGATGTAGTAAAGTGGGAACAGTGCATCGGAAAGGAGATACTCGTGTCCCAAAACTCAATCCTGTCGTTTCCATAGAAACGTTACACGATTTAGAAGGAGAAGTCATAGAACCCATAGTATTTCATAGCGACGCAATTTCTGTGTTAATTCGTCAATGTGAAGGAGCGAGCGTTGACGTAGAGAATGAATAGTGCATCGGAAAGGAGTTACCCGTATCCGAAAACTAAATACTGTCGTTTCCATTGAAACGTGACTCGATTTAGGAGGAGAAGTCATTGAGCACATAGTATTTCATAGCGACGCCATTTCTCTGTTAATTATTCATGTGAGGGAGCGAGGGATGTAGTAAAGTGGGAACAGTGCATCTGAAAGGAGATACTCGTGTCCCAAAACTAAATCTTGTCGTTTCCATTGAAACGTGACTCGATTTAGGAGGAGAAGCCATTGAGCACATAGTATTTCATAGCGACGCAATTTCTGTGTTAATTATTCATGTGAGGGAGCGAGGGATGTAGTAAAGTGGGAACAGTGCTTTGGAAAGGAGATACTCGTGTTCCAAAACTAAATCCTGTCGTTTCCATAGAAATGTTACACGATTTAGAAGGAGAAGTCATAGAGCGCATAGTATTTCATAGCGACGCAATTTCTGTGTTAATTCGTCAATGTGAGGGAGCGAGCGTTGAGGTAAAGAATGAATAGTGCATCGGAAAGGAGTTACTCGTATCCCAAAACTAAATCCTGTCGTTTCCATTGAAACGTGACTCGATTTAGGAGGAGAAGTCATTGAGCACATAGTATTTCATAGCGACGCAATTTCTGTGTCAATTATTCATGTGAGGGAGCGAGGGATGTAGTAAAGTGGGAACAGTGCATCGGAAAGGAGATACTCGTGTCCCAAAACTAAATAATGTCGTTTCCATAGAAACGTTACAAGATTTAGAAGGAGAAGTTATAGAACCCATAGTATTTCATAGCGACGCAATTTCTGTGTTAATTCGTGAATGTGAGGGAGCGAGCGTTGAGGTAAAGAATGAATAGTGCATCGGGAAGGAGTTACTCGTATCCCAAAACTAAATCCTGTCGTTTCCATAGAAACGTGACTCGATTTAGGAGGAAAAGTTGTAACCTCCCCCTCACTTACCGACCTTAATGACAGTGAAAAATGAAACCGCGTGTACCTAATGGGAGTTTTGGAAAAGCAATCGTCACCGAAGTTAACCTGTCGGTAAAGAGGGAGGAAAGGGTTACATCTAAATGAAAGGAAATGTGCTAATGAAACTGGTGGAAATTAATTTTGAAAAGGGGTAAAGTTAATAAAGAAAGTAAATGTGCAGCCGTTACGTTAACAATTAACTAGCGGTAATTAGATATTTGAGATTTGGGGGAAATCACGGTCGTCAGTCCTAAGGACAATTACTATAGTAACTGAAAAAGAAAAGTTATTACACATATAATTAACACTAGAAGCGTGGCAACTGAAGGTTGACACGTGTAGTGTGAAAACTGAAAGTTTGTCAGAAGTAATAAATTTCGCTACACTCTGACTTAATTTAGCAAAAGAATTAATAAAACCGGAAAATCGAAAGTTAATTTAGTGACTGAAGTTAATAGTGAGCTTTCTTTCTGAAGCACATCGAAATCCAGTAGAATACGGTTAGTCTTGGACTACCTCAACAATCATTTCAAAAGCAACTTGACTATACGCAATTTAGAAACAAGAGATTTAACTTTGAACTTGAATTAAATGATTCTGAACTATTAACAATAGTAAAATTTAGTACGTACCAAGCTGAGCTGCAGTCACAGGTAAGCTAAAATATGCTAACAAAACTCGCACTCTTAATTCGTGCTTGTGTAATCTGAATATTGTAGCCAGCTATTAATGCCTTTGAGATTAAAGCAGTGAAATGATGTTACTTTAATGCTGGCGTCTGAATTTCAACGACACTCGGGTTCATTCCGGAAAAGGAAGGGACCTTGCTTGGTAATGCAATTGGGACAATGAGCAACAAAGGTTCATGCTAAGTTGCTGTAATTTTGCGAGGCAAATGGAACAATTTGAAAAGCTGAGGTCTGCCATACAGTTCTGAAACTTTACGTGCTTTTAGTCTTCCTTGTTGGTTGATTGAAGGTTTGAAGCCGTCGATCGAGGAGGTGGCGACAGTCACTCATTGTCGGCCGTCGCTGTTGCAGAAGCTGGATGTTGGCGCGCCTTCTTCTCGACACGGTCACCAGGCGAAACGGGCTCTTGATGTGCGCCAACTAATGCTTCCCGTCCGCGACACCATGTCAGAAACTATCATCGCAAGTCGAGCGCAATTACATGCTGCCAAACCCCGAAAGCGCGGCAACTCGCGGGAGCGTCACACAACCCCTGCTCCACTCGCTACTCCCGCCAGACTCCCACTGTTCTGCCCGCGCTTCACGCGGCAGAGTTAACACTACCAAAGATCCTACACACTTTGAGTCTTCACACGACCTATCGATGTAATCGTTCGATAGCAGTTTTCCCTAGGCAAGACACAGCGTAAAAATACAAATAGTATTTACGAAACAAACCAATTATACATCGACATGAGTGTATAAATATATATATACAAACAGTAAAACAATTACAATATATAAAGAGACAGAAATGTCATATCTTGAGGTAACAAAACAAGGAAACAAATAATAGTACAATAGATGGAAATAGGAGGATATGCATTTCCGGCGTTACACGTGCCCCACATTGTCTGAGGATGTTCGTGTAACGTAAACAGACTCAGAAAATGTCCCAAAAAAGAAACAGCGGAAATGCATATGCTCAAAACATCAACACAATTTAGCATTCGTCTAATTAAGCATAAATCAATTTTTAGACCATAATAATTGAGTGGAGACACTCCTAATCTTATTCCACTCTGTCATCTTGCACAAAATAAAACAGGTTGACAACATATTAAAATTCATAGAAAACATAGAAAATGGTTTAGCTATTCTAAAATTGTCAAAATTCCCAACAGTATCAAGAAATGGAATACTATTTACAAAATTAATCAGAGTACATGGTCATAAAAACAGGTAGATCAAAATACGCAAATTAATAATTAATTACATAAAATACACATTTTTACATAACCCTTTCATAATTAATATTCTCGTCATGGGAGTCCATTAAACGCTAAACAAGAAAATAACACACATCAGATCGATAAAAAACATAAATATTGACAGTAGAATTCTTTCAGCTGTCCAGGAAGAAAAACAATTCCGCCTTCCGTACTCGCAAGTACAAAGAATGCCGACAGCGGCCCAAGAGCCAACAGCGGCACAAGAGCCGACAGCGGCTCGCCTCGCCAGTATTGTTGCGCCCGCGTGTGCGGCACGCTTGATCTCACTCGCCCTTGTGACGGCGTTTCCAGAACGTCCGTTTCACTGAATTCTTTAGGAAAAACTCACTCCCGAGTAATCTCAAGGAGTCCCTTAATACTATCACAGTGGATAACTCAACACTGTCCATCATCACACATGTACAAGCCTGAAACTTAAAACAGCGTCTAAGTACATCGGCAATGACTAGTAAAACACATATTTATGGAATCTTACAGCTATTTACAAAATCATATTTACATTTCTTAATCTACTGTGACTCAGCTGAAAACTTAAACTAGCAGCTTGGATTTTTCAGTTGATTAGATCATGATTAAATTGATTGAAATTAAATTGATTAATCAAAATTAATTACTTATTAATTACAACTTCTTTAATGACCTTGGTCAGTCAAAAGCATGGCAATCTAGCAAATCGTTAAATCTTACACTCTATTTTACATACTGTATAAATTACCCATTGTGTGGTATTAATCGATCCTAGGTTGGTACAATTTCAAATCTATTATATTTCGTAAGCATTTGTGTGAGGTATACCAATGACTTTATATGGTCCATTATAAACAAACTTAAATTTAGAGATTTCATGGTCTATCTCGCTCGATTTCTCATGAGCTTTTACAAGTACTAAGTCTCCGATTGCAAACTTAGCAAAACGCGCTTTAGCGTCATGAGGACGTATGCGAGCATCGGCTTTTAGCTTCATTACTTCTCGCAAACGATCTTTTTTCACAACAATACTAATGTTAATCCGTGGAGGGAATTTGATTATCTCTTCCAATTCACTTTCTACACTTTTGTCAATGCCGAAATTCCTCATGTTACGGCAGTTTAAACTCATTCCTACGTCAATGTCATCCGGCCAGTTAACAATGTGTATAGGCTGGTATTGCCTATGCACACCGTCTCCTGCCTCGTCAAAACCAACTACCATTGTTTTATCTAGTGACACACATGTCAAAGTTTTGCTTTCGCAGTTAATCACTGCACGGTACTTTAATAGCCAATCTAACCCGATAATTACTTCCGTAGTTAAGTCTGGCACGACGACAAACTCTTGTTCAAATCGTGCCCCACATATCTCGAAGTTGACAAAAATCTGTTTTGTGACCGGTTTACTGGCCTTCCCAGTAGCACCGATAATTTTCACTCCTGTTACTGGGATAACTACGATGCCAGGTCTGTCTTTCAGTAACTCAAATATTTTCCCAGATACAGCACTCAATTCTGCACCGGTGTCAATCAACACGTTAAGTTGTAGGTCGTGCATATTAACAGACACTACTATCTGTCTACACTTGTCCTCGACGGTTTCATAATTTTCCCACAGTAAATCCTCGTCTATATCCAGGTCATTCCAGAAAAAACCATCCGGCTTTGATCCTAAATCCGGTTTATCTGGCGGCTTTTTCAGCCTCTGTTCACATACAGTTTTAATTTCAACACGTCTGTCCTGAGGCTTAGTCTGTAGCTTCGCCTCCAATACCGAAACCTTTTCCTGTAACTCGTCAACTAGTGAGTGTTGCATTGCTATCAATTCACTAATTGTCACCTTCGTTGATTCCTCTTTGATCAGATTGATCTCATCTGCCAATCTACCTGGAGGACTGTGCCCAGTAGCATCTGAAATTACTTCCTCTGGATCTGCGCAACCCACACTGCTATTGTCTGACTGTATAATGTCAGCTCTAACCTCATACACGCTGTAATCTATGTGCTTTTCTACCAATTGTGTCCGGCTATCACTAAAATTTTCGTAATCTTTCCCCTTAATACTCTCGCAATGTTTAAACTGGAGGTTTGCGTCGGATGGGTCGGCTACTTCTACCACTATAACTTTCGGTAAAGTCTGCCGGTTAGGGCCAGAACTTTCCGTTACTCCTTCAACATCTAACTCCTGCGGGACGAAACACGACGAATCTTGCTCGTGCTGCCCATTAACATCAACTATTTCTGGTAAAGTCTGCCGGTTAGGGCCAGAACTTTCAACCACTTCACAAATACTATCTTCCTGTGGGACGAGACGCGGCAAATACTGCACGCGCTCCCCATAAACACTTCTCCCATACAGACCCCTATAATCTCTTAGTTCGTCGTATAAGCGACCGAACTGCCTTAACCAGACCTCATCCCTCTCTGCATCCCCTCGCTCAATGACGGACGTTTTATCCGACATCTGATCTTCTCTCAACAATTGCGAATCATTCTTAAACTCAATCTCCAGTTCCGCTGTGGGTATTACAGCTGCCACTTTATAATCGATTTCCGGAACACTACTTAAATTGTTCTCACTGACAGTGAATGTACTTCCTACTGCCGTGTCTACAGCTGATCTACTACTTGTGGGCGCACTCCTTTCTCCTAACACTGGCACACTCTCCCGCCGTTGATTATTCCATACGGAATTTTCATAACGACGACACCTGGGTTTTCTCCTGTTATTGGGCCGCCAAAATTTCTCCACGCCCGGTCGGCCCCTCACCGGCGCGGCTAATGGTTTCCCTGTCTCGTCCCAGCAGATACGCTCCCCGGATACTGCTGAGGCGGCTGGTCACACCCTCTGGCGTTATTACTATTCTGCGCAGCCCGTATGACGCTAGTATGATACTGGTTTCCGTCATTCCGGTTATTATTTGCATTGTACCGATTGTTATTACGGTCCGAACCATTATTGTTATTGCTGCCATGGTTGCGGTATGCATTATTCCCATGGTTATCGTTGGTGTGGTTGCTGTGGAACCCGTTGTTGTTACCACGGCCTCTACCACTGTCGCGATTATTGCGCCAATTGTCCTCGTCCTCAACTCTTCCCAGGAAATCATTGATTGTCCTGTGATTGCTTCCTACGTAGCGTTTTGTATCATCTGGAAGCTTTTTGTAGAGTTCCCAGACTATTTCGGATTCCGTGCGGCGATCACGCAAATATTCCAACTTGCGGATCCAGCCCTCACAAAACTCCTTCATCGAACCGCGCGAATTCGCATCGAAAGGCCTCGATACGACAAATTCGCGCCAGACACTTTGCTGTTTTTGCTCTGACCAGTATTCAGCCAGAAACAAATTTTTAAACTCGTCAAAAGTCAGGTTCGTAATGTTGAGGTTTAGGCCCCAACGCTTGGCATCACCAGCCAACACATCAATAACCGCATTAATTTTTCTCTCATTAGTCCATGATCTGGGTAAAACTCTTTCACAATTTTTAATGAAATCCGTCGGGTGTATACCTCCTTTTTTCAAGGGGTCGAACCGCTCCTCTTTCGTCAACAACTCCGAACTATGTGCACAGATTGGCACATAGCTCTGTTTTTCGTCAAGTTTCCTTTCTAATTCCGACACCCTCGTAAACACTTGGCAAGTGGTTGTCGCAAGCGTTTCCACTTCCCTCTTTTTCTCTTCGCAGGTGTTAGCCTGCTTCGTCACTTTGGTATCTACTTCGGATACTAAAGCCTTTAAAGTTTCCACCTTCTGTTGATCCTCTTTTCTCACTAATTGAATTTCTTCCGTCACCTTATTCTCGATGATCGGAGCAACTGCGTCTCCTACACTTTTCTCGATTCTGCTAATTTCGGAATCAAAACGAGTATTTATGCTCGCAATTTCCGCCTGAACGCCTATCATTTCCTGTTTAAGGTTACCGATTTCGGTATTAATCACGACAATATCGTCTTTGATTTTATCAACTTTTGTGTTAACAACTTCAACATTGTTGTTAACAACATTAATAGCTTTGTTCTGATTGTCTAGCATTCGTTCAATTTTTTCAGATTGAGCTACTTGCTTGGCAGCCTGAGCTGCTTGCTCGGCAGCCTGAGCGTCTTGCTTGGCAGAAAGAGCTTTAATTTCTGCCGATTGGCTCTTGATTTCGTTAATCAAAACATTCAATAAATCAGTTAAATTCCCGGAAACCACCGGTTTTACTTCCGTAGCGGCTTCCTCTTTCATTGTCCCCCCGTATTCGTCATCAAAGGATTCAGATTTGATTTTCACTTCCGATTCCGAAACATTTTCTAAAGTCTGGAATTCCATTTCTGCTCTTTGTTGCGTTTCGGCGGTCGCATCTTTCATGATAGCCGCCTGCCCCGGAACAATGGGTACCGCTGTGCGCGTTTCCCACTGTTCGACCGATTGTTCCGTATCTAAGTCTACCAAATTTTGGTAATTGTTGCCTTCACTCATTTTAATAATTTTCAATATAAATGCAAAATCTCAACTCTAATTAGGATTCCTCACACGAATATTCTCGCTGACGTATCGACCATTTCGTAACCAGTACTTTGTTACGAGATTTGCACAATGCAAAATTCGTGTCCAGAACAACCTCAAATTTGAAGATTGTCCTGTCACGGTCGCCACGTGTAACCTCCCCCTCACTTACCGACCTTAATGACAGTGAAAAATGAAACCGCGTGTACCTAATGGGAGTTTTGGAAAAGCAATCGTCACCGAAGTTAACCTGTCGGTAAAGAGGGAGGAAAGGGTTACATCTAAATGAAAGGAAATGTGCTAATGAAACTGGTGGAAATTAATTTTGAAAAGGGGTAAAGTTAATAAAGAAAGTAAATGTGCAGCCGTTGCGTTAACAATTAACTAGCGGTAATTAGATATTTGAGATTTGGGGGAAATCACGGTCGCCAGTCCTAAGGACAATTACTATAGTAACTGAAAAAGAAAGGTTATTACACATATAATTAACACTAGAAGCGTGGCAACTGAAGGTTGACACGTGTAGTGTGAAAACTGAAAGTTTGTCAGAAGTAATAAATTTCGCTACACTCTGACTTAATTTAGCAAAAGAATTAATAAAACCGGAAAATCGAAAGTTAATTTAGTGACTGAAGTTAATAGTGAGCTTTCTTTCTGAAGCACATCGAAATCCAGTAGAATACGGTTAGTCTTGGACTACCTCAACAATCATTTCAAAAGCAACTTGACTATACGCAATTTAGAAACAAGAGATTTAACTTTGAACTTGAATTAAATGATTCTGAACTATTAACAATAGTAAAATTTAGTACGTACCAAGCTGAGCTGCAGTCACAGGTAAGCTAAAATATGCTAACAAAACTCGCACTCTTAATTCGTGCTTGTGTAATCTGAATATTGTAGCCAGCTATTAATGCCTTTGAGATTAAAGCAGTGAAATGATGTTACTTTAATGCTGGCGTCTGAATTTCAACGACACTCGGGTTCATTCCGGAAAAGGAAGGGACCTTGCTTGGTAATGCAATTGGGACAATGAGCAACAAAGGTTCATGCTAAGTTGCTGTAATTTTGCGAGGCAAATGGAACAATTTGAAAAGCTGAGGTCTGCCATACAGTTCTGAAACTTTACGTGCTTTTAGTCTTCCTTGTTGGTTGATTGAAGGTTTGAAGCCGTCGATCGAGGAGGTGGCGACAGTCACTCATTGTCGGCCGTCGCTGTTGCAGAAGCTGGATGTTGGCGCGCCTTCTTCTCGACACGGTCACCAGGCGAAACGGGCTCTTGATGTGCGCCAACTAATGCTTCCCGTCCGCGACACCATGTCAGAAACTATCATCGCAAGTCGAGCGCAATTACATGCTGCCAAACCCCGAAAGCGCGGCAACTCGCGGGAGCGTCACACAACCCCTGCTCCACTCGCTACTCCCGCCAGACTCCCACTGTTCTGCCCGCGCTTCACGCGGCAGAGTTAACACTACCAAAGATCCTACACACTTTGAGTCTTCACACGACCTATCGATGTAATCGTTCGATAGCAGTTTTCCCTAGGCAAGACACAGCGTAAAAATACAAATAGTATTTACGAAACAAACCAATTATACATCGACATGAGTGTATAAATATATATATACAAACAGTAAAACAATTACAATATATAAAGAGACAGAAATGTCATATCTTGAGGTAACAAAACAAGGAAACAAATAATAGTACAATAGATGGAAATAGGAGGATATGCATTTCCGGCGTTACAAAGTCATTGAGCACATAGTATTTCATAGCGACGCAATTTCTGTGTCAATTATTCATGTGAGGGAGCGAGGGATGTAGTAAAGTGGGAACAGTGCATCGGAAAGGAGATACTCGTGTCCCAAAACTAAATCCTGTCGTTTCCATTGAAACGTGACTCGATTTAGGAGGAGAAGTCATTGAGCACATAGTATTTCAAAGCGACGCAATTTTTGTGTTAATTATTCATGTGAGGGAGCGAGGGATGTAGTAAAGTGGGAACAGTGCATCGGAAAGGAGATACTCGTGTCCCAAAACTCAATCCTGTCGTTTCCATAGAAACGTTACACGATTTAGAAGGAGAAGTCATAGAACCCATAGTATTTCATAGCGACGTAATTTCTGTGATAATTCGTCAATGTGAGGGAGCGAGCGTTGAGGTAAAGAATGAATAGTGCATCAGAAAGGAGATACTCGTATCCCAAAACTAAATCCTGTCGTTTCCATTGAAACGTGACTCGATTTAGGAGGAGAAGTCATTGAGCACATAGAATTCCATAGCGACGCCATTTTTCTGTTAATTATTCATGTGAGGGAGCGAGGGATGTAGTAAAGTATGAACAGTGCATCGGAAAGGAGATAATCGTGTCCCAAAACTCAATCCTGTCGTTTCCATAGAAACGTTACACGATTTAGAAGGAGAAGTCATAGAACCCATAGTATATCATAGCGACTCAATTTCTGTGTTAATTCGTCAATGTGACCGAGCGAGCGTTGAGGTAAAGAATGAATAGTGCATCGGAAAGGAGTTACCCGTATCCCAAAACTAAATCCTGTCGTTTCCATTGAAACGTGACTCGATTTAGGTGGAGAAGTCATTGAGCACATAGTATTTCATATCGACGCAATTTCTGTGTTAATTATTCATGTGAGGGAGCGAGGGATGTAGTAAAGTGGGAACAGTGCATCGGAAAGGAGATACACGTGTCCCAAAACTAAATCCTGTCGTTTCCATTGAAACGTGACTCGATTGAGGAGGAGAAGTCATTGAGCACATAGTATTTCATACCGACGCAATTTCTGTGTTAATTATTCATGTGAGGGAGCGAAGGATGTAGTAAAGTTGGAACAGTGCATCGGAAAGGAGATACTCGTGTCCCAAAACTAAATCCTTTCGTTTCCATAGAAACGTTACACGATTTAGAAGGAGAAGTCATAGAACACATAGTATTTCATAGCGACGCAATTTCTGTGTTAATTCATCAATGTGAGGGAGCGAGCATTGAGGTAAAGAATGAATAGTGCATCGGAAAGGAGTTACTCGTATCCCAAAGCTAAATCCTGTCGTTTCCATTGAAACGTGACTCGATTTAGGAGGAGAAGCCAATGAGCTCATAGTATTTCATAGCGACGCAATTTCTGTGTTAATTATTCATGTGAGGAAGCGAGGGATGTAGTAAAGTGGGAAAAGTGCATCGGAAAGGAGATACTCGTGTCCCAAAACTAAATCCCGCCGTTTCGATTGAAACGTGACTCGATTTAGGAGGAGAAGTCATTGAGCACATAGTATTTCATAGCGACGCAATTTCTGTGTTAATTATTCATGTGAGGGAGAGAGGGATTTAGTAAAGTGGGAACAGTGCATCGGAAAGGAGATACTCGTGTCCCAAAACTAAATCCTGTCGTTTCCATAGAAACGTGACTCGATTTAGGAGGAGAAGTCATTGAGCACATAGTATTTCATAGCGACGCAATTTCTGTGTTAATTATTCATGTAAGGGAGCGAGGGATGTAGTAAAGTGGGAACAGTGCATCGGAAAGGAGATACTCGTGTCCCAAAACTCAATCCTGTCGTCTCCATAGAAACGTTACACGATTTAGAAGGAGAAGTCATAGAACCCATAGTATTTCATAGCGACGCAATTTCTGTGTTAATTCGTCAATGTGTGGGAGCGAGCGTTGAGGTAAAGAATGAATAGTGCATCGAAAAGGAGATACTCGTATCCCAAAACTAAATCCTGTCGTTTCCATTGAAACGTGACTCGATTTAGGAGGAGAGGTCATTGAGCACATAGTATTTCATAGCGACGCAATTTCTGTGTTAATTATACATGTGAGGGAGCGAGGGATGTAGTAGAGTGGGAACAGTGTATCGGAAAGGAGATACTCGTGTCCCAAAACTAAATCCTGTCGTTTCCATTGAAACGTGACTCGATTCAGGAGGAGAAGTCATTGAGAACATAGTATTTCATAGTGACGCAATTTCTGTGTTAATTATTCATGTGAGGGAGCCAGGGATGTAGTAAAGTGGGAACAGTGCATCGGAAAGGAGATACTCGTGTCCCAAAACTCAATCCTGTCGTTTCCATAGAAACGTTACACGATTTAGAAGGAGAAGTCATAGAACCCATAGTATTTCATAGCGACGCAATTTCTGTGTTAATTCGTCAATGTGAGGGAGCGAGCGTTGAGGTAAAGAATAAATAGTGAATCGGAAAGGAGTTACACGTATCCCAAAACTAAATCCTGTCGTTTCCATTGAAACGTGACTCGATTTAGGAGGAGAAGTCATTGAGCACATAGTATTTCATACCGACGCTATTTCTGTGTTAATTATTCATGTGAGGGAGCGAGGGATGTAGTAAAGTGGGAACAGTGCATCGCAAAGTAGATACTCGTGTCCCAAAACTAAATCCTGTCGTTTCCATAGAAACGTTACACGATTTAGGAGGAGAAGTCATAGAACCCATAGTATTTCATAGCGACGCAATTTCTGTGTTAATTCGTCAATGTGAGGGAGCGAGCGTTGAGGTAAAGAATGAAGAGTGCATCGGAAAGGAGTTACTCGTATCCCAAAACTAAATCCTGTCGTTTCCATTGAAACGTGACTCGATTTAGGAGGAGAGGTCATTGAGCACATAGTATTTCATAGCGACGCAATTTCTGTGTTAATTATTCATGTGAGGGAGCGAAGGATGTAGTAAAGTGGGAACAGTGTATCGGAAAGGAGATACTCGTGTCCCAAAACTAAATCCTGTCGTTTCCAGTGAAACATGACTCGATTTAGGAGGAGAAGTCATTGAGCACATAGTATTTCATAGTGACGCAATTTCTGTGTTAATTATTCATGTGAGGGAGCCAGGGATGTAGTAAAGTGGGAACAGTGCATCGGAAAGGAGATACTCGTGTCCCAAAACTCAATCCTGTCGTTTCCATAGAAACGTTACACGATTTAGAAGGAGAAGTCATAGAACCCATAGTATTTCATAGCGACGCAATTTCTGTGTTAATTCGTCAATGTGAGGGAGCGAGCGTTGAGGTAAAGAATGAATAGTGCATCGGAAAGGAGTTACTCGTATCCCAAAACTAAATCCTGTCGTTTCCATTGAAACGTGACTCGATTTAGGAGGAGAAGTCATTGAGCACATAGAATTCCATAGCGACGCCATTTTTCAGTTAATTATTCATGTGAGGGAGCGAGGGATGTAGTAAAGTATGAACAGTGCATCGGAAAGGAGATACTCGTGTCCCAAAACTCAATCCTGTCGTTTCCATAGAAACGTTACACGATTTAGAAGGAGAAGTCATAGAACCCATAGTATATCATAGCGACGCAATTTCTGTGTTAATTCGTCAATGTGACCGAGCGAGCGTTGAGGTAAAGAATGAATAGTGCATCGGAAAGGAGTTACCCGTATCCCAAAACTAAATCCTGTCGTTTCCATTGAAACGTGACTCGATTTAGGTGGAGAAGTCATTGAGCACATAGTATTTCATATCGACGCAATTTCTGTGTTAATTATTCATGTGAGGGAGCGAGGGATGTAGTAAAGTGGGAACAGTGCATCGGAAAGGAGATACACGTGTCCCAAAACTAAATCCTGTCGTTTCCATTGAAACGTGACTCGATTGAGGAGGAGAAGTCATTGAGCACATAGTATTTCATAGTGACGCAATTTCTGTGTTAATTATTCATGTGAGGGAGCCAGGGATGTAGTAAAGTGGGAACAGTGCATCGGAAAGGAGATACTCGTGTCCCAAAACTCAATCCTGTCGTTTCCATAGAAACGTTACACGATTTAGAAGGAGAAGTCATAGAACCCATAGTATTTCATAGCGACGCAATTTCTGTGTTAATTCGTCAATGTGAAGGAGCGAGCGTTGACGTAGAGAATGAATAGTGCATCGGAAAGGAGTTACCCGTATCCGAAAACTAAATACTGTCGTTTCCATTGAAACGTGACTCGATTTAGGAGGAGAAGTCATTGAGCACATAGTATTTCATAGCGACGCCATTTCTCTGTTAATTATTCATGTGAGGGAGCGAGGGATGTAGTAAAGTGGGAACAGTGCATCTGAAAGGAGATACTCGTGTCCCAAAACTAAATCTTGTCGTTTCCATTGAAACGTGACTCGATTTAGGAGGAGAAGCCATTGAGCACATAGTATTTCATAGCGACGCAATTTCTGTGTTAATTATTCATGTGAGGGAGCGAGGGATGTAGTAAAGTGGGAACAGTGCTTTGGAAAGGAGATACTCGTGTTCCAAAACTAAATCCTGTCGTTTCCATAGAAATGTTACACGATTTAGAAGGAGAAGTCATAGAGCGCATAGTATTTCATAGCGACGCAATTTCTGTGTTAATTCGTCAATGTGAGGGAGCGAGCGTTGAGGTAAAGAATGAATAGTGCATCGGAAAGGAGTTACTCGTATCCCAAAACTAAATCCTGTCGTTTCCATTGAAACGTGACTCGATTTAGGAGGAGAAGTCATTGAGCACATAGTATTTCATAGCGACGCAATTTCTGTGTCAATTATTCATGTGAGGGAGCGAGGGATGTAGTAAAGTGGGAACAGTGCATCGGAAAGGAGATACTCGTGTCCCAAAACTAAATAATGTCGTTTCCATAGAAACGTTACAAGATTTAGAAGGAGAAGTTATAGAACCCATAGTATTTCATAGCGACGCAATTTCTGTGTTAATTCGTGAATGTGAGGGAGCGAGCGTTGAGGTAAAGAATGAATAGTGCATCGGGAAGGAGTTACTCGTATCCCAAAACTAAATCCTGTCGTTTCCATAGAAACGTGACTCGATTTAGGAGGAAAAGTTGTAACCTCCCCCTCACTTACCGACCTTAATGACAGTGAAAAATGAAACCGCGTGTACCTAATGGGAGTTTTGGAAAAGCAATCGTCACCGAAGTTAACCTGTCGGTAAAGAGGGAGGAAAGGGTTACATCTAAATGAAAGGAAATGTGCTAATGAAACTGGTGGAAATTAATTTTGAAAAGGGGTAAAGTTAATAAAGAAAGTAAATGTGCAGCCGTTACGTTAACAATTAACTAGCGGTAATTAGATATTTGAGATTTGGGGGAAATCACGGTCGTCAGTCCTAAGGACAATTACTATAGTAACTGAAAAAGAAAAGTTATTACACATATAATTAACACTAGAAGCGTGGCAACTGAAGGTTGACACGTGTAGTGTGAAAACTGAAAGTTTGTCAGAAGTAATAAATTTCGCTACACTCTGACTTAATTTAGCAAAAGAATTAATAAAACCGGAAAATCGAAAGTTAATTTAGTGACTGAAGTTAATAGTGAGCTTTCTTTCTGAAGCACATCGAAATCCAGTAGAATACGGTTAGTCTTGGACTACCTCAACAATCATTTCAAAAGCAACTTGACTATACGCAATTTAGAAACAAGAGATTTAACTTTGAACTTGAATTAAATGATTCTGAACTATTAACAATAGTAAAATTTAGTACGTACCAAGCTGAGCTGCAGTCACAGGTAAGCTAAAATATGCTAACAAAACTCGCACTCTTAATTCGTGCTTGTGTAATCTGAATATTGTAGCCAGCTATTAATGCCTTTGAGATTAAAGCAGTGAAATGATGTTACTTTAATGCTGGCGTCTGAATTTCAACGACACTCGGGTTCATTCCGGAAAAGGAAGGGACCTTGCTTGGTAATGCAATTGGGACAATGAGCAACAAAGGTTCATGCTAAGTTGCTGTAATTTTGCGAGGCAAATGGAACAATTTGAAAAGCTGAGGTCTGCCATACAGTTCTGAAACTTTACGTGCTTTTAGTCTTCCTTGTTGGTTGATTGAAGGTTTGAAGCCGTCGATCGAGGAGGTGGCGACAGTCACTCATTGTCGGCCGTCGCTGTTGCAGAAGCTGGATGTTGGCGCGCCTTCTTCTCGACACGGTCACCAGGCGAAACGGGCTCTTGATGTGCGCCAACTAATGCTTCCCGTCCGCGACACCATGTCAGAAACTATCATCGCAAGTCGAGCGCAATTACATGCTGCCAAACCCCGAAAGCGCGGCAACTCGCGGGAGCGTCACACAACCCCTGCTCCACTCGCTACTCCCGCCAGACTCCCACTGTTCTGCCCGCGCTTCACGCGGCAGAGTTAACACTACCAAAGATCCTACACACTTTGAGTCTTCACACGACCTATCGATGTAATCGTTCGATAGCAGTTTTCCCTAGGCAAGACACAGCGTAAAAATACAAATAGTATTTACGAAACAAACCAATTATACATCGACATGAGTGTATAAATATATATATACAAACAGTAAAACAATTACAATATATAAAGAGACAGAAATGTCATATCTTGAGGTAACAAAACAAGGAAACAAATAATAGTACAATAGATGGAAATAGGAGGATATGCATTTCCGGCGTTACACGTGCCCCACATTGTCTGAGGATGTTCGTGTAACGTAAACAGACTCAGAAAATGTCCCAAAAAAGAAACAGCGGAAATGCATATGCTCAAAACATCAACACAATTTAGCATTCGTCTAATTAAGCATAAATCAATTTTTAGACCATAATAATTGAGTGGAGACACTCCTAATCTTATTCCACTCTGTCATCTTGCACAAAATAAAACAGGTTGACAACATATTAAAATTCATAGAAAACATAGAAAATGGTTTAGCTATTCTAAAATTGTCAAAATTCCCAACAGTATCAAGAAATGGAATACTATTTACAAAATTAATCAGAGTACATGGTCATAAAAACAGGTAGATCAAAATACGCAAATTAATAATTAATTACATAAAATACACATTTTTACATAACCCTTTCATAATTAATATTCTCGTCATGGGAGTCCATTAAACGCTAAACAAGAAAATAACACACATCAGATCGAAAAAAAACATAAATATTGACAGTAGAATTCTTTCAGCTGTCCAGGAAGAAAAACAATTCCGCCTTCCGTACTCGCAAGTACAAAGAATGCCGACAGCGGCCCAAGAGCCAACAGCGGCACAAGAGCCGACAGCGGCTCGCCTCGCCAGTATTGTTGCGCCCGCGTGTGCGGCACGCTTGATCTCACTCGCCCTTGTGACGGCGTTTCCAGAACGTCCGTTTCACTGAATTCTTTAGGAAAAACTCACTCCCGAGTAATCTCAAGGAGTCCCTTAATACTATCACAGTGGATAACTCAACACTGTCCATCATCACACATGTACAAGCCTGAAACTTATAACAGCGTCTAAGTACATCGGCAATGACTAGTAAAACACATATTTATGGAATCTTACAGCTATTTACAAAATCATATTTACATTTCTTAATCTACTGTGACTCAGCTGAAAACTTAAACTAGCAGCTTGGATTTTTCAGTTGATTAGATCATGATTAAATTGATTGAAATTAAATTGATTAATCAAAATTAATTACTTATTAATTACAACTTCTTTAATGACCTTGGTCAGTCAAAAGCATGGCAATCTAGCAAATCGTTAAATCTTACACTCTATTTTACATACTGTATAAATTACCCATTGTGTGGTATTAATCGATCCTAGGTTGGTACAATTTCAAATCTATTATATTTCGTAAGCATTTGTGTGAGGTATACCAATGACTTTATATGGTCCATTATAAACAAACTTAAATTTAGAGATTTCATGGTCTATCTCGCTCGATTTCTCATGAGCTTTTACAAGTACTAAGTCTCCGATTGCAAACTTAGCAAAACGCGCTTTAGCGTCATGAGGACGTATGCGAGCATCGGCTTTTAGCTTCATTACTTCTCGCAAACGATCTTTTTTCACAACAATACTAATGTTAATCCGTGGAGGGAATTTGATTATCTCTTCCAATTCACTTTCTACACTTTTGTCAATGCCGAAATTCCTCATGTTACGGCAGTTTAAACTCATTCCTACGTCAATGTCATCCGGCCAGTTAACAATGTGTATAGGCTGGTATTGCCTATGCACACCGTCTCCTGCCTCGTCAAAACCAACTACCATTGTTTTATCTAGTGACACACATGTCAAAGTTTTGCTTTCGCAGTTAATCACTGCACGGTACTTTAATAGCCAATCTAACCCGATAATTACTTCCGTAGTTAAGTCTGGCACGACGACAAACTCTTGTTCAAATCGTGCCCCACATATCTCGAAGTTGACAAAAATCTGTTTTGTGACCGGTTTACTGGCCTTCCCAGTAGCACCGATAATTTTCACTCCTGTTACTGGGATAACTACGATGCCAGGTCTGTCTTTCAGTAACTCAAATATTTTCCCAGATACAGCACTCAATTCTGCACCGGTGTCAATCAACACGTTAAGTTGTAGGTCGTGCATATTAACAGACACTACTATCTGTCTACACTTGTCCTCGACGGTTTCATAATTTTCCCACAGTAAATCCTCGTCTATATCCAGGTCATTCCAGAAAAAACCATCCGGCTTTGATCCTAAATCCGGTTTATCTGGCGGCTTTTTCAGCCTCTGTTCACATACAGTTTTAATTTCAACACGTCTTTCCTGAGGCTTAGTCTGTAGCTTCGCCTCCAATACCGAAACCTTTTCCTGTAACTCGTCAACTAGTGAGTGTTGCATTGCTATCAATTCACTAATTGTCACCTTCGTTGATTCCTCTTTGATCAGATTGATCTCATCTGCCAATCTACCTGGAGGACTGTGCCCAGTAGCATCTGAAATTACTTCCTCTGGATCTGCGCAACCCACACTGCTATTGTCTGACTGTATAATGTCAGCTCTAACCTCATACACGCTGTAATCTATGTGCTTTTCTACCAATTGTGTCCGGCTATCACTAAAATTTTCGTAATCTTTCCCCTTAATACTCTCGCAATGTTTAAACTGGAGGTTTGCGTCGGATGGGTCGGCTACTTCTACCACTATAACTTTCGGTAAAGTCTGCCGGTTAGGGCCAGAACTTTCCGTTACTCCTTCAACATCTAACTCCTGCGGGACGAAACACGACGAATCTTGCTCGTGCTGCCCATTAACATCAACTATTTCTGGTAAAGTCTGCCGGTTAGGGCCAGAACTTTCAACCACTTCACAAATACTATCTTCCTGTGGGACGAGACGCGGCAAATACTGCACGCGCTCCCCATAAACACTTCTCCCATACAGACCCCTATAATCTCTTAGTTCGTCGTATAAGCGACCGAACTGCCTTAACCAGACCTCATCCCTCTCTGCATCCCCTCGCTCAATGACGGACGTTTTATCCGACATCTGATCTTCTCTCAACAATTGCGAATCATTCTTAAACTCAATCTCCAGTTCCGCTGTGGGTATTACAGCTGCCACTTTATAATCGATTTCCGGAACACTACTTAAATTGTTCTCACTGACAGTGAATGTACTTCCTACTGCCGTGTCTACAGCTGATCTACTACTTGTGGGCGCACTCCTTTCTCCTAACACTGGCACACTCTCCCGCCGTTGATTATTCCATACGGAATTTTCATAACGACGACACCTGGGTTTTCTCCTGTTATTGGGCCGCCAAAATTTCTCCACGCCCGGTCGGCCCCTCACCGGCGCGGCTAATGGTTTCCCTGTCTCGTCCCAGCAGATACGCTCCCCGGATACTGCTGAGGCGGCTGGTCACACCCTCTGGCGTTATTACTATTCTGCGCAGCCCGTATGACGCTAGTATGATACTGGTTTCCGTCATTCCGGTTATTATTTGCATTGTACCGATTGTTATTACGGTCCGAACCATTATTGTTATTGCTGCCATGGTTGCGGTATGCATTATTCCCATGGTTATCGTTGGTGTGGTTGCTGTGGAACCCGTTGTTGTTACCACGGCCTCTACCACTGTCGCGATTATTGCGCCAATTGTCCTCGTCCTCAACTCTTCCCAGGAAATCATTGATTGTCCTGTGATTGCTTCCTACGTAGCGTTTTGTATCATCTGGAAGCTTTTTGTAGAGTTCCCAGACTATTTCGGATTCCGTGCGGCGATCACGCAAATATTCCAACTTGCGGATCCAGCCCTCACAAAACTCCTTCATCGAACCGCGCGAATTCGCATCGAAAGGCCTCGATACGACAAATTCGCGCCAGACACTTTGCTGTTTTTGCTCTGACCAGTATTCAGCCAGAAACAAATTTTTAAACTCGTCAAAAGTCAGGTTCGTAATGTTGAGGTTTAGGCCCCAACGCTTGGCATCACCAGCCAACACATCAATAACCGCATTAATTTTTCTCTCATTAGTCCATGATCTGGGTAAAACTCTTTCACAATTTTTAATGAAATCCGTCGGGTGTATACCTCCTTTTTTCAAGGGGTCGAACCGCTCCTCTTTCGTCAACAACTCCGAACTATGTGCACAGATTGGCACATAGCTCTGTTTTTCGTCAAGTTTCCTTTCTAATTCCGACACCCTCGTAAACACTTGGCAAGTGGTTGTCGCAAGCGTTTCCACTTCCCTCTTTTTCTCTTCGCAGGTGTTAGCCTGCTTCGTCACTTTGGTATCTACTTCGGATACTAAAGCCTTTAAAGTTTCCACCTTCTGTTGATCCTCTTTTCTCACTAATTGAATTTCTTCCGTCACCTTATTCTCGATGATCGGAGCAACTGCGTCTCCTACACTTTTCTCGATTCTGCTAATTTCGGAATCAAAACGAGTATTTATGCTCGCAATTTCCGCCTGAACGCCTATCATTTCCTGTTTAAGGTTACCGATTTCGGTATTAATCACGACAATATCGTCTTTGATTTTATCAACTTTTGTGTTAACAACTTCAACATTGTTGTTAACAACATTAATAGCTTTGTTCTGATTGTCTAGCATTCGTTCAATTTTTTCAGATTGAGCTACTTGCTTGGCAGCCTGAGCTGCTTGCTCGGCAGCCTGAGCGTCTTGCTTGGCAGAAAGAGCTTTAATTTCTGCCGATTGGCTCTTGATTTCGTTAATCAAAACATTCAATAAATCAGTTAAATTCCCGGAAACCACCGGTTTTACTTCCGTAGCGGCTTCCTCTTTCATTGTCCCCCCGTATTCGTCATCAAAGGATTCAGATTTGATTTTCACTTCCGATTCCGAAACATTTTCTAAAGTCTGGAATTCCATTTCTGCTCTTTGTTGCGTTTCGGCGGTCGCATCTTTCATGATAGCCGCCTGCCCCGGAACAATGGGTACCGCTGTGCGCGTTTCCCACTGTTCGACCGATTGTTCCGTATCTAAGTCTACCAAATTTTGGTAATTGTTGCCTTCACTCATTTTAATAATTTTCAATATAAATGCAAAATCTCAACTCTAATTAGGATTCCTCACACGAATATTCTCGCTGACGTATCGACCATTTCGTAACCAGTACTTTGTTACGAGATTTGCACAATGCAAAATTCGTGTCCAGAACAACCTCAAATTTGAAGATTGTCCTGTCACGGTCGCCACGTGTAACCTCCCCCTCACTTACCGACCTTAATGACAGTGAAAAATGAAACCGCGTGTACCTAATGGGAGTTTTGGAAAAGCAATCGTCACCGAAGTTAACCTGTCGGTAAAGAGGGAGGAAAGGGTTACATCTAAATGAAAGGAAATGTGCTAATGAAACTGGTGGAAATTAATTTTGAAAAGGGGTAAAGTTAATAAAGAAAGTAAATGTGCAGCCGTTGCGTTAACAATTAACTAGCGGTAATTAGATATTTGAGATTTGGGGGAAATCACGGTCGCCAGTCCTAAGGACAATTACTATAGTAACTGAAAAAGAAAGGTTATTACACATATAATTAACACTAGAAGCGTGGCAACTGAAGGTTGACACGTGTAGTGTGAAAACTGAAAGTTTGTCAGAAGTAATAAATTTCGCTACACTCTGACTTAATTTAGCAAAAGAATTAATAAAACCGGAAAATCGAAAGTTAATTTAGTGACTGAAGTTAATAGTGAGCTTTCTTTCTGAAGCACATCGAAATCCAGTAGAATACGGTTAGTCTTGGACTACCTCAACAATCATTTCAAAAGCAACTTGACTATACGCAATTTAGAAACAAGAGATTTAACTTTGAACTTGAATTAAATGATTCTGAACTATTAACAATAGTAAAATTTAGTACGTACCAAGCTGAGCTGCAGTCACAGGTAAGCTAAAATATGCTAACAAAACTCGCACTCTTAATTCGTGCTTGTGTAATCTGAATATTGTAGCCAGCTATTAATGCCTTTGAGATTAAAGCAGTGAAATGATGTTACTTTAATGCTGGCGTCTGAATTTCAACGACACTCGGGTTCATTCCGGAAAAGGAAGGGACCTTGCTTGGTAATGCAATTGGGACAATGAGCAACAAAGGTTCATGCTAAGTTGCTGTAATTTTGCGAGGCAAATGGAACAATTTGAAAAGCTGAGGTCTGCCATACAGTTCTGAAACTTTACGTGCTTTTAGTCTTCCTTGTTGGTTGATTGAAGGTTTGAAGCCGTCGATCGAGGAGGTGGCGACAGTCACTCATTGTCGGCCGTCGCTGTTGCAGAAGCTGGATGTTGGCGCGCCTTCTTCTCGACACGGTCACCAGGCGAAACGGGCTCTTGATGTGCGCCAACTAATGCTTCCCGTCCGCGACACCATGTCAGAAACTATCATCGCAAGTCGAGCGCAATTACATGCTGCCAAACCCCGAAAGCGCGGCAACTCGCGGGAGCGTCACACAACCCCTGCTCCACTCGCTACTCCCGCCAGACTCCCACTGTTCTGCCCGCGCTTCACGCGGCAGAGTTAACACTACCAAAGATCCTACACACTTTGAGTCTTCACACGACCTATCGATGTAATCGTTCGATAGCAGTTTTCCCTAGGCAAGACACAGCGTAAAAATACAAATAGTATTTACGAAACAAACCAATTATACATCGACATGAGTGTATAAATATATATATACAAACAGTAAAACAATTACAATATATAAAGAGACAGAAATGTCATATCTTGAGGTAACAAAACAAGGAAACAAATAATAGTACAATAGATGGAAATAGGAGGATATGCATTTCCGGCGTTACAAAGTCATTGAGCACATAGTATTTCATAGCGACGCAATTTCTGTGTCAATTATTCATGTGAGGGAGCGAGGGATGTAGTAAAGTGGGAACAGTGCATCGGAAAGGAGATACTCGTGTCCCAAAACTAAATCCTGTCGTTTCCATTGAAACGTGACTCGATTTAGGAGGAGAAGTCATTGAGCACATAGTATTTCAAAGCGACGCAATTTTTGTGTTAATTATTCATGTGAGGGAGCGAGGGATGTAGTAAAGTGGGAACAGTGCATCGGAAAGGAGATACTCGTGTCCCAAAACTCAATCCTGTCGTTTCCATAGAAACGTTACACGATTTAGAAGGAGAAGTCATAGAACCCATAGTATTTCATAGCGACGTAATTTCTGTGATAATTCGTCAATGTGAGGGAGCGAGCGTTGAGGTAAAGAATGAATAGTGCATCAGAAAGGAGATACTCGTATCCCAAAACTAAATCCTGTCGTTTCCATTGAAACGTGACTCGATTTAGGAGGAGAAGTCATTGAGCACATAGAATTCCATAGCGACGCCATTTTTCTGTTAATTATTCATGTGAGGGAGCGAGGGATGTAGTAAAGTATGAACAGTGCATCGGAAAGGAGATAATCGTGTCCCAAAACTCAATCCTGTCGTTTCCATAGAAACGTTACACGATTTAGAAGGAGAAGTCATAGAACCCATAGTATATCATAGCGACTCAATTTCTGTGTTAATTCGTCAATGTGACCGAGCGAGCGTTGAGGTAAAGAATGAATAGTGCATCGGAAAGGAGTTACCCGTATCCCAAAACTAAATCCTGTCGTTTCCATTGAAACGTGACTCGATTTAGGTGGAGAAGTCATTGAGCACATAGTATTTCATATCGACGCAATTTCTGTGTTAATTATTCATGTGAGGGAGCGAGGGATGTAGTAAAGTGGGAACAGTGCATCGGAAAGGAGATACACGTGTCCCAAAACTAAATCCTGTCGTTTCCATTGAAACGTGACTCGATTGAGGAGGAGAAGTCATTGAGCACATAGTATTTCATACCGACGCAATTTCTGTGTTAATTATTCATGTGAGGGAGCGAAGGATGTAGTAAAGTTGGAACAGTGCATCGGAAAGGAGATACTCGTGTCCCAAAACTAAATCCTTTCGTTTCCATAGAAACGTTACACGATTTAGAAGGAGAAGTCATAGAACACATAGTATTTCATAGCGACGCAATTTCTGTGTTAATTCATCAATGTGAGGGAGCGAGCATTGAGGTAAAGAATGAATAGTGCATCGGAAAGGAGTTACTCGTATCCCAAAGCTAAATCCTGTCGTTTCCATTGAAACGTGACTCGATTTAGGAGGAGAAGCCAATGAGCTCATAGTATTTCATAGCGACGCAATTTCTGTGTTAATTATTCATGTGAGGAAGCGAGGGATGTAGTAAAGTGGGAAAAGTGCATCGGAAAGGAGATACTCGTGTCCCAAAACTAAATCCCGCCGTTTCGATTGAAACGTGACTCGATTTAGGAGGAGAAGTCATTGAGCACATAGTATTTCATAGCGACGCAATTTCTGTGTTAATTATTCATGTGAGGGAGAGAGGGATTTAGTAAAGTGGGAACAGTGCATCGGAAAGGAGATACTCGTGTCCCAAAACTAAATCCTGTCGTTTCCATAGAAACGTGACTCGATTTAGGAGGAGAAGTCATTGAGCACATAGTATTTCATAGCGACGCAATTTCTGTGTTAATTATTCATGTAAGGGAGCGAGGGATGTAGTAAAGTGGGAACAGTGCATCGGAAAGGAGATACTCGTGTCCCAAAACTCAATCCTGTCGTTTCCATAGAAACGTTACACGATTTAGAAGGAGAAGTCATAGAACCCATAGTATTTCATAGCGACGCAATTTCTGTGTTAATTCGTCAATGTGTGGGAGCGAGCGTTGAGGTAAAGAATGAATAGTGCATCGAAAAGGAGATACTCGTATCCCAAAACTAAATCCTGTCGTTTCCATTGAAACGTGACTCGATTTAGGAGGAGAGGTCATTGAGCACATAGTATTTCATAGCGACGCAATTTCTGTGTTAATTATACATGTGAGGGAGCGAGGGATGTAGTAGAGTGGGAACAGTGTATCGGAAAGGAGATACTCGTGTCCCAAAACTAAATCCTGTCGTTTCCATTGAAACGTGACTCGATTCAGGAGGAGAAGTCATTGAGAACATAGTATTTCATAGTGACGCAATTTCTGTGTTAATTATTCATGTGAGGGAGCCAGGGATGTAGTAAAGTGGGAACAGTGCATCGGAAAGGAGATACTCGTGTCCCAAAACTCAATCCTGTCGTTTCCATAGAAACGTTACACGATTTAGAAGGAGAAGTCATAGAACCCATAGTATTTCATAGCGACGCAATTTCTGTGTTAATTCGTCAATGTGAGGGAGCGAGCGTTGAGGTAAAGAATAAATAGTGAATCGGAAAGGAGTTACACGTATCCCAAAACTAAATCCTGTCGTTTCCATTGAAACGTGACTCGATTTAGGAGGAGAAGTCATTGAGCACATAGTATTTCATACCGACGCTATTTCTGTGTTAATTATTCATGTGAGGGAGCGAGGGATGTAGTAAAGTGGGAACAGTGCATCGCAAAGTAGATACTCGTGTCCCAAAACTAAATCCTGTCGTTTCCATAGAAACGTTACACGATTTAGGAGGAGAAGTCATAGAACCCATAGTATTTCATAGCGACGCAATTTCTGTGTTAATTCGTCAATGTGAGGGAGCGAGCGTTGAGGTAAAGAATGAAGAGTGCATCGGAAAGGAGTTACTCGTATCCCAAAACTAAATCCTGTCGTTTCCATTGAAACGTGACTCGATTTAGGAGGAGAGGTCATTGAGCACATAGTATTTCATAGCGACGCAATTTCTGTGTTAATTATTCATGTGAGGGAGCGAAGGATGTAGTAAAGTGGGAACAGTGTATCGGAAAGGAGATACTCGTGTCCCAAAACTAAATCCTGTCGTTTCCAGTGAAACATGACTCGATTTAGGAGGAGAAGTCATTGAGCACATAGTATTTCATAGTGACGCAATTTCTGTGTTAATTATTCATGTGAGGGAGCCAGGGATGTAGTAAAGTGGGAACAGTGCATCGGAAAGGAGATACTCGTGTCCCAAAACTCAATCCTGTCGTTTCCATAGAAACGTTACACGATTTAGAAGGAGAAGTCATAGAACCCATAGTATTTCATAGCGACGCAATTTCTGTGTTAATTCGTCAATGTGAGGGAGCGAGCGTTGAGGTAAAGAATGAATAGTGCATCGGAAAGGAGTTACTCGTATCCCAAAACTAAATCCTGTCGTTTCCATTGAAACGTGACTCGATTTAGGAGGAGAAGTCATTGAGCACATAGAATTCCATAGCGACGCCATTTTTCAGTTAATTATTCATGTGAGGGAGCGAGGGATGTAGTAAAGTATGAACAGTGCATCGGAAAGGAGATACTCGTGTCCCAAAACTCAATCCTGTCGTTTCCATAGAAACGTTACACGATTTAGAAGGAGAAGTCATAGAACCCATAGTATATCATAGCGACGCAATTTCTGTGTTAATTCGTCAATGTGACCGAGCGAGCGTTGAGGTAAAGAATGAATAGTGCATCGGAAAGGAGTTACCCGTATCCCAAAACTAAATCCTGTCGTTTCCATTGAAACGTGACTCGATTTAGGTGGAGAAGTCATTGAGCACATAGTATTTCATATCGACGCAATTTCTGTGTTAATTATTCATGTGAGGGAGCGAGGGATGTAGTAAAGTGGGAACAGTGCATCGGAAAGGAGATACACGTGTCCCAAAACTAAATCCTGTCGTTTCCATTGAAACGTGACTCGATTGAGGAGGAGAAGTCATTGAGCACATAGTATTTCATAGTGACGCAATTTCTGTGTTAATTATTCATGTGAGGGAGCCAGGGATGTAGTAAAGTGGGAACAGTGCATCGGAAAGGAGATACTCGTGTCCCAAAACTCAATCCTGTCGTTTCCATAGAAACGTTACACGATTTAGAAGGAGAAGTCATAGAACCCATAGTATTTCATAGCGACGCAATTTCTGTGTTAATTCGTCAATGTGAGGGAGCGAGCGTTGAGGTAAAGAATAAATAGTGAATCGGAAAGGAGTTACACGTATCCCAAAACTAAATCCTGTCGTTTCCATTGAAACGTGACTCGATTTAGGAGGAGAAGTCATTGAGCACATAGTATTTCATACCGACGCTATTTCTGTGTTAATTATTCATGTGAGGGAGCGAGGGATGTAGTAGAGTGGGAACAGTGCATCGCAAAGTAGATACTCGTGTCCCAAAACTAAATCCTGTCGTTTCCATTGAAACGTGACTCGATTCAGGAGGAGAAGTCATTGAGAACATAGTATTTCATAGTGACGCAATTTCTGTGTTAATTATTCATGTGAGGGAGCCAGGGATGTAGTAAAGTGGGAACAGTGCATCGGAAAGGAGATACTCGTGTCCCAAAACTCAATCCTGTCGTTTCCATAGAAACGTTACACGATTTAGAAGGAGAAGTCATAGAACCCATAGTATTTCATAGCGACGCAATTTCTGTGTTAATTCGTCAATGTGAGGGAGCGAGCGTTGAGGTAAAGAATAAATAGTGAATCGGAAAGGAGTTACACGTATCCCAAAACTAAATCCTGTCGTTTCCATTGAAACGTGACTCGATTTAGGAGGAGAAGTCATTGAGCACATAGTATTTCATACCGACGCTATTTCTGTGTTAATTATTCATGTGAGGGAGCGAGGGATGTAGTAAAGTGGGAACAGTGCATCGCAAAGTAGATACTCGTGTCCCAAAACTAAATCCTGTCGTTTCCATAGAAACGTTACACGATTTAGGAGGAGAAGTCATAGAACCCATAGTATTTCATAGCGACGCAATTTCTGTGTTAATTCGTCAATGTGAGGGAGCGAGCGTTGAGGTAAAGAATGAAGAGTGCATCGGAAAGGAGTTACTCGTATCGCAAAACTAAATCCTGTCGTTTCCATTGAAACGTGACTCGATTTAGGAGGAGAGGTCATTGAGCACATAGTATTTCATAGCGACGCAATTTCTGTGTTAATTATTCATGTGAGGGAGCGAGGGATGTAGTAAAGTGGGAACAGTGTATCGGAAAGGAGATACTCGTGTCCCAAAACTAAATCCTGTCGTTTCCAGTGAAACGTGACTCGATTTAGGAGGAGAAGTCATTGAGCACATAGTATTTCATAGTGACGCAATTTCTGTGTTAATTATTCATGTGAGGGAGCCAGGGATGTAGTAAAGTGGGAACAGTGCATCGGAAAGGAGATACTCGTGTCCCAAAACTCAATCCTGTCGTTTCCATAGAAACGTTACACGATTTAGAAGGAGAAGTCATAGAACCCATAGTATTTCATAGCGACGCAATTTCTGTGTTAATTCGTCAATGTGAGGGAGCGAGCGTTGAGGTAAAGAATGAATAGTGCATCGGAAAGGAGTTACTCGTATCCCAAAACTAAATCCTGTCGTTTCCATTGAAACGGGACTCGATTTAGGAGGAGAAGTCATTGAGCACATAGTAATTCATAGCGACGCAATTTCTGTGTTAATTATTCATGTGAGGGAGCGAGGGATGTAGTAAAGTGGGAACAGTGCATCGGAAAGGAGATACTCGTGTCACAAAACTAAATCATGTCGTTTCCATAGAAGCGTTACACGATTTAGAAGGAGAGGTCATAGAACCCATAGTATTTCATAGCGACGCAATTTCTGTGTTAATTCGTCAATGTGAGGGAGCGAGCGTTGAGGTACAGAGTGAATAGTGCATCGGAAAGGAGTCACTCGTACCCAAAACTAAATCCTGTCGTTTCCATTGAAACGTGACTCGATTTAGGAGGAGAAGTCATTGAGCACATAGTATTTCATAGTGACGCAATTTCTGTGTTAATTATTCATGTGAGGGAGCCAGGGATGTAGTAAAGTGGGAACAGTGCATCGGAAAGGAGATACTCGTGTCCCAAAACTCAATCCTGTCGTTTCCATAGAAACGTTACACGATTTAGAAGGAGAAGTCATAGAACCCATAGTATTTCATAGCGACGCAATTTCTGTGTTAATTCGTCAATGTGAGGGAGCGAGCGTTGAGGTAAAGAATGAATAGTGCATCGGAAAGGAGTTACTCGTATCCCAAAACTAAATCCTGTCGTTTCCATTGAAACGGGACTCGATTTAGGAGGAGAAGTCATTGAGCACATAGTAATTCATAGCGACGCAATTTCTGTGTTAATTATTCATGTGAGGGAGCGAGGGATGTAGTAAAGTGGGAACAGTGCATCGGAAAGCAGATACTCGTGTCACAAAACTAAATCATGTCGTTTCCATAGAAGCGTTGCACGATTTAGAAGGAGAGGTCATAGAACCCATAGTATTTCATAGCGACGCAATTTCTGTGTTAATTCGTCAATGTGAGGGAGCGAGCGTTGAGGTACAGAGTGAATAGTGCATCGGAAAGGAGTCACTCGTACCCAAAACTAAATCCTGTCGTTTCCATTGAAACGTGACTCGATTTAGGAGGAGAAGTCATTGAGCACATAGTATTTCATAGTGACGCAATTTCTGTGTTAATTATTCATGTGAGGGAGCGAGGGATGTAGTAAAGTGGGAACAGTGCATCGGAAAGGAGATACTCGTGTCCCAAAACTAAATCCTGTCGTTTCCATTGAAACGTGACTCGATTTAGGAGGAGAAGTCACTGAGCACATAGTATTTCATAGCGACGCAATTTCTGTGTTAATTATTCATGTGAGGGAGCGAGGGATGTAGTAAAGTGGGAACAGTGCATCGGAAAGGAGATACTCGTTTCCCAAAACTAAATTCTGTCGTTTCCATAGAAACGTGCACGATTTAGAAGGAGAAGTCATAGAACCCATAGTATTTCATAGCGACGCAATTTCTGTGTTAATTCGTCAATGTGAGGGAGCGAGCGTTGAGGTAAAGAATGAATAGTGCATCGGAAAGGAGTTACTCGTATCCCAAAACTAAATCCTGTCGTTTCGATTGAAACGTGACTCGATTTAGGAGGAGAAGTCATTGAGCACATAGTATTTCAAAGCGACGGAATTTCTGTGTTAATTATTCATGTGAGGGAGCGAGGGATGTAGTAAAGTGGGAACAGTGCATCGGAAAGGAGATACTCGTGTCCCAAAACTAAATCCTGTCGTTTCCATAGAAACGTTACACGATTTAGAAGGAGAAGTTATAGAACCCATAGTATTTCATAGCGACGCAATTTCTGTGTTAATTCGTCAATGTGAGGGAGCGAGCGTTGAGGTAAAGAATGAATAGTGCATCGGAAAGGAGTTACTCGTATCCCAAAACTAAATCCTGTCGTTTCCATAGAAACGTGACTCGATTTAGGAGGAGAAGTCATTGAGCACATAGTATTTCATAGAGACGCAATTTCTGTGTTAATTATTCATGTGAGGGAGCGAGGGATGTAGTAAAGTGGGAACAGTGCATCGGAAAGGAGATACTCGTGTCCCAAAACTAAATCCTGTCGTTTCCATTGAAACGTGACTCGATTTAGGAGGAGAAGTCATTGAATACATAGTATTTCATACCGACGCAATTTCTGTGTTAATTATTCATGTGAGGGAGCGAGGGATGTAGTAAAGTGGGAACAGTGCATCGGAAAGGAGATACTCGTGTCCCAAAACTAAATCCTGGCGTTTCCATAGAAACGTTACACGATTTAGAAGGAGAAGTCATAGAACCCACAGTATTCCATAGCGACGCAATTTCTGTGTTAATTCGTCAATGTGAGGAAGCGAGCGTTGAGGTAAAGAATGAAAAGTGCATCGGAAAGGAGTTACTCGTATCCCAAAAGTAAATCCTGTCGTTTCCATTGAAACGTGACTCTATTTAGGAGGAGAAGTCATTCAGCACATAGTATTTCATAGCGACGCAATATCTGTGTTAATTATTCATGTGAGGGAGCGAGGGATGTAGTAGAGTGGGAACAGTGTATCGGAAAGGAGATACTCAGGTCCCAAAACTAAATCCTGTCGTTTCCATTGAAACGTGACTCGATTTAGGAGGAGAAGTCATTGAGCACATAGTATTTCATAGCGACGCAATTTTGGTGTTAATTATTCATGTGAGGGAGCGAGGGATGTAGTAAAGTGGGAACAGTGCATCGGAAAGGAGATACTCATGTCCCAAAACTCAATCCTGTCGTTTCCACAGAAACGTTACACGATTTAGAAGGAGAAGTCATAGAACCCATAGTAATTCATAGCGACGCAATTTCTGTGTTAATTCGTGAATGTGAGGGAGCGAGCGTTGAGGTAAAGAATGAATAGTGCATCGGAAAGGAGTTACTCGTATCCCAAAACTAAATCCTGCCGTTTCCATTGAAACGTGACTCGATTTAGGAGGAGAAGTCATTGAGCACATAGTATTTCATAGCGACGCAATTTCTGTGTTAATTATTCATGTGAGGGAGCGAGGGATGTAGTAAAGTGGGAACAGTGCATCGGAAAGGAGATACTCGTGTCCCAAAACTAAATCCTGTAGTTTCCATAGAAACGTGACTCGATTTAGCAAGAGAAGTCATTGAGCACATAGTATTTCATAGCGACGCAATTTCTGTGTTAATTATTCATGTGAGGGAGCGAGGGATGTAGTAAAGTGGGAACAGTGCATCGGAAAGTAGATCCTCGTGTCCCAAAACCCAATCCTGTCGTTTCCATAGAAACGTTACACGATTTAGATGGAGAAGTCATAGAACCCATAGTATTTCATACTGACGCAATTTCTGTGTTAATTCGTCAATGTGAGGGAGCGAGGGTTGAGGTAAAGAATGAATAGTGCATCGGAAAGGAGATACTCGTATCCCAAAACTAAATCCTGTATTTTCCATTGAAACGTGACCCGATTTAGGAGCAGAAGTCATTGAGCACATAGTATTTCATAGCGACGCAATTTCTGTGTTAATTAATCATGTGAGGGAGCGAGGGATGTAGTAAAGTGGGAACAGTGCATCGGAAAGGAGATACTCGTGTCCGAAAACTAAATCCTGTCGTTTCCATAGAAACGTTACACGATTTAGAGGGAGAAGTAATAGAACCATAGTATTTCATAGCGACGCAATTTCTGTGTTAATTCGTCAATGTGAGGGAGCGAGCGTTGAGGTAAAGAATGAATAGTGCAACGGAAAGGAGTTACTCGTATCCCAAAACTAAATCCTGGCGTTTCCATAGAAACGTTACACGATTTAGAAGGAGAAGTCATAGAACCCACAGTATTCCATAGCGACGCAATTTCTGTGTTAATTCGTCAATGTGAGGAAGCGAGCGTTGAGGTAAAGAATGAAAAGTGCATCGGAAAGGAGTTACTCGTATCCCAAAACTAAATCCTGTCGTTTCCATTGAAACGTGACTCGATTTAGGAGGAGAAGTCATTCAGCACATAGTATTTCACAGCGACGCAATATCTGTGTTAATTATTCATGTGAGGGAGCGAGGGATGTAGTAGAGTGGGAACAGTGTATCGGAAAGGAGATACTCGGGTCCCAAAACTAAATCCTGTCGTTTCCATTGAAACGTGACTCGATTTAGGAGGAGAAGTCATTGAGCACATAGTATTTAATAGCGACGCAATTTTGGTGTTAATTATTCATGTGAGGGAGCGAGGGATGTAGTAAAGTGGGAACAGTGCATCGGAAAGGAGATACTCGTGTCCCAAAACTCAATCCTGTCGTTTCCATAGAAACGTTACACGATTTAGAAGGAGAAGTCATAGAACCCATAGTAATTCATAGCGACGCAATTTCTGTGTTAATTCGTGAATGTGAGGGAGCGAGCGTTGAGGTAAAGAATGAATAGTGCATCGGAAAGGAGTTACTCGTATCCCAAAACTAAATCCTGCCGTTTCCATTGAAACGTGACTCGATTTAGGAGGAGAAGTCATTGAGCACATAGTATTTCATAGCGACGCAATTTCTGTGTTAATTAATCATGTGAGGGAGCGAGGGATGTAGTAAAGTGGGAACAGTGCATCGGGAAGGAGATACTCGTGTCCGAAAACTAAATCCTGTCGTTTCCATAGAAACGTTACACGATTTAGAGGGAGAAGTAATAGAACCATAGTATTTCATAGCGACGCAATTTCTGTGTTAATTCGTCAATGTGAGGGAGCGAGCGATGAGGTAAAGAATGAATAGTGCAACGGAAAGGAGTTACTCGTATCCCAAAACTAAATCCTGTCGTTTCCATTGAAACGTGACTCGATTTAGGAGGAGAAGTCATTGAGCACATAGTATTTCATAGCGACGCAATTTCTGTGTTAATTATTCATGAGAGGGAGCGAGGGATGTAGTAATGTGTGTGATAATCGCTATTTTTGACTTCATTAAAACAGCAAATACGAGTAGTTAGTACTTTCAGCCAGAAGGCAAATACTTGTTTGTAAATAATGATTAATGTATAATGAGGCGTCGCATAGCGACGGTGGAATTTTCTAGTGATGTAATTTGTCGTCTTTGGGCTGCAATAAAAACAGAAAAATACGGATAGATATACGATCCTTCACTATTTTGTTCGCTGGAGAACAAATGAAGCCTTGAGCGCTAAAAAGACTTTTACTGTTTTTCTCGAGTAAGACGGACGCAGATTTGTGGCAGTCTGATCTAATTTTTACTAAATGTATAAAAACGTGTATGTCTGAGTTGAGTGAAGTGTAAAGAACTGTTATAACTTACCGTGACGACGCACGAGCGACTCAAAGAAGACAATGGCTATATAAAAGAGCGCTAAATGGACATGATACGGACATAAAAATCTACCGTCATTGTTGTATTAAGCTTAAGGTACGATATATGTTTTAGTTATAATAAATATTTGTTCTGGGAATACTGAATCATTTAGCAGTGCTCATTCCTATTATCTCCTCAGTATTATTTTCATTTTAATTATGCATTTTGCTAATATTACAGACGCCAAGATCAGCAGTCCAATGTGCGTGTTACATTGATAAAAAGAAAACTGTTTTATCGTCTTCTTGCATCAGCGTTAATATTGGATTTCCTTTTGTGTGATGTTACAGTTGTTTTTGCGCCCTTAAGAACTTTCTGGTCCCTTAGGAAATTGTTTTGTCATAACAATAACTTCACAACCGGGTATGAACGTATCTACGATCATGAAGTAATTAGAAAGACGATAACGCAACTTCTTAATCAATAGCACGCTAGTTGTGACTGCCTCAAGCCACGCGAAACCGCAAGTAAAAACTATTCACATCTCATAATGCAATATTTTATGACAATGGTCAATCCATGATTCTTACGCCAATTGTGATTGATAAAACAGTTAGTTAAATCTCAATTTCCAACTTTCCATTGAATAGCCACATCACTTCTATTTTGTAACATCACACTTGGCGCCCGAACAGGGACTTGACCACAAATTAGATCAAATTCTTGGAAAATTTTCTATGTGCTTGTGTTAATAAATGTTCTGTCGTTTCATGTACACATCGTATCTCTGTGAGAATAACGGTCAATAATGCAGTTTAATTACCGAGAGAAAAGAAAAGAAAAGAGACGTGAATTTGCTGAGACAACATAGCGGTATTCAAGCCATCAAAAAGTAAGTCAGAATTTTGCATACGCAGTGTAGTGCTTCAGTAGCAACGTTGCTTTTCCAAGTCGATCCACATCCTTTCTATCTCCTTCCCGCTATAGAAAATCTGCTTTATTTTATCTTTCAAAGTAAAATTCTTCGTAGTCTGATAATAGAAATTATTTCTCCCCATTGTTAGTATACCTGTATTGCATTTTCAACATGGTGGATAGTGTGCGCAATTTGCAGTGAAGAGCATCTTCATTCATTTGTCTGAAACGGTTAGGTTCCATCTTGTCTTCTTGCCAGATAGAATTTCATTTGTTGCTCACGCAAGAGTGGTGCTCTTAGCGGACTCACCACGTCACTGACAAACGACGAAAGCCTTACGTAGCACCTGATTTACTGACGAAAATGGCAGATAGTAAACAGAGACAGGTGACAACAGGAGACGGGAGTGAAGACGTTAATAGTATTCCATACCCTTTACGATCGCGAACGGTAGGTTCCCGTGTGGAAACTGAACTAACCATGTCTGTAACAGGGGAAAGTGACCCTAAAGTCCAAATTCTTCCCGCTGCAGCTACAAATGACCTCGGTGCGTTAATGGAAATGCTGAAACAACAGTTTGACGCAGTAAATGAGACTATAAAAACACAAAATGAGACTGTTAACGCCCGATTAGATGCTGTAAGCGAATCAGTAAAAACACAAAATGAGACTGTTAACGCCCGATTAGATGCTGTAAGCGAATCAGTAAAAACACAAAATGAGACTATAAAAACACAAAATGAGACTGTTAACGCCCGATTAGATGCTGTAAGCGAATCATTAAAAACACAGCTAGGCACAATCAAAACAGATCTGCATAAAGAAATTACGGCTGAATTAAATACCCATTTGGGTGAGGTGCAAACTAAGATCAGTGATCAAATTCAGAAAATGCAGAAACAGGTGAAAAGTGAAATAGCTGAAGTATCTGGAACATTAAACACAAAAATTCAGGCAGCTACCAAAGAAATAAACTCAGTTAGAAATGCAGTATCTGACATTGAAGGTGTAGTGGAGGATCTGTCGAAGCAGATAGACTCAATCAATATTGAAGAACAGGTTAAGAGCACCGTGAAAGCACACGCGGAGGCATTGTCGGAACACTACAGTGAATGGATAAAGGGTAAAGATATTTTTATCGAAAAGAAGGTCAGGGAGGAGCTTAGGGAGACTGTCAAGGATGTAACTTACGAAATCTTAGCTGCTCCTGGTAAGTCGGGAGACACAGTAGTTTCTGAATTGGGACAGATTCGGAGGACACTCACACGGGATCTTCCCGAGTGGAAGCAGCAAGTAGTGGACGAAGTCAGAATGCTGAGAAACTGTGTAGAAAATCCGCACACGCATACGCAAACTATAGGGAACAACTCTTTAGACGGTGACGAATGTCAGTCAACTCCTTATTGTTCACCGCCTGATTACATGCAAAACAACAGTCCTGTTGAGTCCCGAGTAGGGAAACTAAATGATCCGCCCACAATTGTGAGTTTAATGCAAGAGGAAAGTGTGATTAAGCATCGCACTTTTCCTGTTTTTCATCCGCAGAAGCGAGAAATACACCCCATCGTGTTCCTAAAGAATTTTTCCGGCATATTTCCCAGGAGCTGGACAGACAGACAGCGTATTCAGTTCGTCACTGGTTTTATTTCTGGTGATGCAGCATTATGGGGAACGGAAATGGTAGACACGTGTAGGAATTATGAAGAGTTTGAGAAAATGTTCTTGGCAAAATTTTGGAGTAATGGGGTACAGCAAAGATTAAGGAAGGAGGTGTATGGTGCGGAAATTTTCAATGAGAAGCATGGAAGTCTCCGGCGATACTTTGAGAAGTATCTAGCAAAAATTAAATTCTGGGATTCTCCGATTTCTTCCAAGGACGTAATTATGATTCTCAAAAGCAAACTCCCTGTGTCTATTAGAGAGAAATTAGTAAATGTGTCCGAAGAAGACACGGATGTATTCCTTTATGTGTTGGATTCCTTAGATTTAATTAGCGAGGATGTGCGCTCCAAGGTTGGCAGCGGCAAATTCTTCCCTGGCAGCCAGCAGAATGCATCGCACGCGGACAACAATGCGCCGAAGGAGAGAGCGAGCTACTGCGACCGCTGTTGCCAACCTGCCAGCGGTTATCAAAACGCAAACGGCAATAACTTTAAATGGAAGCAGAAAACCAATTACAGTAATCAGCAGAGATACCACCCAATTTACAACCACCAGGAACAACATCAGTACGGAAACCCACCCTTTAATTCTGCGCCTGAGCAGTATGGAAATTCTCCACAAACTAGTGGTAATTTTTCAAATGGACCAGTGTACAATCAAAGTTATAGGTCGAAAAATAGCAAGTGGCATGGGCAAGGCGGAGGCCACCCAGCACATCAGAACAACTTTTCACTGAATAGAGGACCGCGGAACAATTTTCAAATGGCACCAAATGCGAACTTTCCTTCACAAGGAAATGGTTTTGCCGGCAACCAAAAGATCGGGCGACATCAGCCTTCTCAAGTATTCTATTCACAAGTGAATGCACCCAGTGGATTTTACCCCTCTACACCGGCATTTGTACCACATAACCAGCACCAATATGAAACGGAACAAACACTTAAGGCCATGAATGACAAACAGGTTAAACATCCTGCGGAAAATTAGAGGCAGCACTTTTCAGCCTCCTAGAGGTCGCTGCCGGTTCCAGTGGGGGTACTAACGAATACTCTGATTCTGAGTATGTTAATGCGATACGGTACGACCATGAGACCGACTTACGAGATGACCTTGCACCTGACCTAGAAGCTCAAGACATTAATGACATTTATGATGAACAGGTCCAGGCTTCGATTAAGATTTCTATTACTAACATTCCTGTCACAGCCATTGTTGATACAGGAGCAAACGTCAATGTGATGTCATCATGTCTCTTCAGACAGGTGTCTTCTGTTTCAAAAGTTTTATCATTGCCGATTCAGGGCTGCTCCATATCGGGAGCGATTGGTCCATTGAAACAGAGAGTTAGTTTACAGACGCAGCTTCAACTGCAGATAGCATCTGTTTTGGTTTCTTACCTCTTGCGTACTGGAAATTTCCTTGTGTGAACTGTTAATGATAAGTACTGTGTTGAACAGCGCACTGACTACATGGTAACGGCTACTACATGTAAACTTTAAGTATTAAGTGTTAAGTGTGGAAAAATTGTTTATAGTGATGGACATGAACCGATATTTCTTCAACAAGCTGAAGCAGGAAACTGGGGTTGCACCAAGAATTTCAATTTAATTTTAAGTTAGTATTAAAAAAAAAAAAAAAAAAAAAAAAATGCTTGCGAGGCGATTGCCCGGAGCTATATAAATATGTAAAGGTGAGAAATGGAGAAGGATGCGTAAATAAGCACTTCTCTCAAGGTACAAGAATATTTATAGATTTATTTTTAGTAATGTAAGTACTTGAAGTTCTGTAGTAAAAGCCCAAATTACCTGCTTAATAAAAAAAAGGGTACATGGTCAAACAGTCCAGACAGTGGACAGGAGTAGAGGAAATAGCTTAAAGTTCAGTTAAAGCGTGCTGTTAAATGGAAAAAACAAGTGGTAACCCGCATGTGTTCACGCAAGGAGACAAAAAGCTGTAGTAAACTAAGTAAGGTGAAATACAGTACAAATGGAGGCAAACCATGAAGCATCAATAATGTAGCGTAAGTACTCCACGAGGCCACTAATTGCTATGAAAGTAAACTATTTCCCTGTGATCTGAGCCCAATGTAAAGAGTATATGAGGAATGTTAGCTGACGAATTGATTTCAGTAGAATCAAGTTACTAAATAACCACACAGCAAGCCCCCTGTATCATAAATAAGTCCAAGTAAAGATCTTCAGAAGATTTGTAGTGTAATCTAGCGACCATTCAATACCCTAATTGAAGGCTAATCTAAAGAACAAGCAATGCAGTGATATTTAAACTTAATATTGACTATAACCTGAGTAAGACGTAGAAGTAGCAAAGCATGCTGTAAGGAAGGAGGTTGAAGTTTATATATGTGCCTATGTTTATTAAGATAATTTTATTTACATGCAGATTTTATTGCAAAAATGTCTCCTAAGACACTCCTCTTATGAAATCCATTTTCCTTCTGCCCGTTCCTTTTGATCCTGGTTCATTAACCCAGACCAAGGGTCGACTTGTAAAAGGCACGTGTGCTTCGAAGCAAAGCAGTGCTTATGAGAAATGAGACACGTAGCGTGATGAACTTCGCTAGCTTTGGTAATGTTTGTTATGGACCGGTTGCGTAAACCCAGTGAACTGTCGGTAATTCCATTCATGCAAAAAAAAAAATAGTAGACACGCGTTACCCTATTTTTATTTTAACAGAGAACGATTGCTGAGTACATGAAGCGAAGAGGGAGACCTATTGTTATCCAGTCTGCCCTCAAATATAAAAACATATTTGGCAAGCAAAAAAAAAAGATTCAGCGTTAAATGCATACTCGTTAAGTAGTAGATATGCTGCGTGGCAGTAGAAAATGATCTTGGGTGCACTAAAGAATAAATGCAACGAGTGTTGCGAAACCTGTAGTTTTCATAATGAGGAGATGAGCACTTAAAAGAAAGTTTGAAAGAATATTTTTAGGTTCACTAGTGAAAGCAAATCTTGAGATATAAAGAGTCCATTCATAAAGCAGTTGTTCACTGGACTTAACAAAAGGAGTGACCATTAATTGTAAATATTAGCTCGTAAGTGATATTTTGTAAATAGTAGAATATAAGTCTTTCTATACCAGTGGAGGAAACGTGCAAAATTGATTGTTTTGTAAATGAACTCCATCGGCGAAGGAACTAAGCACGAATGCTGTGTGAAGATGCACACTAAAGTGCGACGTGCATAATAAAAGTAACTGTTCACTGTATACTAGTGGTAGTGTTGTACTGCAAGTGTAAAAAAGAAGTCAAGGCTACGACAACAGGTGCAACGCAAAGTTCAGTGTTGTTCTAAGTGCAGCGACAGCTAAAACATTCGTCGTCACTTACCTGTGAGCCTCATGGGAGGCAGTTGACAGAGAAGTATGGAGGCAGCTTCAGTGTCTGGCTCCTCCGATGGAAAACGCGCGCGAGGTGTTTGTATCGATGCACTCGTGTGATACGAAGTTCACAAAAAAAAGGAGCACTCGACGACCACCAGCTCTGTTACAGCCTGAGCGCGAACGGATACGGAGTGTTGGAGCTCACGCAACACTGTGCCGCTGCTGTGAGTGGCTGACGTGTGGGTGACGAAACAATCCAAACTTTAAACTGCTAACCGCCATGACTTCCGTCGTACATACTGGAGGAAAGACATTTGTACACTTGTGTGACTACATTTTCATATGTAAATTATGCAATTTTCTTGAGTTAAAGTTAAGATGAGTGAGAAGTAGATTGTTAGATTACTCAGACCTTAAAGCCATTAATACCGGCACTCCTGAACACTGCTAAAAGGAATTATAATCCTGTCTCTTGATGGACAAAGAAAATGAATGTGCACTATAGGAAGACCCTAAACTCCAGACCAGTCCCGATCCTTAACAAATGTATCCAGTAGCTTGTAAGTCATACTAATAATTTTCCACTTCTTCTGTTTCATATTGTAAATAAAAACCCGGGAAACCACCTGAATTCCTGGCACCACAATGGAAAGGACAGATGTACTGCATGATGAACGCCGTAGACAGCTAACACAGAAAGTGAAAGCATCACGAAGTGTAGTGCTACGTTATTAAACTGTAATTGAACCACAAGGAGTCAACAGATGCTCGAACATTGTCCACACTAGTTTAGTGAAAATAAGCACTCACTGTACTCATGTATTAGTTGTTAAGCTCAAGAGAAAGTAATTTCTGAATTCTATCCCCTGAAGAGCGAAATGAACGTTCACTTATTGTTATAAGCAAATATGGACCAAACTTAAAAATGCACATAAATGTTAGTCTTGGTATTATGGAATGAAGTGACTGATGAACAAAGAATGAAAAACTTTATTTTGAAAAATGATAAATATCTGATATATGTTTATAAATGTAATTTCAATTTAAGTACATAGTACGCCAGTAACATTATGTAAATGTCACACCAAAAATCACGAATATCTCATGAGGACATGAGGATCGAGGTAATCCTTCGGCATTCCCTCTCTCCTCATGGGAGGCAATGTGATATTCGCTATTTTTGACTTCATTAAAACAGCAAATACGAGTAGTTAGTACTTTCAGCCAGAAGGCAAATACTTGTTTGTAAATAATGATTAATGTATAATGAGGCGTCGCATAGCGACGGTGGAATTTTCTAGTGATGTAATTTGTCGTCTTTGGGCTGCAATAAAAACAGAAAAATACGGATAGATATACGATCCTTCACTATTTTGTTCGCTGGAGAACAAATGAAGCCTTGAGCTCTAAAATGACTTTTACTGTTTTTCTCGAGTAAGACGGACGCAGATTTGTGGCAGTCTGATCTAATTTTTACTAAATGTATAAAAACGTGTATGTCTGAGTTGAGTGAAGTGTAAAGAACTGTTATAACTTATCGTGACGACGCACGAGCGACTCAAAGAAGACAATGGCTATATAAAAGAGCGCTAAATGGACATGATACGGACATAAAAATCTACCGTCATTGTTGTATTAAGCTTAAGGTACGATATATGTTTTAGTTATAATAAATATTTGTTCTGGGAATACTGAATCATTTAGCAGTGCTCATTCCTATTATCTCCTCAGTATTATTTTCATTTTAATTATGCATTTTGCTAATATTACAGACGCCAAGATCAGCAGTCCAATGTGCGTGTTACATTGATAAAAAGAAAACTGTTTTATCGTCTTCTTGCATCAGCTTTAATATTGGATTTCCTTTTGTGTGATGTTACAGTTGTTTTTGCGCCCTTAAGAACTTTCTGGTCCCTTAGGAAATTGTTTTGTCATAACAATAACTTCACAACCGGGTATGATCGTATCTACGATCATGAAGTAATTAGAAAGACGATAACGCAACTTCTTAATCAATAGCACGCTAGTTGTGACTGCCTCAAGCCACGCGAAACCGCAAGTAAAAACTATTCACATCTCATAATGCAATATTTTATGACAATGGTCAATCCATGATTCTTACGCCAATTGTGATTGATAAAACAGTTAGTTAAATCTCAATTTCCAACTTTCCATTGAATAGCCACATCACTTCTATTTTGTAACAACACAAGTGGGAACAGTGCATCGGAAAGGAGATATTCGTGTCCCAAAACTAAATCCTGTCGTTTCCATTGAAACGTGACTCGATTTAGGAGGAGAAGTTATTGAGCACATAATATTTCATAGCGACGCAATTTTTGTGTTAATTATTCATGTGAGAGAGCGAGGGATGTAGTAAAGTGGGAACAGTGCATCGGAAAGGAGATACTCGTGTCCCAAAACTCAATCCTGTCGTTTCCATAGAAACATTACACGATTTAGAAGGAGAAGTCATAGAACCCATAGTATTTCATAGCGACGCAATTTCTGTGTTAATTCGTCAATGTGAGGGAGCGAGCGTTGAGGTAAAGATTAAATAGTGCATCGGTTAGGAGTTACTCGTATCCCAAAACTAAATCCTGTCGTTTCCATTGAAACGTGACTCGATTTAGGAGGAGAAGTCATTGAGCACATAGTATATCATACCGACGCAATTTCTGTGTTAATTATTCATGTGAGGGAGTGAGGGATGTAGTAAAGTGGGAACAGTGCATCGGAAAGGAGATACTCGTGTCCCAAAACTAAATCCTGTCGTTTCCATAGAAACGTTACACGATTTAGAAGGAGAAGTCATAGAACCCATAGTATTTCATAGCGACGCAATTTCTGTGTTAATTCGTCAATGTGAGGGAGCGAGCGTTGAGGTAAAGAATGAATAGTGCATCGGAAAGGAGTTACTCGTATCCCAAAACTAAATCCTGTCGTTTCCATTGAAACGTGACTCGATTTAGGAGGAGAAGTCATTGAGCACATAGTATTTCATAGCGACGCAATTTCTGTATTAATTATTCATGTGAGGGAGCGAGGGATGTAGTAAAGTGGGAACAGTGCATCGGAAAGGAGATACTCCTGTCCCAAAACTAAATCGTGTCGTTTCCATTGAAACGTGACTCGATTTAGGAGGAGAAGTTATTGAGCACATAATATTTCATAGCGACGCAATTTTTGTGTTAATTATTCATGTGAGGGAGCGAGGGATGTAGTAAAGTGGGAACAGAGCTTTGGAAAGGAGATACTCGTGTTCCAAAACTAAATCCTGTCGTTTCCATAGAAATGTTACACGATTTAGAAGGAGAAGTCACAGAACCCATAGTATTTCATAGCGACGCAATTTCTGTGTTAATTCGTCAGTGTGAGGGAGCGAGCGTTGAGGTAAAGAATGAATAGTGCATCAGAAAGGAATTACTCGTATCCCAAAACTAAATCCTGTCGTTTCGATTGAAACGTGACTCGATTTAGGAGGAGAAGTCATTGAGCACATAGTATTTCATAGCGACGTAATTTCTGTGTTAATTATTCATGTGAGGGAGCGAGGGATGTAGTAAAGTGGGAACAGTGCATCGGAAAGGAGATACTCGTGTCCCAAAACTAAATCGTGTCGTTTCCATTGAAACGTGACTCGATTTAGGAGGAGAAGTTATTGAGCACATAATATTTCATAGCGAAGCAATTTTTGTGTTAATTGTTCATGTGAGGGAGCGAGGGATGTAGTAAAGTGGGAACAGAGCTTTGGAAAGGAGATACTCGTGTTCCAAAACTAAATCCTGTCGTTTCCATAGAAATGTTACACGATTTAGAAGGAGAAGTCACAGAACCCATAGTATTTCATAGCGACGCAATTTCTGTGTTAATTCGCCAATGTGAGGGAGCGAGCGTTGAGGTAAAGAATGAATAGTGCATCAGAAAGGAATTACTCGTATCCCAAAACTAAATCCTGTCGTTTCGATTGAAACGTGACTCGATTTAGGAGGAGAAGTCATTGAGCACATAGTATTTCATAACGACGCAATTTCTGTGTTAATTCGTCAATGTGAGGGAGCCAGCGTTGAGGTAAAGAATAAATAGTGCATCGGAAAGGAGTTACTCGTATCCCAAAACTAAATCCTGTCGTTTCCATTGAAACGTGACTCGATTTAGGAGGAGAGGTCATTGAGCACATAGTATTTCATACCGACGCAATTTCTGTGTTAATTATTCATGTGAGGGAGCGAGGGATGTAGTAAAGTGGGAACAGTCCATCGGAAAGGAGATACTCGTGTCCCAAAATTAAGTCCTGGCGTTTCCATAGATACTTTACACGATTTAGAAGGAGAAGTCATAGAACCCACTGTATTCCATAGCGACGCAATTTCTGTGTTACTTCGTCAATGTAAGGAAGCGAGCGTTGAGGTAAAGAATGAAAAGTGCATCGGAAAGGAGTTACTCGTATCCCAAAATTAAATCCTGTCGTTTCCAATGAAACGTGACTCGATATTAGAGGAGAAGACATTCCGCACATAGTATTTCATAGCGACGCAATATCTGTGTTAATTATTCATGTGAGGGAGCGAGGGATGTAGTAGAGTGGGAACAGTGTATCGGAAAGGAGATACTCGTGTCCCAAAACTAAATCCTGTCGTTTCCATTGAAACGTGACTCGATTTAGGAGGAGAAGTCATTGAGCACATAGTATTTCATAGCGACGCAATATCTGAGTTAATTATTCGTGTGAGGGAGCGAGGGATGTAGTCGAGTGGGAACAGTGCATCGGAAAGGAGATCCTCGTGTCCCAAAACTAAATCCTGTCGTTTCCATAGAAACGTTACACGATTTAGAAGGAGAAGTCATAGATCCCATAGTATTTCATAGCGACGCAATTTCTGTGTTAATTCGTCAATGTGAGGGAGCGAGCGTTGAGGTAGAGAATGAATAGTGCATCGGAAAGATGTTACCCGTATCCCAAAACTAAATCCTGTCGTTTCCATTGAAACGTGACTCGATTTAGGAGGAGAAGTCATTGAGCACATAGTATTTCATAGCGACGCCATTTCTGTGTTAATTATTCATGTGAGGGAGCGAGGGATGTAGTAAAGTGGGAACAGTGCATCTGAAAGGAGATACTCGTGTCACAAAACTAAATCTTGTCGTTTCCATTGAAACGTGACTCGGTTTAGGAGGAGAAGTCATTGAGCACATAGCATTTCATAGCGACGCAATATCTGTGTTAATTATTCATGTGAGGGAGCGAGGGATGTAGTAAAGTGGGAACAGTGCTTTGGAAAGGAGATACTCGTGTTCCAAAACTAAATCCCGTCGTTTCCATAGAAATGTTACACGATTTAGAAGGAGAAGTCATAGAACCCATAGTATTTCATAGCGACGCAATTTCTGTGTTAATTCGTCAATGTGAGGGAGCGAACGTTGAGGTAAAGAATGAATAGTGCATCGGAAAGGAGTTACTCGTATCCCAAAACTAAATCCTGTCGTTTCCATTGAAGCGTGACTCGATTTAGGAGGAGAAGTCATTGAGCACATAGTATTTCATAGCGACACAATTTCTGTGTTAATTGTTCATGTGAGGGAGCGAGGGATGTAGTAAAGTGGGTACAGTGCATCGGAAAGGAGATACTCGTGTCCCAAAACTAAATCCTGTCGTTTCCATAGAAACGTTACAAGATTTAGAAGGAGAAGTTATAGAACCCATAGTATTTCATGGGGACGCAATTTCTGTGTTAATTCGTCAATGTGAGGGAGCGAGCGTTGAGGTAAAGAATGAATAGTGCATCGGAAAGGAGTTACTTGTATCCCAAAACTAAATCCTGTCGTTTCCATAGAAACGTGACTCGATTTAGGAGGAGAAGTCATTGAGCACATAGTATTTCATAGCGACGCAATTTCTGTGTTAATTATTCATGTGAGGCAGCGAGGGATGTAGTAAAGTGGGAACAGTGCATCGGAAAGGAGATACTCGTGTCCCAAAACTAAATCCTGTCGTTTCCATTGAAACGTGACACGATTTAGGAGGAGAAGTCATTGAGCACATAGTATTTCATAGCGACGCAATTTTTGTGTTAATTATTCATGTGAGGGAGCGAGGGATGTATTAAAGTGGGAACAGTGCATCGGAAAGGAGATACTCGTGTCCCAAAACTCAATCCTGTCGTTTCCATAGAAACGTTACACGATTTAGAAGGAGAAGTCATAGAACCAATAGTTTTTCATAGCGACGCAATTTCTGTGTTAATTCGTCAATGTGAGGGGGCGAGCGTTGAGGTAAAGAATGAATAGTGCATCGGAAAGGAGATACTCGTATCCCAAAACTAAATCCTGTCGTTTCCATTGAAACGTGACTCGATTTAGGAGGAGAAGTCATTGAGCACATAGAATTCCATAGCGACGCCATTTTTGTGTTAATTATTCATGTGAGGGAGCGAGGGATGTAGTAAAGTATGAACAGTGCATCGGAAAGGAGATACTCGTGTCCCAAAACTCAATCCTGTCGTTTCCATAGAAACGTTACACGATTTAGGAGGAGAAGTCATAGAACCCATAGTATATAATAGCGACGCAATTTCTGTGTTAATTCGTCAATGTGAGGGAGCGAGCGTTGAGGTAAAGAATGAATAGTGCATCGGAAAGGAGCTACTCGTATCCCAAAACTAAATCCTGTCGTTTCCATTGAAACGTGACTCGATTTAGGAGGACAAGTCATTAAGCACATAGTATTTCATACCGACGCAATTTCTGTGTTAATTGTTCATGTGAGGGCGCGAGGGATGTAGTAAAGTGGGAACAGTGCATCGGAAAGGAGATACTCTTGTCCCAAGACTCAATCCTGTCGTTTCCATAGAAACGTTACACAATTTAGAGGGAGAAGTCATAGACCCCATAGTATTTAATAGCGACGCAATTTCTGTGTTAATTCGTCAATGTGAGGGAGCGAGCGTTGACGTAAAGAATGAATAGTGCATCGGAAAGGAGTTACTCGTATCCCAAAACTAAATCCTGTCGTTTCCATTGAAACGTGACTCGATTTAGGAGGAGAAGTCATTGAGCACATAATATTTCATAGCGACGCAATTCCTGTGTTAATTATTCATGTGAGGGAGCGAGGGATGTAGTAAAGTGGGAACAGTGCATCGGAAAGGAGTTACTCGTGTCCTAAAACTAAATCCTGTCGTTTCCATAGAAACGTTACACGATTTAGAAGGAGAAGTCATAGAACCCATAGTATTTCATAGCGACGCAATTTCTGAGTTAATTCGTCAATGTGAGGGAGCGAGCGTTGAGGTAAAGAATGAATAGTGCATCGGAAAGGAGTTACTCGTATCCCAAAGCTAAATCCTGTCGTTTCCATTGAAACGTGACTCGATTTAGGAGGAGAAGTCATTGAGCTCATAGTATTTCATAGCGACGCAATTTCTGTGTTAATTATTTATGTGAGGAAGCGAGGGATGTAGTAAAGTGGGAACAGTGCATCGGAAAGGAGATACTTGTGACCCAAAACTAAATCCTGCCGTTTCCATTGAAACGTGGCTCGATTTAGGAGGAGAAGTCATTGAGCACATAGTATTTCATAGCGACGCAATTTCTGTGTTAATTATTCATGTGAGGGAGAGAGGGATTTAGTAAAGTGGGAACAGTGCATCAGAAAGGAGATACTCGTGTCCCAAAACTAAATCCTGTCGTTTCCATAGAAACGTGACTCGATTTAGGAGGAGAAGTCGTTGAGCACATAGTATTTCATAGCGACGCAATTTCTGTGTTAATTATTCATGTGAGGGAGCGAGGGATGTAGTAAAGTGGGAACAGTGCATCGGAAAGGAGATACTCGTGTCCCAAAACTCAATCCTGTCGTTTCCATAGAAACGTTACACGATTTAGAAGGAGAAGTCATAGAACACATAGTATTTCATAGCGACGCAATTTCTGTGTTAATTCGTCTATGTGAGGGAGCGAGCGTTGAGGTAAACAATGAATAGTGCATCGAAAAGGAGATACTCGTATCCCAAAACTAAATCCTGTCGTCTCCATTGAAACGTGACTCGATTTAGGAGGAGAAGTCATTGAGCACATAGTATTTCATAGCGACGCAATTTCTGTGTTAATTATTCATGTGAGGGAGCGAGGGATGTAGTAAAGTGGGAACAGTGCATCGGAAATGAGATACTCGTGTCCCAAAATTAAATCCTGTCGTTTCCATTGAAACGTGACTCGATTTAGGAGGGGAAGTCATTGAGCACATAATATTTCATAGCGACGCAATTTTTGTGTTAATTATTCATGTGAGGGAGCGAGGGATGTAGTAAAGTGGGAACTGTGCATCGGAAAGGAGATACTTGTGTCTCAAAACTCAATCCTTTCGTTTCCATAGAAACGTTACACGATTTAGAAGGAGAAGTCATAGACCCCATAGTATTTCATAGCGACGCAATTTCTGTGTTAATTCGTCAATGTGAGTGAGCGAGCGTTGAGGTGAAGAATGAATAGTGCATCGGAAAGGAGTTACTCGTATCCCAAAACTAAATCCTGTCGTTTCCATTGAAACGTGACTCGATTTAGGAGGAGACGTCATTGAGCACATAGTATTTCATAGCGACGTAATTTCTGTGTTAATTATTCATGTGAGGGAGCGAGGGATGTAGTAAAGTGGGAACAGTGCATCGGAAAGGAGATACTCGTGTCACAAAACTAAATCCTGTCGTTTCCATAGAAACGTTACACGATTTAGAAGGAGAAGTCATAGAACCCATAGTATTTCATAGCGACGCAATTTCTGAGTTAATTCGTCAATGTGAGGGAGCGAGCGTTGAGGTAAAGAATGAATAGTGCATCGGAAAGGAGTTACTCGTATCCCAAAACTAAATCCTGTCGCTTCCATAGAAACGTGACTCGATTTAGGAGGAGAAGTCATTGAGCACATAGTATTTCATAGCGACGCAATTTCTGTGTTAATTATTCCTGTGAGGGAGCGAGGGATGTAGTAAAGTGGGAACAGTGCATCGGAAAGGAGATACTCGTGTCCCATAACTAAACCCTGTCGTTTCCATTGAAACGTGACTCGATTTAGGAGGAGAAGTCATTGAGCACATAGAATTTCATAGCGACGCAATTTTTGTGTTAATTATTCATGTGAGGGAGCGAGGGATGTAGTAAAGTGGGAACAGTGCATCAGAAAGGAGATACTCATGTCCCAAAACTCAATCCTGTCGTTTCCACAGAAACGTTACACGATTTAGAAGGAGAAGTCATAGAACACATAGTATTTCATAGCGACGCAATTTCTGTGTTAATTCGTCAATGTGAGGGAGCGAGCGTTGAGGTAAAGAATGAATAGTGCATCGGAAAGGAGTTACTCGTATCCCAAAGCTAAATCCTGTCGTTTCCATTGAAACGTGACTCGATTTAGGAGGAGAAGTCATTGAGCTCATAGTATTTCATAGCGACGCAATTTCTGTGTTAATTATTTATGTGAGGAAGCGAGGGATGTAGTAAAGTGGGAACAGTGCATCGGAAAGGAGATACTTGTGTCCCAAAACTAAATCCTGCCGTTTCCATTGAAACGTGGCTCGATTTAGGAGGAGAAGTCATTGAGCACATAGTATTTCATAGCGACGCAATTTCTGTGTTAATTATTCATGTGAGGGAGAGAGGGATTTAGTAAAGTGGGAACAGTGCATCAGAAAGGAGATACTCGTGTCCCAAAACTAAATCCTGTCGTTTCCATAGAAACGTGACTCGATTTAGGAGGAGAAGTCGTTGAGCACATAGTATTTCATAGCGACGCAATTTCTGTGTTAATTATTCATGTGAGGGAGCGAGGGATGTAGTAAAGTGGGAACAGTGCATCGGAAAGGAGATACTCGTGTCCCAAAACTCAATCCTGTCGTTTCCATAGAAACGTTACACGATTTAGAAGGAGAAGTCATAGAACCCATAGTATTTCATAGCGACGCAATTTCTGTGTTAATTCGTCAATGTGAGGGAGCGAGCGTTGAGGTAAACAATGAATAGTGCATCGAAAAGGAGATACTCGTATCCCAAAACTAAATCCTGTCGTCTCCATTGAAACGTGACTCGATTTAGGAGGAGAAGTCATTGAGCACATAGTATTTCATAGCGACGCAATTTCTGTGTTAATTATTCATGTGAGGGAGCGAGGGATGTAGTAAAGTGGGAACAGTGCATCGGAAATGAGATACTCGTGTCCCAAAATTAAATCCTGTCGTTTCCATTGAAACGTGACTCGATTTAGGAGGGGAAGTCATTGAGCACATAATATTTCATAGCGACGCAATTTTTGTGTTAATTATTCATGTGAGGGAGCGAGGGATGTAGTAAAGTGGGAACTGTGCATCGGAAAGGAGATACTTGTGTCTCAAAACTCAATCCTTTCGTTTCCATAGAAACATTACACGATTTAGAAGGAGAAGTCATAGACCCCATAGTATTTCATAGCGACGCAATTTCTGTGTTAATTCGTCAATGTGAGTGAGCGAGCGTTGAGGTGAAGAATGAATAGTGCATCGGAAAGGAGTTACTCGTATCCCAAAACTAAATCCTGTCGTTTCCATTGAAACGTGACTCGATTTAGGAGGAGAAGTCATTGAGCACATAGTATTTCATAGCGACGTAATTTCTGTGTTAATTATTCATGTGAGGGAGCGAGGGATGTAGTAAAGTGGGAACAGTGCATCGGAAAGGAGATACTCGTGTCACAAAACTAAATCCTGTCGTTTCCATAGAAACGTTACACGATTTAGAAGGAGAAGTCATAGAACCCATAGTATTTCGTAGCGACGCAATTTCTGTGTTAATTCGTCAATGTGAGTGAGCGAGCGTTGAGGTAAAGAATGAATAGTGCATCGGAAAGGAGTTACTCGTATCCCAAAACTAAATCCTGTCGTTTCCATTGAAACGTGACTCGATTTAGGAGGAGAAGTCATTGAGCACATAGTATTTCATAGCGACGCAATTTCTGTGTTAATTATTCATGTGAGGGAGCGAGGGATGTAGTAAAGTGGGAACAGTGCATCGGAAAGGAGATACTCGTGTCACAAAACTAAATCCTGTCGTTTCCATAGAAACGTTACACGATTTAGAAGGAGAAGTCGTAGAACCCATAGTATTTCATGGCGACGCAATTTCTGTGTTAATTCGTCAATGAGAGGGAGCGAGCGTTGAGGTAAAGAATGAATAGTGCATCGGAAATGAGTTACTCGTATCCCAAAACTAAATCCTGTCGTTTCCATTGGAATGTGACTCGATTTTGGAGGAGAAGTCATTGAGCACATAGCATTTCATAGCGACGCAATTTCTGTGTTAATTATTCATGTGAGGGAGCGAGGGATGTAGTAAAGTGGGAACAGTGCATCGGAAAGGAGATACTCATGTCCCAAAAGTAAATCCTGTCGTTTCCATAGAAACGTTACACGATTTAGAAGGAGAAGTCATAGAACCCATAGTATTTCATAGCGACGCAATTTCTGTGTTAATTCGTCAATGTGAGGGAGCGAGCGTTGAGGTAAAGAATGAATAGTGCATCGGAAAGGAGTTACTCGTATCCCAAAACTAAATCCTGTCGTTTCCATAGAAACGTGACTCGATTTAGGAGGAGAAGTCGTTGAGCACATAGTATTTCATAGCGATGCAATTTCTGTGTTAATTATTCATGTGAGGGAGCGAGGGATGTAGTAAAGTGGGAACAGTGCATCGGAAAGGAGATACTCGTGTCCCAAAACTAAATCCTCTCGTTTCCATAGAAACGTCACACGATGTAGAAGGAGAAGTCATAGAACCCATAGTATTTCATAGCCACGCAATTTCTGTGTTAATTCGTCAATGTGAGCGAGCGAGCGTTGAGGTAAAGAATCAATAGTGCATCGGAAAGGAGTTACTCGTATCCCAAAACTAAATCCTGTCGTTTCCATTGAAACGTGACTCGATTTAGGAGGAGAAGTCATTGAGCACATAGTATTTCATAGCGACGCAATTTCTGTGTTAATTATTCATGTGAGGGAGCGAGGGATGTAGTAAAGAGGGAACAGTGCATCGGAAAGGAGACACTCGTGTCCCAAAACTAAATCCTGTCGTTTCCATTGAAACGTGACTCGATTTAGGAGGAGAAGTCATTGAGCACATAGTATTTCATAGCGACGCAATTTTATTTTTAATTATTCATGTGAGGGAGCGAGGGATGTAGTAAAGTGGGAACAGTGCATCGGAAAGGAGACACTCGTGTCCCAAAACTCAATCCTGTTGTTTCCATAGAAACGTTACACGATTTAGAGGGAGAAGTCATAGAACCCATAGTATTTCATAGCGACGCAATTTCTGTGTTAATTCGTCAATGTGATGGAGCGAGCGTTGAGGTAAAGAATGAATAGTGTTCGGAAAGGAGTTACTCGTATCCCAAATCTAAATCCTGTCGTTTCCATTGAAACGTGACTCGATTTAGGATGAGAAATCATTGAGCACATAGTATTTCATAGCGACGCAATTTCTGTGTTAATTATTCATGTGAGGGAGCGAGGGATGTAGTAAAGTGGGAACAGTGCATCGGAAAGGAGATACTCGTGTCCCAAAACTAAATCCTGTCGTTTCCATTGAAACGTGACTCGATTTAGGAGGAGAAGTCATTGAGCACATTGTATATCATAGCGACGCAATTTCTGTGTTAATTATTCATGTGAGGGAGCGAGGGATGTAGTAAAGTGGGAACAGTGCATCGGAAAGGAGAGACTCGTGGCCCAAAACTCAATCTTGTCGTTTCCAAAGAAACGTTACACGATATAGAAGGAGAAGTCATAGAACCCATAGTATTTCATAGCGACGCAATTTCTGTGTTAATTCGTCAATGTGAGGGAGCGAGCGTTAAAGTAAAGAATGAATAGTGCATCGGAAAGGAGTTACTCGTATCCCAAAACTAAATCCTGTCGCTTCCATTGAAACGTGACTCGATTTAGGAGGAGAAGTCATTGAGCACATAGTATTTCATAGCGACGCAATTTCTGTGTTAATTATCCATGTGAGGGAGCGAGGGATGTAGTAAAGTGGGAACAGTGCATCGGAAATGAGATACTCGTGTCCCAAAACTAAATCCTGTCGTTTCCATAGAAACGTGACTCGATTTAGGAGGAGAAGTCATTGAGCACATAGTATTTCATAGCGACGCAATTTCTGTGTTAATTATTCATGTGAGGGAGCGAGGGATGTAGTAAAGTGGGAACAGTGCATCGGAAAGGAGATACTCGTGTCCCAAAACTAAATCCTGTCGTTTCCATTGAAACGTGACTCGATTTAGGAGGAGAAGTCATTGAGCACATAGTATTTCATAGCGACGCAATTTCTGTGTTAATTATTCATGTGAGGGAGCGAGGGATGTAGTAAAGTGGGAACAGTGCATCGGAAAGGAGATACTCGTGTCCCAAAACTCAATCCTGTCGTTTCCATAGAAACGTTACACGATGTAGAAGGAGAAGTCATAGAACCCATAGTATTCAATAGCGACGCAATTTCTGTGTTAATTCGTCAACGTGAGGGAGCGAGCGTTGAGGTACAGAATGAATAGTGCATCGGAAAGGAGTTACCCGTATCCCAAAACTAAATCCTGTCGTTTCCATTGAAACGTGACTCGATTTAGGAGGAGAAGTCATTGAGCACATAGTATTTCATAGCGACGCAATTTCTGTGTTAATTATTCATGTGAGGGAGCGAGGGATGTAGTAAAGTGGGAACGGTGCATTGGAAAGGAGATACTCGTGTCCCAAAACTAAATCCTGTCGTTTCCATAGAAACGTGACTCGATTTAGGAAGAGAAGTCATTGAGCACATAGTATTTCATAGCGACACAATTTCTGTGTTAATTATTCATGTGAGGGAGCGAGGGATGTAGTAAAGTGGGAACAGTGCATCGGAAAGGAATTACTCGTATCCGAAAACTAAATCCTGTCGTTTCCATTGAAACGTGACTCGATTTATGAGGAGAAGTCATTGAGCACATAGTATTTCATAGCGACGCAATTTCTGTGTTAATTATTCATGTGAGGGAGCGAGGGATGTAGTAAAGTGGGAACAGTGCATCGGAAAGTAGTTACTCGTATCCCAAAACTAAATCCTTTCGTTTCCATTGAAATGTGACTCGATTTAGGAGGAGAAGTCATTGAGCACATAGTATTTCATAGCGACGCAATTTCTGTGTTAATTATTCATGTGAGGGAGCGAGGGATGTAGTAAAGTGGGAACACTGCATCGGAAAGGAATTACTCGTATCCCAAAATTAAATCCTGTCGTTTCCATTGAAACGTGACTCGATTTAGGAGGAGAAGTCATTGAGCACATAGTACTTCACAGCGACGCAATTTCTGTGTCAATTATTCATGTGAGGGAGCGAGGGATGTAGTAAAGTGGGATCAGTGCATCGGAAAGGAATTACTCGTATCCAAAAACTAAATCCTGTCGTTTCCATTGAAACATGACTCGATTTAGGAGGAGAAGTCATTGAGCACGTAGTATTTCATAGCGACGCAAGTTCTGTGTTAATTCGTCAATGTGAGGGAGCGAGCGTTAAGGTAAAGAGTGAATAGTGCATCGGAAAGGAGTTACTCGTATCCGAAAACTAAATCCTGTCGTTTCCATTGAAACGTGACTCGATTTAGGAGGAGAAGTCATTGATCACATAGTATTTCATAGCGACGCAATTTCTGTGTTAATTAATCATGTGAGGGAGCGAGGGATGTAGTAAAGTGGGAACAGTGCATCGGAAAGGAATTACTCGTATCCCAAAACTAAATCCTGCCGTTTCCATTGAAACGTGACTCGATTTAGGTGGAGAAGTCATTGAGCACATAGTATATCATAGCGACGCAATTTCTGTGTTAATTGTTCATGTGAGGGAGCGAGGGATGTAGTAAAGTGGGAACAGTGCATCGGAAAGGAGACACTCGTGTCCCAAAACTCAATCCTGTCGTTTCCATAGAAACGTTACACGATTTAGAAGTAAAAGTCATAGAACCCATAGTATTTCATAGCGACGCAATTTCTGTGTTAATTCGTCAATGTGAGGGAGCGAGCGTTGAGGTAAAGAATGAATAGTGCATCGGAAAGGAGTTACTCGTATCCCAAAACTAAATCCTGTCGCTTCCATTGAAACTTGACTCGATTTAGGAGGAGAAGTCATTGAGCACATAGTATTTCATAGCGACGCAATTTCTGTGTTAATTACTCATGTGAGGGAGCGAGGGATGTAGTAAAGTGGGAACAGTGCATCGGAAAGGAGATACTCGTGTCCCAAAACTAAATCCTGTCGTTTCCATAGAAACGTGACTCGATTTAGGAGGAGAAGTCATTGAGCACATAGTATTTCATAGCGACGCAATTTCTGTGTTAATTATTCATGTGAGGGAGCGAGGGATGTAGTAAAGTGGGAACAGTGCATCGGAAAGGAGATACTCGTGTCCCAAAACTAAATCCTGTCGTTTCCATTGAAACGTGACTCGATTTAGGAGGAGAAGTCATTGAGCACATAGTATTTCATAGAGACGCAATTTCTGTGTTAATTATTCATGTGAGGGAGCGAGGGACGTAGTAAAGTGGGAACAGTGGATCGGAAAGGAATTACTCGTATCCCATAACTAAATCCTGTCGTTTCCATTGAAACGTGACTCGATTTAGGAGGAGAAGTCGTTGAGCACATAGTATTTAATAGCGACGCAATTTCTGTGTTAATTATTCATGTTAGGGAGCGAGGGATTTAGTAAAGTGGGAACAGTGCATCGGAAAGGAGATACTCGTGTCCCAAAACTCAATCCTGTCGTTTCCATAGAAACGTTACACGATTTAGAAGGAGAAGTCATAGAACCCATAGTATTCTATAGCGACGCAATTTCTGTGTTAATTCGTCAACGTGAGGGAGCGAGCGTTGAGGTAAAGAATGAATAGTGCATCGGAAAGGAGTTACCCATATCCCAAAACTAAATCCTGTCGTTTCCATTGAAACGTGACTCGATTTAGGAGGAGAAGTCATTGAGCACATAGTATTTCATAGCGACGCAATTTCTGTGTTAATTATTCATGTGAGGGAGCGAGGGATGTAGTAAAGTGGGAACAGTGCATCGGAAAGTAGTTACTCGTATCCCAAAACTAAATCCTGTCGTTTCCATTGAAATGTGACTCGATTTAGGAGGAGAAGTCATTGAGCACATAGTATTTCATAGCGACGCAATTTCTGTGTTAATCATTCATGTGAGGGAGCGAGGGATGTAGTAAAGTGGGAACAGTGCATCGGAAAGGAATTACTCGTATCCCAAAACTAAATCCTGTCGTTTCCATTGAAACGTGACTCGATTTAGGAGGAGAAGTCATTGAGCACATAGTACTTCACAGCGACGCAATTTCTGTGTCAATTATTCATGTGAGGGAGCGAGGGATGTAGTAAAGTGGGAACAGTGCATCGGAAAGGAATTACTCGTATCCCAAAACTAAATCCTGTCGTTTCCATTGAAACGTGACTCGATTTAGGAGGAGACGTCATTGAGCACGTAGAATTTCATAGCGACGCAATTTCTGTGTTAATTATTCAAGTGAGGGAGCGAGGGATGTAGTAAAGTGGGAACAGCGCATCGGAAAGGAGATACTCGTATCCCAAAACTCAATCCTGTCGTTTCCATAGAAACGTTACACGATTTAGAAGGAGAAGTCATAGAACACATAGTATTTCATAGCGACGCAATTTCTGTGTTAATTCATCATTGTGAGGTAGCGAGCGTTGAGGTAAAGATTGAATAGTGCATCGGAAAGGAGTTACTCGTATCCCAAAACTAAATCTTGTCGTTTCCATTGAAACGTGGCTCGATTTAGGAGGAAAAGTCATTGAGCACATAGTATTTCATAGCGACGCAATTTCTGTGTTAATTATTCATGTGAGGGAGCGAGGGATGTAGTAAAGTGGGAACAGTGAATCGGAAAGGAGATACTCGTGTCCCAAAATCAAATCCTGTCGTTTCCATTGAAACGTGACTCGATTTAGGAGAAGTCATTCAGCACATAGTATTTCATAGCGACGCAATATCTGTGTTAATTATTCATGTGAGGGAGCGAAGGATGTAGTAAAGTGGGAACAGTGCAACGGAAAGGAGATACTCGTGTCCCAAAACTAAACCCTGTCGTTTCCATAGAAACGTTACACGATTTAGAAAGAGAAGTCATAGAACCCATAGTATTTCATAGCGACGCAATTTCTGTGTTAATTCGTCAATGTGAGGGAGCGAGCGTTGAGGTAAAGAATGAATAGTGCATCGGAAAGGAGTTACTCGTATCCGAAAACTAAATCCTGTCGTTTCCATTGAAACGTGACTCGATTTAGGAGGAGAAGTCATTGAGCACATAGTATTTCATAGCAACGCAATTTCTGTGTTAATTAAACATGTGAGGGAGCGAGGGATGTAGTAAAGTGGGAACAGTGCATCGGAAAGGAATTACTCGTATCCCAAAACTAAATCCTGTCGTTTCCGTTGAAACGTGACTCGATTTAGGAGGAGAAGTCATTGAGCACATAGTATTTCATAGCGACGCAATTTCTGTGTTAATTAATCATGTGAGGGAGCGAGGGATGTAGTAAAGTGGGAACAGTGCATCGGAAAGGAGATACTCGTGTCCCAAAACTAAATCTTGTCGTTTCCATAGAAACGTGACTCAATTTAGAGGGAGAAGTCATTGAGCACATAGTATTTCATAGCGACGCAATTTCTGTGTTAATTATTCATGTGAAGGAGCGAGGGATGTAGTAAAGTGGGAACAGTGCATCGGAAAGGAATTACTCGTATCCCAAAACTAAATCCTGTCGTTTCCATTGAAACGTGACTCGATTTAGGAGGAGAAGTCATTGAGCACATAGTATTTCATAGCGACGCAATTTCTGTGTTAATTATTCATGTGAGGGAGCGAGGGATGTAGTAAAGTGGGAACAGTGCATCGGAAAGGAATTACTCGTATCCAAAAACTAAATCCTGTCGTTTCCATTGAAACGTGACTCGATTTAGGAGGAGAAGTCATTGAGCACATAGTATTTCATAGCGATGCAATTTCTGTGTTAATTATTCATGTGAGGGAGCGAGGGATGTAGTAAAGTGGGAACAGTGCATCGGAAAGGAATTACTCGTATCCCAAAACTAAATCCTGTCGTTTCCATTAAAACGTGACTCGATTTAGGAGGAGAAGCCATTGAGCACATAGTATTTCATAGCGTCGCAATTTCTGTGTTAATTGTTCATGTGAGGGAGCGAGGGATGTAGAAAAGTGGGAACAGTGCATCGGAAAGGAATTACTCGCATCCCAAAAACTCAATACTGTCGTTTCCATAGAAACGTTACACGATTTAAGGAGAAGTCATAGAACACATAGTATTTCATAGCGACGCAATTTCTGTTGTAATTCGTCAATGTGAGGGAGCGAGCGTTGAGTTAAAGAATGAATAGTGCATCGGCAAGGAGTTACTCGTATCCCAAAACTAAATCCTGTCGTTTCCGTTCAAACGTGACTCGATTTAGGAGGAGAAGTCATTGAGCACATAGTATTTCATAGCGACGCAATTTCTGTGTTAATTATTCATGTGAGGGAGCGAGGGATGTAGTAAAGTGGGAACACTGCATCGGAAAGGAATTACTCGTATCCCAAAACTAAATCCTGTCGTTTCCATTGAAACGTGACTCGATTTAGGAGGAGAAGTCATTGAGCACGTAGTATTTCATAGCGACGAAATTTTTGTGTTAATTATTCATGTGAGGGAGCGAGGGATGTAGTAAAGTGGGAACAGTACATCGGAAAGGAATTACTCGTATCCCAAAACTAAATCCTGTCGTTTCCATTAAAACGTGACTCGATTTAGGAGGAGAAGTCATTGAGCACATAGCATTTCATAGCGACGCAATTTCTGTGTTTATTATTCATGTGAGGGAGCGAGGGATGTAGTAAAGTGGGAACAGTGCATCGGAAAGGAATTACTCGTATCCCAAAACTAAATCCTGGCGATTCCATTGAAACGTGACTCGATTTAGGAGGAGAAATCATTGAACACATAGTATTTCATAGAGACGCAATTTCTGTGTTAATTATTCATGTGAGGGGGCGAGGGATGTAGTAAAGTGGGAACAGTGCATCGGAAAGGAATTACTCGTATCCCAAAGCTAAATCCTGTCGATTCCATTGAAACGTGACTCGATTTAGGAGGAGAAGTCATTGAGCACATAGTATTTCATAGCGACGCAATTTCTGTGTTCATTATTCATGTGAGGGAGCGAGGGATGTAGTAAAGTGGGAACAGTGCATCGGAAAGGTGTTACTCGTATCCCAAAACTAAAACCTGTCGTTTCCATTGAAACGTGACTCGATTTAGGAGGAGAAGTCATTGAGCACATAGTATTTCATAGCGTCGCAATTTCTGTGTTAATTATTCATGTGAGGGAGCCAGGAATGTAGTAAAGTGGGAACAGTGCATCGGAAAGGAATTACTCGTATCCCAAAACTAAATCCTGTCGTTTCCATTGAAACGTGACTCGATTTAGGAGGAGAAGTCATTGAGCACATAGTATTTCATAGCGACGCAATTACTGTGTTAATTATTCATGTGAGGGAGCGAGGGATGTAGTAAAGTGGGAACAGTGGATCGGAAAGGAATTACTCGTATCCCAAAACTAAATCCTGTCGTTTCCATTGAAACGTGACTCGATTTAGGAGGAGAAGTCATTGAGCACATAGTATTTCACAGCGACGCAATTTCTGTGTTAATTATTCATGTGAGGGAGCGAGGGATGTAGTAAAGTGTGAACAGTGCATCGGAAAGGAATTACTCGTATCCAAAAACTAAATCCTGTCGTTTCCATTGAAACGTGACTCGATTTAGGAGGAGAAGCCATTGAGCCCATAGTATTTCATAGCGTCGCAATTTCTGTGTTAATTATTCATGTGAGGGAGCGAGGGATGTAGTAAAGTGGGAACAGTGCATCGGAAAGGAATTACTCGTATCCCAAAAACTCAATCCTGTCGTTTCCATAGAAACGTTACACTATTTAAGGAGAAGTCATAGAACCCATAGTATTTCATAGCGACGCAATTTCTGTGTTAATTCGTCAATGTGAGGGAGCGAGCGTTGAGGTAAAGAATGAATAGTGCATCGGAAAGGAGTTACTCGTATCCCAAAACTAAATCCTGTCGTTTCCGTTCAAACGTGACTCGATTTAGGAGGAGAAGTCATTGAGCACATAGTATTTCATAGCGACGCAATTTCTGTGTTAATTATTCATGTGAGGGAGCGAGGGATGTAGTAAAGTGGGAACAGTGCATCGGAAAGGAATTACTCGTATCCCAAAACTAAATCCTGTCGTTTCCATTGAAACGTGACCCGATTAAGGAGGAGAAGTCATTGAGCACGTAGTATTTCATAGCGACGAAATTTTTGTGTTAATTATTCATGTGAGGGAGCGAGGGATGTAGTAAAGTGGGAACAGTACATCGGAAAGGAATTACTCGTATCCCAAAACTAAATCCTGTCGTTTCCATTAAAACGTGACTCGATTTAGGAGGAGAAGTCATTGAGCACATAGCATTTCATAGCGACGCAATTTCTGTGTTTACTATTCATGTGACGTAGCGAGGGATGTAGTAAAGTGGGAACAGTGCATCGGAAAGGAATTACTCGTATCCCAAAACTAAATCCTGGCGATTCCATTGAAACATGACTCGATTTAGGAGGAGAACTCATTGAACACATAGTATTTCATAGAGACGCAATTTCTGTGTTAATTATTCATGTGAGGGAGCGAGGGATGTAGTAAAGTGGGAACAGTGCATCGGAAAGGAATTACTCGTATCCCAAAGCTAAATCCTGTCGATTCCATTGAAACGTGACTCGATTTAGGAGGAGAAGTCATTGAGCACATAGTATTTCATAACGACGCAATTTCTGTGTTAATTATTCATGTGAGGGAGCGAGGGATGTAGTAAAGTGGGAACAGTGCATCGGAAAGGAATTACTCGTATCCCAAAACTAAATCCTGTCGTTTCCACTGAAACGTGACTCGATTTAGGAGGAGAAGTCAATGAGCACATAGTATTTCATAGCGTCGCAATTTCTGTGTTAATTAGTCATGTGAGGGAGCGAGGGATGTAGTAAAGTGGGATCAGTGCATCGGAAAGGAATTACTCGTATCCCAAAACTAAATCCTGTCGTTTCCATTGATACGTGACTCGATTTAGGAGGAGAAGTCATTGAGCACATAGTATTTCATAGCGACGCAATTTCTGTGTTATTTATTCATGTGAGGGAGCGAGGGATGTAGTAAAGTGGGAACAGTGCATCGGGAAGGAATTACTCGTATCCGAAAACTAAGTCCTGTCGTTTCCATTGAAACGTGACTCGATTTAGGATGAGAAGTCATTGAGCACATAGTATTTCGTAGCGTCGCCGATTCTGTGTTAATTATTCATGTCAGGGAGCGAGGGATGTAGTAAAGTGGGAACAGTGCATCGGAAAGGAATTACTCGTATCCCAAAACTAAATCCTGTCGTTTCCATTGATACGTGACTCGATTTAGGAGGAGAAGTCATTGAGCACATAGTATTTCATAGCGTCGCAATTCTGTGTTAATTATTCATGTCCGGGAGCGAGGGATGTAGTAAAGTGGGAACAGTGCATCGGAAAGGAATTACTCGTATCCCAAAACTAAATCCTGTCGTTTCCATTGAAACGTGACTCGATTTAGGAGGAGAAGTCATTGAGCACATAGTATTTCATAGCGACGCAATTTCTGTGTTAATTATTCATGTGAGGGAGCGCGGGATGTAGTAAAGTGGGAACAGTGCATCGGAAAGGAATTACTCGTATCCCAAAACTAAATCCTGTCGTTTCCATTGAAACGTGACTCGATTTTGGAGGAGAAGTCATTGAGCACATAGTATTTCATAGCGGCGCAATGTCTGTGTTAATTATTCATGTGAGGGAGCGAGGGATGTAGTAAAGTGCGAACAGTGCATCGGAAAGGAATTACTCGTATCCCAAAACTAAATCCTGTCGTTTCCATTGAAACGTGACTCGATTTAGGAGGAGAAGTCATAGAACCCGTAATATTTAATAGCGACGCAATTTCTGTGTCAATTCGTCAATGTGAGGGAGCGAGCGTTGAGGTAAAGAATGAATAGTGCATCGGAAAGGAGTTACTCGTATCCCAAAACTAAATCCTGTCGTTTCCATTGAAACGTGACTCGATTTTGGAGGAGAAGTCATTGAGCACATAGTATTTCATAGCGTCGCAATTTCTGTGTTAATTATTCATGTGAGGGAGCGAGGGATGTAGTAAAGTGGGAACAGTGCATCAAAAAGGTGATACTCGTGTCCCAAAAGTCAATCCTGTCGTTTCCATTGAAACGTGACTCGATTTAGGAGGAGAAGTCATTGAGCACATAGTATTTCATAGCGACGCAATTTTTGTGTTAATTATTCATGTGAGCGAGCGAGGGATGCAGTAAAGTGGGAACAGTGCATCGGAAAGGAATTACTCGTATCCGAAAGCTAAATCCTGTCGTTTCCATTGAAACGTGACTCGATTTAGGAGGAGAAGTCATTGAGCACATAGTATTTCATAGCGACGCAATTTCTGTGTTATTTATTCATGTGAGGGAGCGATGGATGTAGTGAAGTAGGAACAGTGCATCGGAAAGGAATTACTCGTATCCCAAAACTAAATCCTGTCGTTTCCATTGAAACGTGACTCGATTTAGGAGGAGAAGTCATTGAGCACATAGTATTTCGTAGCGTCGCCATTTCTGTGTTAATTATTCATGTGAGGGAGCGAGGGATGTAGTAAAGTGGGAACAGTGCATCGGAAAGGAATTACTCGTATCCCAAAACTAAATCATGTCGTTTCCATTGATACGTGACTCGATTTAGGAGGAGAAGTCATTGAGCACATAGTATTTCATAGCGACGCAATTTCTGTGTTAATTATTCATGTGAGGGAGCGAGGGATGTAGTAAAGTGGGAACAGTGCATCGGAAAGGAATTACTCGTATCCCAAAACTAAATCCTGTCGTTTCCATTGAAACGAGACTCGATTTAGGAGGATAAGTCATTGAGCACATAGTATTTCATAGCGACGCAATTTCTGTGTTAATTATTCATGTGAGGGAGCGAGGGATGTAGTAAAGTGGGAACAGTCATCGGAAAGGAATTACTCATATCCCAAAACTAAATCGTGTCATTTCCATTGAAACGTGACTCGATTTAGGAGGAGAAGTCATTGAGCACGTAGTATTTCATAGCGACGAAATTTCTGTGTTAATTATTCATGTGAGGGAGCGAGGGATGTAGTAAAGTGGGAACAGTGCATCGGAAAGGAATTACTCGTATCCCAAAACTAAATCCTGTCGTTTCCATTGAAACGTGACTCGATTTAGGAGGAGAAGTCATTGAGCACATAGCATTTCATAGCGTCGCAATTTCTGTGTTAATTATTCATGTGAGGGAACGAGGGATGTAGTAAAGTGGGAACAGTGCATCGGAAAGGAATTACCCGTATCCTAAAACTAAATCCTGGCGTTTCCATTGAAACGTGACTCGATTTAGGAGGAGAACTCATTGAACACATAGTATTTCATAGCGACGCAATTTCTGTGTTAATTATTCATGTGAGGGACCGAGGGATGTAGTAAGGTGGGAAAAGTGCATCGGAAGGGAATTACTCGTATCCCAAAAGAAAATCCTAACGTTTCCATTGAAACGTGACTCGATTTAGGAGGAGAAGTCATTGAGCACATAGTATTTCATAGCGACGCAATTTTTGTGTTAATTATTCATGTGAGGGAGCGAGGGATGTAGTAAAGTGGGAACAGTGCATCGGAAAGGAATTACTCGTATCCCAAAACTAAATCCTGTCGTTTCCATTGAAACGTGACCCGATTTAGGAGGAGAAGTCATTGAGCACGTAGTATTTCATAGCGTCGCAATTGCTGTGTTAATTAGTCATGTGAGGGAGCGAGGGATGTAGTAAAGTGGGAACAGTGCATCGGAAAGGAATTACTCGTATCCCAAAACTAAATCCTGTCGTTTCCATTGAAACGTGACTCGATTTAGGAGGAGAAGTCATTGAGGACATAGTATTTCGTAGCGTCGCCATTTCTGTGTTAATTAATCATGTGAGGGAGCGAGGTATGTAGTAAAGTGGGAACAGTGCATCGGAAAGGAATTACTCGTATCCCAAAACTAAATCCTGTCGTTTCCATTGATACGTGACTCGATTTAGGAGGAGAAGTCATTGAGCACATAGTATTTCATAGCGTCGCAATTTCTGTGTTAATTATTCATGTGAGGGAGCGAGGGATGTAGTAAAGTGGGAACAGTGCATCGGAAAGGAATTACTCGTATCCCAAAACTAAATCCTGTCGTTTCCATTGAAACGTGACTCGATTTAGCAGGAGAAGTCATTGAGCACATACTATTTCATAGCGACGCAATTTCTGTGTTAATTATTCATGTGAGGGAGCGAGGGATGTAGTAAAGTGGGAACAGTGCATCGGAAAGGAATTACTCGTATCCCAAAACTAAATCCTGTCGTTTCCATTGAAACGTGACTCGATTTTGGAGGAGAAGTCATTGAGCATATAGTATTTCATAGCGACGCAATTTCTGTGTTAATTATTCATGTGAGGGAGCGAGGGATGTAGTAAAGTGGGAACAGTGCATCGGAAAGGAATTACTCGTATCCCAAAACTAAATCCTGTCGTTTCCATTGAAACGTGACTCGATTTAGGAGGAGAAGCCATTGAGCACATAGTATTTCATAGCGTCGCAATTTCTGTGTTAATTGTTCATGTGAGGGAGCGAGGGATGTAGAAAAGTGGGAACAGTGCATCGGAAAGGAATTACTCGTATCCCAAAAACTCAATCCTGTCGATTCCATAGAAACGTTACACGATTTAAGGATAAGTCATAGAACCCATAGTATTTCATAGCGACGCAATTTCTGTTGTAATTCGTCAATGTGAGGGAGCGAGCGTTCAGTTAAAGAATGAATAGTGCACCGGAAAGGAGTTACTCGTATCCCAAAACTAAATCCTGTCGTTTCCGTTCAAACGTGACTCGATTTAGGAGGAGAAGTCATGGAGCACATAGTATTTCATAGCGACGCAATTTCTGTGTTAATTATTCCTGTGAGGGAGCGAGGGATGTAGTAAAGTGGGAACAGTGCATCGGAAAGGAATTACTCGTATCCCAAAACTAAATCCTGTCGTTTCCATTGAAACGTGACTCGATTTAGGAGGAGAAGTCATTGAGCACGTAGTATTTCATAGCGACGAAATTTTTGTGTTAATTATTCATGTGAGGGAGCGAGGGATGTAGTAAAGTGGGAACAGTGCATCGGAAAGGAATTACTCGTATCCCAAAACTAAATCCTGTCGTTTCCATTGAAACGAGACTCGATTTAGGAGGATAAGTCATTGAGCACATAGTATTCCATAGCGACGCAATTTCTGTGTTAATTATTCATGTGAGGGAGCGAGGGATGTAGTAAAGTGGGAACAGTGCACCGGAAAGGAATTACTCGTATCCCAAAACTAAATCCTGTCGTTTCCATTGAAACGTGACTCGATTTAGGAGGAGAAGTCATTGAGCACATAGTATTTCATAGCGACGCAATTTCTGTGTTAATTATTCATGTGAGGGACCGAGGGATGTAGTAAAGTGGGAACAGTCATCGGAAAGGAATTACTCATATCCCAAAACTAAATCGTGTCATTTCCATTGAAACGTGACTCGATTTAGGAGGAGAAGTCATTGAGCACGTAGTATTTCATAGCGACGAAATTTCTGTGTTAATTATTCATGTGAGGGAGCGAGGGATGTAGTAAAGTGTGAACAGTACATCGGAAAGGAATTACTCGTATCCCAAAACTAAATCCTGTCGTTTCCATTGAAACGTGACTCGATTTAGGAGGAGAAGTCATTGAGCTCATAGTATTTCACAGCGTCGCAATTTCTGTGTTAATTATTCATGTGAGGGAGCGAGGGATGTAGTAAAGTGGGAACAGTGCATCGGAAAGGAATTACTCGTATCCCAAAACTAAATCCTGTCGTTTCCATTGAAACGTGACTCGATTTAGGAGGAGAAGTCATTGAGCACATAGCATTTCATAGCGTCGCAATTTCTGTGTTAATTATTCATGTGAGGGAACGAGGGATGTAGTAAAGTGGGAACAGTGCATCGGAAAGGAATTACCCGTATCCTAAAACTAAATCCTGGCGTTTCCATTGAAACGTGACTCGATTTAGGAGGAGAACTCATTGAACACATAGTATTTCATAGCGACGCAATTTCTGTGTTAATTATTCATGTGAGGGACCGAGGGATGTAGTAAGGTGGGAAAAGTGCATCGGAAGGGAATTACTCGTATCCCAAAAGAAAATCCTAACGTTTCCATTGAAACGTGACTCGATTTAGGAGGAGAAGTCATTGAGCACATAGTATTTCATAGCGACGCAATTTTTGTGTTAATTATTCATGTGAGGGAGCGAGGGATGTAGTAAAGTGGGAACAGTGCATCGGAAAGGAATTACTCGTATCCCAAAACTAAATCCTGTCGTTTCCATTGAAACGTGACCCGATTTAGGAGGAGAAGTCATTGAGCACGTAGTATTTCATAGCGTCGCAATTGCTGTGTTAATTAGTCATGTGAGGGAGCGAGGGATGTAGTAAAGTGGGAACAGTGCATCGGAAAGGAATTACTCGTATCCCAAAACTAAATCCTGTCGTTTCCATTGAAACGTGACTCGATTTAGGAGGAGAAGTCATTGAGGACATAGTATTTCGTAGCGTCGCCATTTCTGTGTTAATTAATCATGTGAGGGAGCGAGGTATGTAGTAAAGTGGGAACAGTGCATCGGAAAGGAATTACTCGTATCCCAAAACTAAATCCTGTCGTTTCCATTGATACGTGACTCGATTTAGGAGGAGAAGTCATTGAGGACGTAGTATTTCATAGCGTCGCAATTTCTGTGTTAATTATTCATGTGAGGGAGCGAGGGATGTAGTAAAGTGGGAACAGTGCATCGGAAAGGAATTACTCGTATCCCAAATCTAAATCCTGTCGTTTCCATTGAAACGTGACTCGATTTAGCAGGAGAAGTCATTGGGCACATACTATTTCATAGCGACGCAATTTCTGCGTTAATTATTCATGTGAGGGAGCGAGGGATGTAGTAAAGTGGGAACAGTGCATCGGAAAGGAATTACTCGTATCCCAAAACTAAATCCTGTCGTTTCCATTGAAACGTGACTCGATTTTGGAGGAGAAGTCATTGAGCATATAGTATTTCATAGCGACGCAATTTCTGTGTTAATTATTCATTTGAGGGAGCGAGGGATGTAGTAAAGTGGGAACAGTGCATCGGAAAGGAATTACTCGTGTCCCAAAACTAAATCCTGTCGTTTCCATTGAAACGTGACTCGATTTAGGAGGAGAAGCCATTGAGCACATAGTATTTCATAGCGTCGCAATTTCTGTGTTAATTGTTCATGTGAGGGAGCGAGGGATGTAGAAAAGTGGGAACAGTGCATCGGAAAGGAATTACTCGTATCCCAAAAACTCAATCCTGTCGATTCCATAGAAACGTTACACGATTTAAGGAGAAGTCATAGAACCCATAGTATTTCATAGCGACGCAATTTCTGTTGTAATTCGTCAATGTGAGGGAGCGAGCGTTGAGTTAAAGAATGAATAGTGCACCGGAAAGAGTTACTCGTATCCCAAAACTAAATCCTGTCGTTTCCGTTCAAACGTGACTCGATTTAGGAGGAGAAGTCATTGAGCACATAGTATTTCATAGCGACGCAATTTCTGTGTTAATTATTCCTGTGAGGGAGCGAGGGATGTAGTAAAGTGGGAACAGTGCATCGGAAAGGAATTACTCGTATCCCAAAACTAAATCCTGTCGTTTCCATTGAAACGTGACTCGATTTAGGAGGAGAAGTCATTGAGCACATAGCATTTCATAGCGACGCAATTTCTGTGATTATTATTCATGTGAGGGAGCGAGGGATGTAGTAAAGTGGGAACAGTGCATCGGAAAGGAATTACTCGTATCCCAAAACTAAATCCTGGCGATTCCATTGAAACGTGACTCGATTTAGGAGGAGAACTCATTGAACACAAAGTATTTCATAGAGACGCAATTTCTGTGTTAATTATTCATGTGAGGGAGCGAGGGATGTAGTAAAGTGGGAACAGTGCATCGGAAAGGAATTACTCGTATCCCAAAGCTAAATCCTGTCGATTTCATTGAAACGTGACTCGATTTAGGAGGAGAAGTCATTGAGCACATAGTATTTCATAGCGACGCAATTTCTGTGTTAATTATTCATGTGAGGGAGCGAGGGATGTAGTAAAGTGGGAACAGTGCATCGGAAAGGTGTTACTCGTATCCCAAAACTAAAACCTGTCGTTTCCATTGAAACGTGACTCGATTTACTAGGAGAAGTCATTGAGCACATAGTATTTCATAGCGTCGCAATTTCTGTGTTAATTATTCATGTGAGGGAGCCAGGAATGTAGTAAAGTGGGAACAGTGCATCGGAAAGGAATTACTCGTATCCCAAAACTAAATCCTGTCGTTTCCATTGAAACGTGACTCGATTTAGGAGGAGAAGTCATTGAGCACATAGTATTTCATAGCGACGCAATTACTGTGTTATTTTTCATGTGAGGGAGCGAGGGATGTAGTAAAGTGGGAACAGTGGATCGGAAAGGAATTACTCGTATCCCAAAACTAAATCCTGTCGTTTCCATTGAAACGTGACTCGATTTAGGAGGAGAAGTCATTGAGCACATAGTATTTCATAGCGACGCAATTTCTGTGTTAATTATTCATGTGAGGGAGCGAGGGATGTAGTAAAGTGTGAACAGTGCATCGGAAAGGAATTACTCGTATCCAAAAACTAAATCCTGTCGTTTCCATTGAAACGTGACTCGATTTAGGACGAGAAGTCATTGAGCACATAGTATTTCATAGCGACGCAATTTCTGTGTTAATTATTCATGTGAGGGAGCGAGGGATGTAGTAAAGTGGGAACAGTGCATCGGAAAGGAATTACTCGTATCCCAAAACTAAATCCTGTCGTTTCCATTGAAACGTGACTCGATTTAGGAGGAGAATCCATTGAGCACATAGTATTTCATAGCGTCGCAATTTCTGTGTTAATTATTCATGTGAGGGAGCGAGGGATGTAGTAAAGTGGGAAAAGTGCATCGGAAAGGAATTACTCGTATCCCAAAATCTCAATCCTGTCGTTTCCATAGAAACGTTACACTATTTAAGGAGAAGTCATAGAACCTATAGTATTTCATAGCGACGCAATTTCTGTGTTAATTCGTCAATGTGAGGGAGCGAGCGTTGATTTAAAGAATGAATAGTGCATCGGAAAGGAGTTACTCGTATCCCAAAACTAAATCCTGTCGTTTCCGTTCAAACGTGACTCGATTTAGGAGGAGAAGTCATTGAGCACATAGTATTTCATAGCGACGCAATTTCTGTGTTAATTATTCCTGTGAGGGAGCGAGGGATGTAGTAAAGTGGGAACAGTGCATCGGAAAGGAATTACTCGTATCCCAAAACTAAATCCTGTCGTTTCCATTGAAACGTGACTCGATTTAGGAGGAGAAGTCATTGAGCACATAGCATTTCATAGCGACGCAATTTCTGTGATTATTATTCATGTGAGGGAGCGAGGGATGTAGTAAAGTGGGAACAGTGCATCGGAAAGGAATTACTCGTATCCCAAAACTAAATCCTGGCGATTCCATTGAAACGTGACTCGATTTAGGAGGAGAACTCATTGAACACAAAGTATTTCATAGAGACGCAATTTCTGTGTTAATTATTCATGTGAGGGAGCGAGGGATGTAGTAAAGTGGGAACAGTGCATCGGAAAGGAATTACTCGTATCCCAAAGCTAAATCCTGTCGATTTCATTGAAACGTGACTCGATTTAGGAGGAGAAGTCATTGAGCACATAGTATTTCATAGCGACGCAATTTCTGTGTTAATTATTCATGTGAGGGAGCGAGGGATGTAGTAAAGTGGGAACAGTGCATCGGAAAGGTGTTACTCGTATCCCAAAACTAAAACCTGTCGTTTCCATTGAAACGTGACTCGATTTACTAGGAGAAGTCATTGAGCACATAGTATTTCATAGCGTCGCAATTTCTGTGTTAATTATTCATGTGAGGGAGCCAGGAATGTAGTAAAGTGGGAACAGTGCATCGGAAAGGAATTACTCGTATCCCAAAACTAAATCCTGTCGTTTCCATTGAAACGTGACTCGATTTAGGAGGAGAAGTCATTGAGCACATAGTATTTCATAGCGACGCAATTACTGTGTTATTTTTCATGTGAGGGAGCGAGGGATGTAGTAAAGTGGGAACAGTGGATCGGAAAGGAATTACTCGTATCCCAAAACTAAATCCTGTCGTTTCCATTGAAACGTGACTCGATTTAGGAGGAGAAGTCATTGAGCACATAGTATTTCATAGCGACGCAATTTCTGTGTTAATTATTCATGTGAGGGAGCGAGGGATGTAGTAAAGTGTGAACAGTGCATCGGAAAGGAATTACTCGTATCCAAAAACTAAATCCTGTCGTTTCCATTGAAACGTGACTCGATTTAGGACGAGAAGTCATTGAGCACATAGTATTTCATAGCGACGCAATTTCTGTGTTAATTATTCATGTGAGGGAGCGAGGGATGTAGTAAAGTGGGAACAGTGCATCGGAAAGGAATTACTCGTATCCCAAAACTAAATCCTGTCGTTTCCATTGAAACGTGACTCGATTTAGGAGGAGAATCCATTGAGCACATAGTATTTCATAGCGTCGCAATTTCTGTGTTAATTATTCATGTGAGGGAGCGAGGGATGTAGTAAAGTGGGAAAAGTGCATCGGAAAGGAATTACTCGTATCCCAAAATCTCAATCCTGTCGTTTCCATAGAAACGTTACACTATTTAAGGAGAAGTCATAGAACCTATAGTATTTCATAGCGACGCAATTTCTGTGTTAATTCGTCAATGTGAGGGAGCGAGCGTTGATTTAAAGAATGAATAGTGCATCGGAAAGGAGTTACTCGTATCCCAAAACTAAATCCTGTCGTTTCCGTTCAAACGTGACTCGATTTAGGAGGAGAAGTCATTGAGCACATAGTATTTCATAGCGACGCAATTTCTGTGTTAATTATTCATGTGAGGGAGCGAGGGATGTAGTAAAGTGGGAACAGTGCATCGGAAAGGAGTTACTCGTATCCCAAAACTAAATCCTGTCGTTTCCATTGAAACGAGACTCGATTAAGGAGGAGAAGTCATTGAGCACGTAGTATTTCATAGCGACGAAATTTTTGTGTTAATTATTCATGTGAGGGAGCGAGGGATGTAGTAAAGTGGGAACAGTGCATCGGAAAGGAATTACTAGTATCCCAAAGCTAAATCCTGTCGATTCCATTGAAACGTGACTCGATTTAGGAGGAGAAGTCATTGAGCACATAGTATTTCATAGCGACGCAATTTCTGTGTTAATTATTCATGTGAGGGAGCGAGGGATGTAGTAAAGTGGGAACAGTGCATCGGAAAGGAATTACTCGTATCCCAAAACTAAATCCTGTCGTTTCCACTGAAACGTGACTCGATTTAGGAGGAGAAGTCATTGAGCACATAGTATTTCGTAGCGTCGCAATTTCTGTGTTAATTAGTCATGTGAGGGAGCGAGGGATGTAGTAAAGTGGGATCAGTGCATCGGAAAGGAATTACTCGTATCCCAAAACTAAATCCTGTCGTTTCCATTGAAACGTGACTCGATTTAGGAGGAGAAGTCATTGAGCACATAGTATTTCATAGCGACGCAATTTCTGTGTTATTTATTCATGTGAGGGAGCGAGGGATGTAGTAAAGTGGGAACAGTGCATCGTGAAGGAATTACTCGTATCCAAAAACTAAGTCCTGTCGTTTCCATTGAAACGTGACTCGATTTAGGATGAGAAGTCATTGAGCACATAGTATTTCGTAGCGTCGCCGATTCTGTGTTAATTATTCATGTGAGGGAGCGAGGGATGTAGTAAAGTGGGAACAGTGCATCGGAAAGGAATTACTCGTATCCCAAAACTAAATCCTGTCGTTTCCATTGATACGTGACTCGATTTAGGAGGAGAAGTCATTGAGCACATAGTATTTCATAGCGTCGCAATTCTGTGTTAATTATTCATGTGCGGGAGCGAGGGATGTAGTAAAGTGGGAACAGTGCATCGGAAAGGAATTACTCGTATCCCAAAACTAAATCCTGTCGTTTCCATTGAAACGTGACTCGATTTAGGAGGAGAAGTCATTGAGCACATAGTATTTCATAGCGACGCAATTTCTGTGTTAATTATTCATGTGAGGGAGCGCGGGATGTAGTAAAGTGGGAACAGTGCATCGGAAAGGAATTACTCGTATCCCAAAACTAAATCCTGTCGTTTCCATTGAAACGTGACTCGATTTTGGAGGAGAAGTCATTGAGCACATAGTATTTCATAGCGGCGCAATGTCTGTGTTAATTATTCATGTGAGGGAGCGAGGGATGTAGTAAAGTGCGAACAGTGCATCGGAAAGGAATTACTCGTATCCCAAAACTAAATCCTGTCGTTTCCATTGAAACGTGACTCGATTTAGGAGGAGAAGTCATAGAACCCGTAATATTTAATAGCGACGCAATTTCTGTGTCAATTCGTCAATGTGAGGGAGCGAGCGTTGAGGTAAAGAATGAATAGTGCATCGGAAAGGAGTTACTCGTATCCCAAAACTAAATCCTGTCGTTTCCATTGAAACGTGACTCGATTTAGGAGGAGAAGTCATTGAGCACATAGTATTTCATAGCGTCGCAATTTCTGTGTTAATTATTCATGTGAGGGAGCGAGGGATGTAGTAAAGTGGGAACAGTGCATCAGAAAGGAGATACTCGTGTCCCAAAAGTCAATCCTGTCGTTTCCATTGAAACGTGACTCGATTTAGGAGGAGAAGTCATTGAGCACATAGTATTTCATAGCGACGCAATTTCTGTGTTAATTATTCATGTGAGGGAGCGAGGGATGTAGTAAAGTGGGAACAGTGCATCGGAAAGGAATTACTCGTATCCCAAAACTAAATCCTGTCGTTTCCACTGAAACGTGACTCGATTTAGGAGGAGAAGTCATTGAGCACATAGTATTTCGTAGCGTCGCAATTTCTGTGTTAATTAGTCATGTGAGGGAGCGAGGGATGTAGTAAAGTCGGATCAGTGCATCGGAAAGGAATTACTCGTATCCCAAAACTAAATCCTGTCGTTTCCATTGAAACGTGACTCGATTTAGGAGGAGAAGTCATTGAGCACATAGTATTTCATAGCGACGCAATTTCTGTGTTATTTATTCATGTGAGGGAGCGAGGGATGTAGTAAAGTGGGAACAGTGCATCGGGAAGGAATTACCCGTATCCGAAAACTAAGTCCTGTCGTTTCCTTTGAAACGTGACTCGATTTAGGATGAGAAGTCATTGAGCACATAGTATTTCGTAGCGTCGCCGATTCTGTGTTAATTATTCATGTGAGGGAGCGAGGGATGTAGTAAAGTGGGAACAGTGCATCGGAAAGGAATTACTCGTATCCCAAAACTAAATCCTGTCGTTTCCATTGATACGTGACTCGATTTAGGAGGAGAAGTCATTGAGCACATAGTATTTCATAGCGTCGCAATTCTGTGTTAATAATTCATGTGCGGGAGCGAGGGATGTAGTAAAGTGGGAACAGTGCATCGGAAAGGAATTACTCGTATCCCAAAACTAAATCCTGTCGTTTCCATTGTAACGTGACTCGATTTAGGAGGAGAAGTCATAGAACCCGTAATATTTAACAGCGACGCAATTTCTGTGTCAATTCGTCAATGTGAGGGAGCGAGCGTTGAAGTAAAGAATGAATAGTGCATCGGAAAGGAGTTACTCGTATCCCAAAACTAAATCCTGTCGTTTCCATTGAAACGTAACTCGATTTTGGAGGAGAAGTCATTGAGCACATAGTATTTCATAGCGTCGCAATTTCTGTGTTAATTATTCATGTGAGGGAGCGAGGGATGTAGTAAAGTGGGAACAGTGCATCAGAAAGGAGATACTCGTGTCCCAAAAGTCAATCCTGTCGTTTCCATTGAAACGTGACTCGATTTAGGAGGAGAAGTCATTGAGCACATAGTATTTCATAGCTACGCAATTTTTGTGTTAATTATTCATGTGAGGGAGCGAGGGATGCAGTAAAGTGGGAACAGTGCATCGGAAAGGAATTACTCGTATCCGAAAACTAAATCCTGTCGTTTCCATTGAAACGTGACTCGATTTAGGATGAGAAGTCATTGAGCACATAGTATTTCGTAGCGTCGCCGATTCTGTGTTAATTATTCATGTGAGGGAGCGAGGGATGTAGTAAAGTGGGAACAGTGCATCGGAAAGGAATTACTCGTATCCCAAAACTAAATCCTGTCGTTTCCATTGATACGTGACTCGATTTAGGAGGAGAAGTCATTGAGCACATAGTATTTCATAGCGTCGCAATTCTGTGTTAATTATTCATGTGCGGGAGCGAGGGATGTAGTAAAGTGGGAACAGTGCATCGGAAAGGAATTACTCGTATCCCAAAACTAAATCCTGTCGTTTCCATTGAAACGTGACTCGATTTAGGAGGAGAAGTCATTGAGCACATAGTATTTCATAGCGACGCAATTTCTGTGTTAATTATTCATGTGAGGGAGCGCGGGATGTAGTAAAGTGGGAACAGTGCATCGGAAAGGAATTACTCGTATCCCAAAACTAAATCCTGTCGTTTCCATTGAAACGTGACTCGATTTTGGAGGAGAAGTCATTGAGCACATAGTATTTCATAGCGGCGCAATGTCTGTGTTAATTATTCATGTGAGGGAGCGAGGGATGTAGTAAAGTGCGAACAGTGCATCGGAAAGGAATTACTCGTATCCCAAAACTAAATCCTGTCGTTTCCATTGAAACGTGACTCGATTTAGGAGGAGAAGTCATAGAACCCGTAATATTTAATAGCGACGCAATTTCTGTGTCAATTCGTCAATGTGAGGGAGCGAGCGTTGAGGTAAAGAATGAATAGTGCATCGGAAAGGAGTTACTCGTATCCCAAAACTAAATCCTGTCGTTTCCATTGAAACGTGACTCGATTTAGGAGGAGAAGTCATTGAGCACATAGTATTTCATAGCGTCGCAATTTCTGTGTTAATTATTCATGTGAGGGAGCGAGGGATGTAGTAAAGTGGGAACAGTGCATCAGAAAGGAGATACTCGTGTCCCAAAAGTCAATCCTGTCGTTTCCATTGAAACGTGACTCGATTTAGGAGGAGAAGTCATTGAGCACATAGTATTTCATAGCGACGCAATTTCTGTGTTAATTATTCATGTGAGGGAGCGAGGGATGTAGTAAAGTGGGAACAGTGCATCGGAAAGGAATTACTCGTATCCCAAAACTAAATCCTGTCGTTTCCACTGAAACGTGACTCGATTTAGGAGGAGAAGTCATTGAGCACATAGTATTTCGTAGCGTCGCAATTTCTGTGTTAATTAGTCATGTGAGGGAGCGAGGGATGTAGTAAAGTCGGATCAGTGCATCGGAAAGGAATTACTCGTATCCCAAAACTAAATCCTGTCGTTTCCATTGAAACGTGACTCGATTTAGGAGGAGAAGTCATTGAGCACATAGTATTTCATAGCGACGCAATTTCTGTGTTATTTATTCATGTGAGGGAGCGAGGGATGTAGTAAAGTGGGAACAGTGCATCGGGAAGGAATTACCCGTATCCGAAAACTAAGTCCTGTCGTTTCCTTTGAAACGTGACTCGATTTAGGATGAGAAGTCATTGAGCACATAGTATTTCGTAGCGTCGCCGATTCTGTGTTAATTATTCATGTGAGGGAGCGAGGGATGTAGTAAAGTGGGAACAGTGCATCGGAAAGGAATTACTCGTATCCCAAAACTAAATCCTGTCGTTTCCATTGATACGTGACTCGATTTAGGAGGAGAAGTCATTGAGCACATAGTATTTCATAGCGTCGCAATTCTGTGTTAATAATTCATGTGCGGGAGCGAGGGATGTAGTAAAGTGGGAACAGTGCATCGGAAAGGAATTACTCGTATCCCAAAACTAAATCCTGTCGTTTCCATTGTAACGTGACTCGATTTAGGAGGAGAAGTCATAGAACCCGTAATATTTAACAGCGACGCAATTTCTGTGTCAATTCGTCAATGTGAGGGAGCGAGCGTTGAGGTAAAGAATGAATAGTGCATCGGAAAGGAGTTACTCGTATCCCAAAACTAAATCCTGTCGTTTCCATTGAAACGTAACTCGATTTTGGAGGAGAAGTCATTGAGCACATAGTATTTCATAGCGTCGCAATTTCTGTGTTAATTATTCATGTGAGGGAGCGAGGGATGTAGTAAAGTGGGAACAGTGCATCAGAAAGGAGATACTCGTGTCCCAAAAGTCAATCCTGTCGTTTCCATTGAAACGTGACTCGATTTAGGAGGAGAAGTCATTGAGCACATAGTATTTCATAGCTACGCAATTTTTGTGTTAATTATTCATGTGAGGGAGCGAGGGATGCAGTAAAGTGGGAACAGTGCATCGGAAAGGAATTACTCGTATCCGAAAACTAAATCCTGTCGTTTCCATTGAAACGTGACTCGATTTAGGAGGAGAAGTCATTGAGCACATAGTATTTCATAGCGACGCAATTTCTGTGTTATTTATTCATGTGAGGGAGCGAGCGATGTAGTGAAGTAGGAACAGTGCATCGGAAAGGAATTACTCGTATCCCAAAACTAAATCCTGTCGTTTCCATTGAAACGTGACTCGATTTAGGAGGAGAAGTCATTGAGCACATAGTATTACGTAGCGTCGCCATTTCTGTGTTAATTATTCATGTGAGGGAGCGAGGGATGTAGTAAAGTTTGAACAGTGCATCGGAAAGGAATTACTCGTATCCCAAAACTAAATCATGTCGTTTCCATTGATACGTGACTCGATTTAGGAGGAGAAGTCATTGAGCACATAGTATTTCATAGCGACGCAATTTCTGTGTTAATTATTCATGTGAGGGAGCGAGGGATGTAGTAAAGTGGGAACAGTGCATCGGAAAGGAATTACTCGTATCCCAAAACTAAATCCTGTCGTTTCCATTGAAACGAGACTCGATTTAGGAGGAGAAGTCATTGAGCACATAGTATTTCATAGCGACGCAATTTCTGTGTTAATTATTCATGTGAGGGAGCGAGGGATGTAGTAAAGTGGGAACAGTGCATCGGAAAGGAATTACTCGTATCCCAAAACTAAATCCTGTCGTTTCCATTGAAACGTGACTCGATTTAGGAGGAGAAGTCATTGAGCACATAGTATTTCATAGCGACGCAATTTCTGTGTTAATTATTCATGTGAGGGACCGAGGGATGTAGTAAAGTGGGAACAGTGCATCGGAAAGGAATTACTCGTATCCCAAAACTAAATCGTGTCATTTCCATTGAAACGTGACTCGATTTAGGAGGAGAAGTCATTGAGCACGTAGTATTTCATAGCGACGAAATTTCTGTGTTAATTATTCATGTGAGGGAGCGAGGGATGTAGTAAAGTGTGAACAGTACATCGGAAAGGAATTACTCGTATCCCAAAACTAAATCCTGTCGTTTCCATTGAAACGTGACTCGATTTAGGAGGAGAAGTCATTGAGCTCATAGTATTTCACAGCGTCGCAATTTCTGTGTTAATTATTCATGTGAGGGAGCGAGGGATGTAGTAAAGTGGGAACAGTGCATCGGAAAGGAATTACTCGTATCCCAAAACTAAATCCTGTCGTTTCCATTGAAACGTGACTCGATTTAGGAGGAGAAGTCATTGAGCACATAGTTTTTCATAGCGACGCAATTTCTGTGTTATTTATTCATGTGAGGGAGCGAAGGATGTAGTGAAGTAGGAACAGTGCATCGGAAAGGAATTACTCGTATCCCAAAACTAAATCCTGTCGTTTCCATTGAAACGTGACTCGATTTAGGAGGAGAACTCATTGAACACATAGTATTTCATAGCGACGCAATTTCTGTGTTAATTATTCATGTGATGGACCGAGGGATGTAGTAAGGTGGGAAAAGTGCATCGGAAGGGAATTACTCGTATCCCAAAAGAAAATCCTAACGTTTCCATTGAAACGTGACTCGATTTAGGAGGAGAAGTCATTGAGCACATAGTATTTCATAGCGACGCAATTTTTGTGTTAATTATTCATGTGAGGGAGCGAGGGATGTAGTAAAGTGGGAACAGTGCATCGGAAAGGAATTACTCGTATCCCAAAACTAAATCCTGTCGTTTCCATTGAAACGTGACCCGATTTAGGAGGAGAAGTCATTGAGCACGTAGTATTTCATAGCGTCGCAATTGCTGTGTTAATTAGTCATGTGAGGGAGCGAGGGATGTAGTAAAGTGGGAACAGTGCATCGGAAAGGAATTACTCGTATCCCTAAACTAAATCCTGTCGTTTCCATTGAAACGTGACTCGATTTAGGAGGAGAAGTCATTGAGCACATAGTATTTCATAGCGACGCAATTTCTGTGTTATTTATTCATGTGAGGGAGCGAGGGATGTAGTAAAGTGGGAACAGTGCATCGGAAAGGAATTACTCGTATCCCAAAACTAAATCCTGTCGTTTCCATTGAAACGTGACTCGATTTAGGAGGAGAAGTCATTGAGGACATAGTATTTCGTAGCGTCGCCATTTCTGTGTTAATTATTCATGTGAGGGAGCGAGGTATGTAGTAAAGTGGGAACAGTGCATCGGAAAGGAATTACTCGTATCCCAAAACTAAATCCTGTCGTTTCCATTGATACGTGACTCGATTTAGGAGGAGAAGTCATTGAGCACATAGTATTTCATAGCGTCGCAATTTCTGTGTTAATTATTCATGTGAGGGAGCGAGGGATGTAGTAAAGTGGGAACAGTGCATCGGAAAGGAATTACTCGTATCCCAAAACTAAATCCTGTCGTTTCCATTGAAACGTGACTCGATTTAGGAGGAGAAGTCATTGAGCACATACTATTCCATAGCGACGCAATTTCTGTGTTAATTATTCATGTGAGGGAGCGAGGGATGTAGTAAAGTGGGAACAGTGCATCGGAAAGGAATTACTCGTATCCCAAAACTAAATCCTGTCGTTTCCATTGAAACGTGACTCGATTTTGGAGGAGAAGTCATTGAGCATATAGTATTTCATAGCGACGCAATTTCTGTGTTAATTATTCATGTGAGGGAGCGAGGGATGTAGTAAAGTGGGAACAGTGCATCGGAAAGGAATTACTCGTATCCCAAAACTAAATCCTGTCGTATCCATTGAAACGTATCTCGATTTAGGAGGAGAAGTCATAGAACCCATAATATTTAATAGCGACGCAATTTCTGTGTTAATTCATCAATGTGAGGGAGGGAGCGTTGAGGTAAAGAATGAATAGTGCATCGGAAAGGAGTTACTCGTATCCCGAAACTAAATCCTGTCGTTTCCATTGAAACGTGACTCGATTTTTGAGGAGAAGTCATTGAGTACAGAGTATTTCATAGCGACGCCATTTCTGTGTTAATTATTCATGTGAGGGAGCGAGGGATGTAGTAAAGTGGGAACAGTGCATCGGAAAGGAGATACTCGTGTCCCAAAAGTCAATCCTGTCGTTTCCATAGAAACGTTACACGATTTAGAAGGAGAAGTCATAGAACCCATAGTATTTCATAGCGACGCAATATCTGTGTTAATTCGTCAATGTGTGGGAGCGAGCGCTGAGGTAAAGAATGAATAGTGCATCGGAAAGGAGTTACTCGTACCCCAAAACTAAATCCTGTCGTTTCCATTGAAACGTGACTCGATTTAGGAGGAGAAGTCATTGAGCACATAGTATTTCATAGCGACGCAATTTCTGTGTTAATTATTCATGTGAGGGAGCGAGGGATGTAGTAAAGTGGGAACAGTGCATCGGAAAGGATATACTCGTATCCCCAAACTAAATCCTGGCGTTTCCATTGAAACGTGACTCGATTTAGGAGGAGAAGTCATTGAGCACATAGTATTTCATAGCGACGCAATTTCTGTGTTAATGATTCATGTGAGGGAGCGAGGGATGTAGTAAAGTGGGAACAGTGCATCGGAAAGGAGATACACGTATCCCAAAACTAAATCCTGGCGTTTCCATTGAAACGTGACTCGATTTAGGAGGAGAAGTCATTGAGCACATAGTATTTCATATCTACGCAATTTCTGTGTTAATTATTCATGTGAGGGAGCGAGGGATGTAGTAAAGTGGGAACAGTGCATCGGAAAGGAGATACTCATGTCCCCAAACTCAATCCTGTCGTATCCATAGAAACGTTACAAGATTTAGAAGGAGAAGTCATAGAACCCATAGTATTTCATAGCGACGCAATTTCTGTGTTATTTATTCATGTGAGGGAGCGAGGGATGTAGTAAAGTAGGAACAGTGCATCGGAAAGGAATTACTCGTATCCCAAAACTAAATCCTGTCGTTTCCATTGAAACGTGACTCGATTTAGGAGGAGAAGTCATTGAGCACATAGTATTTCGTAGCGTCGCCATTTCTGTGTTAATTATACATGTGAGGGAGCGAGGGATGTAGTAAAGTGGGAACAGTGCAACGGAAAGGAATTACTCGTATCCCAAAACTAAATCCTGTCGTTTCCATTGATACGTGACTCGATTTAGGAGGAGAAGTCATTTAACACATAGTATTTAATAGCGACGCAATTTATGTGTTAATTATTCATGTGAGGGAGCGAGGGATGTAGTAAAGTGGGAACAGTGCATCGGAAAGGAATTACTCGTATCCCAAAACTAAATTCTGTCGTTTCCATTGAAACGAGACTCGATTTAGGAGGAGAAGTCATTGAGCACATAGTATTTCACGGCGACGCAATTTCTGTGTTAATTATTCATGTGAGGGAGCGAGGGATGTAGTAAAGTGGGAACAGTGCATCGGAAAGGAATTACTCGTATCCGAAAACTAAATCCTGTCGTTTCCATTGAAACGTGACTCGATTTAGGAGGAGAAGTCATTGAGCACATAGTATTTCATAGCGACGCAATTTCTGTGTTAATTATTCATGTGAGGGACCGAGGGATGTAGTAAAGTGGGAACAGTGCATCGGAAAGGAATTACTCGTATCCCAAAACTAAATCGTGTCATTTCCATTGAAACGTGACTCGATTTAGGAGGAGAAGTCATTGAGCACGTAGTATTTCATAGCGACGAAATTTCTGTGTTAATTATTCATGTGAGGGAGCGAGGGATGCAGTAAAGTGTGAACAGTACATCGGAAAGGAATTACTCGTATCCCAAAACTAAATCCTGTCGTTTCCATTGAAACGCGACTCGATTTAGGAGGAGAAGTCATTGAGCTCATAGTATTTCACAGCGTCGCAATTTCTGTGTTAATTATTCATGTGAGGGAGCGAGGGATGTAGTAAAGTGGGAACAGTGCATCGGAAAGGAATTACTCGTATCCCAAAACTAAATCCTGTCGTTTCCATTGAAACGTGACTCGATTTAGGAGGAGAAGTCATTGAGCACATAGCATTTCATAGCGTCGCAATTTCTGTGTTAATTATTCATGTGAGGGAGCGAGGGATGTAGTAAAGTGGGAACTGTGCATCGGAAAGGAATTACCCGTATCCTAAAACTAAATCCTGTCGTTTCCATTGAAACGTGACTCGATTTAGGAGGAGAACTCATTGAACACATAGTATCTCATAGCGACGCAATTTCTGTGTTAATTATTCATGTGAGGGACCGAGGGATGTAGTAAGGTGGGAAAAGTGCATCGGAAGGGAATTACTCGTATCCCAAAAGAAAATCCTAACGTTTCCATTGAAACGTTACTCGATTTAGGAGGAGAAGTCATTGAGCACATAGTATTTCATAGCGACGAAATTTCTGTGTTAATTATTCATGTGAGGGAGCGAGGGATGTAGTAAAGTGGGAACAGTGCATCGGAAAGGAGATACTCGTGTCCCAAAACTCAATCGTGTCGTTTCCATAGAAACGTTACACGATTTAGAAGGAGAAGTCATAGTACCCATAGTATTTCATAGCGACGCAATTTCTGTGTTAATTCGTCAATGTGAGGGAGCGAGCGTTGAGGTAAAGAATGAATAGTGCATCGGAAAGGAGTTACTCGTATCCGAAAACTAAATCCTTTCGTTTCCATTGAAACGTGACTCGATTTAGGAGGAGAAGTCATTGAGCACATAGTATTTCATAGCGACGCAATTTCTGTGTTAATTATTCATGTGAGGGAGCGAGGGATGTGGTAAAGTGGGAACAGTGCATCGGAAAGGAGATACTCGTATCCCATAACTAAATCCTGTCGTTTCCATTGAAACGTTACTCGATTAAGGAGGAGAATTCATTGAGCACATAGTATTTCATAACGACGCAATTTCTGTGTTAATTATTCATGTGAGGGAGCGAGGGACGTAGTAAAGTGGGAACAGTGCATCGGAAAGGAGATACTCGTATCCCAAAATTAAATCCTGTCGTTTCCATTGAAACGTGACTCGATTTAGGAGGAGAAGTCATTGAGCACATAAAATTTCATAGCGACGCAATTTCTGTGTTAATTATTCATGTGAGGGAGCGAGGGATGTAGTAAAGTGGGAACAGTGCATCGGAAAGGAGATACTCGTATGCCAAAACTAAATCCTGTCGTTTCCATTGAAACGTGACTCGATTTAGGAGGAGAAGTCATTGAGCACATAGTATTTCATAGCGACGCAATTTCTGTGTTAATTATGCATGTGAGGGAGCGAGGGATGTAGTAATGTCAGAACAGTGCATCGGAAAGGAATTACTCGTATCCCAAAACTAAATCCTGTCGTTTCCATTGAAACGTGACTCGATTTAGGAGGAGAAGTCATTGAGCACATAGTACTTCATAGCGACGCAATTTCTGTGTTAATTATTCATGTGAGGGAGCGAGGGATGTAGTAAAGTGGGAACAGTGCTTCGGAAAGGAGATACTCGTGTCCCAAAAGTCAATCCGGTCGTTTCCATAGAAATGTTACACGATTTAGAAGGAGAAGTCATAGAACCCATAGTATTTTATAGCGACGCAATTTCTGTGTTAATTCGTCAATGTGAGGGAGCGAGCGTTGAGGTAAAGAATGAATAGTGCATCGGAAAGGAGTTACTCGTATCCCAAAACTAAATCGTGTCGTTTCCATTGAAACGTGACTCGATTTAGGAGGAGAAGTCATTGAGCTCATAGTATTTCAAAGCGACGCAATTTCTGTGTTAATTATTCATATGAGGGAGCGAGGGATGTAGTTAAGTGGGAACAGTGCATCGGAAAGGAGATACTCGTATCCCAAAAGTAAATCCTGGCGTTTCCATTGAAACGTGACTCGATTTAGGAGGAGAAGTCATTGAGCACATTGTATTTCATAGCGACGCAATTTCTGTGTTAATTATTCTTGTGAGGTAGCGAGGGATGTAGTAAAGTGGGAACAGTGCATCGGAAAGGAGATACTCGTATGCCAAAACTAAATCCTGTCGTTTCCATTGAAACGTGACTCGATTTAGGAGGAGAAGTCATTGAGCACATAGTATTTCATAGCGACGCAATTTCTGTGTTAATGATTCATGTGAGGGAGCGAGGGATGTAGTAAAGTGGGAACAGTGCATCGGAAAGGAGATACTCGTGTTCCAAAACTCAATCCTGTCGTTTCCATAGAAACGTTACACGATTTAGAAGGAGAAGTCATAGAAGCCATAGTATTTCATAGCGACGAAATTTCTTTGTTAATTCGTCAGTGTGAGGGAGCGAGCGTTGAGGTAAAGAATGAATAGTGCATCGGAAAGGAGTTACTCGTATCCCAAAACTAAATCCTTTCGTTTCCACTGAAATGTGACTCGATTTAGGAGGAGAAGTCATTGAGCACATAGTATTTCATAGCGACGCTATTTCTGTGTTAATTATTCATGTGAGGGAGCGAGGGATGTAGTAATGTGGGAACAGTGCATCGGAAAGGAATTACTCGTATCCCAAAACTAAATCCTGTCGTTTCCATTGAAACGTGACTCGATTTAGGAGGAGAAGTCATTGAGCACGTAGTATTTCATAGCGACGAAATTTCTGTGTTAATTATTCATGTGAGGGAGCGAGGGATGTAGTAAAGTGGGAACAGTACATCGGAAAGGAATTACTCGTATCCCAAAACTAAATCCTGTCGTTTCCATTAAAACGTGACTCGATTTAGGAGGAGAAGTCATTGAGCACATAGCATTTCATAGCGACGCAATTTCTGTGTTTATTATTCATGTGAGGGAGCGAGGGATGTAGTAAAGGGGAACAGTGCATCGGAAAGGAATTACTCGTATCCCAAAATTAATCCTGGCGATTCCATTGAAACGTGACACGATTTAGGAGGAGAACTCATTGAACACATAGTATTTCATAGAGACGCAATTTCTGTGTTAATTATTCATGTGAGGGAGCGAGGGATGTAGTAAAGTGGGAACAGTGCATTGGAAAGGAATTACTCGTATCCCAAAAATAAATCCTGTCGATTCCATTGAAACGTGACTCGATTTAGGAGGAGAAGTCATTGAGCACGTAGTATTTCATAGCGACGCAATTTCTGTGTTAATTATTCATGTGAGGGAGCGAGGGATGTAGTAAAGTGGGAACAGTGCATCGGAAAGGAATTACACGTATCCCAAAACTAAATCCTGTCGTTTCTATTGAAACGTGACTCGATTTAGGAGGAGAAGTCATTGAGCACATAGTATTTCATAGCGTCGCAATTTCTGTGTTAATTAGTCATGTGAGGGAGCGAGGGATGTAGTAAAGTGGGATCAGTGCATCGGAAAGGAATTACTCGTATCCCAAAAATAAATCCTGTCGCTTCCATTGAAACGTGACTCGATTTAGGAGGAGAAGTCATTGAGCACATAGTATTTCATAGCGACGCAATTTCTGTGTTATTTATTCATGTGAGGGAGCGAGGGATGTAGTAAAGTGGGAACAGTGCATCGGGAAGGAATTACTCGTATCCGAAAACTAAATCCTGTCGTTTCCATTGAAACGTGACTCGATTTAGGAGGAGAAGTCATTGAGCACATAGTATTTCGTAGCGTCGCCGATTCTGTGTTAATTATTCATGTGAGGGAGCGAGGGATGTAGTAACGTGGGAACAGTGCATCGGAAAGGAATTACTTGTATCCCAAAACTAAATCCTGTCGTTCCCATTGATACGTGACTCGATTTAGGAGGAGAAGTCATTGAGCACATAGTATTTCATAGCGTCGCAATTTCTGTGTTAATTATTCATGTGAGGGAGCGAGGGATGTAGTAAAGTGGGAACAGTGCATCGGAAAGGAATTACTCGTATCCCAAAACTAAATCCTGTCGTTTCCATTGAAACGTGACTCGATTTAGGAGGAGAAGTCATTGAGCACATAGTATTTCATAGCGACGCAATTTCTGTGTTAATTATTCATGTGAGGGAGCGCGGGATGTAGTAAAGTGGGAACAGTGCATCGGAAAGGAATTACTCGTATCCCAAAACTAAATCCTGTCGTTTCCATTGAAACGTGACTCGATTTAGGAGGAGAAGTCATAGAACCCGTAATATTTAATGGCGACGCAATTTCTGTGTCAATTCATCAATGTGAGGGAGCGAGCGTTTAGGTAAAGAATGAATAGTGCATCGGAAAGGAGTTACTCGTATCCCAAAACCAAATCCTGTCGTTTCCATTGAAACGTGACTTGATTTTGGAGGAGAAGTCATTGAGCACATAGTATTTCATAGCGTCGCAATTTCTGTGTTAATTAATCATGTGAGGGAGCGAGGGATGTAGTAAAGTTGGAACAGTGCATCAGAAAGGAGATACTCGTGTCCCAAAAGTCAATCCTGTCGTTTCCATTGAAACGTGACTCGATTTAGGAGGAGAAGTCATTGAGCACATAGTATTTCATAGCGACGCAATTTTTGTGTTAATTATTCATGTGAGGGAGCGAGGGATGCAGTAAAGTGGGAACAGTGCATCGGAAAGGAATTACTCGTATCCGAAAACTAAATCCTGTCGTTTCCATTGAAACGTGACTCGATTTAGGAGGAGAAGTCATTGAGCACATAGTATTTCATAGCGACGCAATTTCTGTGATATTTATTCATGTGAGGGAGCGAGGGATGTAGTAAAGTAGGAACAGTGCATCGGAAAGGAATTACTCGTATCCCAAAACTAAATCCTGTCGTTTCCATTGAAACGTGACTCGATTTAGGAGGAGAAGTCATTGAGCACATAGTATTTCATAGCGACGCAATTTCTGTGTTAATTATTCATGTGAGGGACCGAGGGATGTAGTAATGTGGGAACAGTGCATCGGAAAGGAATTACTCGTATCCCAAAACTAAATCGTGTCATTTCCATTGAAACGTGACTCGATTTAGGAGGAGAAGTCATTGAGCACGTAGTATTTCATAGCGACGAAATTTCTGTGTTAATTATTCATGTGAGGGAGCGAGGGATGTAGTAAAGTGTGAACAGTACATCGGAAAGGAATTACTCGTATCCCAAAACTAAATCCTGTCGTTTCCATTGAAACGTGACTCGATTTAGGAGGAGAAGTCATTGAGCACATAGCATTTCATAGCGTCGCAATTTCTGTGTTAATTATTCATGTGAGGGAGCGAGGGATGTAGTAAAGTGTGAACAGTGCATCGGAAAGGAATTACCCGTATCCTAAAACTAAATCCTGGCGTTTCCATTGAAACGTGACTCGATTTAGGAGGAGAACTCATTGAACACATAGTATTTCATAGCGACGCAATTTCTGTGTTAATTATTCATGTGAGGGACCGAGGGATGTAGTAAGGTGGGAACAGTGCATCGGAAGGGAATTACTCGTATCCCAAAACTAAATCCTAACGTTTCCATTGAAACGTGACTCGATTTAGGAGGAGAAGTCATTGAGCACATAGTATTTCATAGCGACGCAATTTTTGTGTTAATTATTCATGTGAGGGAGCGAGGGATGTAGTAAAGTGGGAACAGTGCATCGGAAAGGAATTACTCGTATCCCAAAACTAAATCCTGTCGTTTCCATTGAAATGTGACCCGATTTAGGAGGAGAAATCATTGAGCACATAGTATTTCATAGCGTCGCAATTTCTGTGTTAATTAGTCATGTGAGGGAGCGAGGGATGTAGTAAAGTGGGAACAGTGCATCGGGAAGGAATTACTCGTATCCCAAAACTAAATCCTGTCGTTTCCATTGAAACGTGACTCGATTTAGGAGGAGAAGTCATTGAGCACATAGTATTTCATAGCGACGCAATTTCTGTGTTATTTATTCATGTGAGGGAGTGAGGGATGTAGTAAAGTGGGAACAGTGCATCGGAAAGGAATTACTCGTATCCCAAAACTAAATCCTGTCGTTTCCATAGAAACGTGACTCGATTTAGGAGGAGAAGTCATTGAGCACATAGTATTTCGTAGCGTCGCCATTTCTGTGTTAATTATTCATGTGAGGGAGCGAGGTATGTAGTAAAGTGGGAACAGTGCATCGGAAAGGAATTACTCGTATCCCAAAACTAAATCCTGTCGTTTCCATTGATACGTGACTCGATTTAGGAGGAGAAGTCATTGAGCACATAGTATTTCATAGCGTCGCAATTTCTGTGTTAATTATTCATGTGAGGGAGCGAGGGATGTAGTAAAGTGGGAACAGTGCATCGGAAAGGAAATACTCGTATCCCAAAACTAAATCCTGTCGTTTCCATTGAAACGTGACTCGATTTAGGAGGAGAAGTCATTGAGCACATACTATTTCATAGCGACGCAATTTCTGTGTTAATTATTCATGTGAGGGAGCGAGGGATGTAGTAAAGTGGGAACAGTGCATCGGAAAGGAATTACTCGTATCCCAAAACTAAATCCTGTCGTTTCCATTGAAACGTGACTCGATTTTGGAGGAGAAGTCATTGAGCATATAGTATTTCATAGCGACGCAATTTCTGTGTTAATTATTCATGTGAGGGAGCGAGGGATGTAGTAAAGTGGGAACAGTGCATCGGAAAGGAATTACTCGTATCCCAAAACTAAATCCTGTCGTTTCCATTGAAACGTGTCTCGATTTAGGAGGAGAAGTCATAGAACCCATAATATTTAATAGCGACGCAATTTCTGTGTTAATTCGTCAATGTGAGGGAGGGAGCGTTGAGGTAAAGAATGAATAGTGCATCGGAAATTAGTTACTCGTATCCCGAAACTAAATCCTGTCGTTTCCATTGAAACGTGACTCGATTTTTGAGGAGAAGTCATTGAGCACAGAGTATTTCATAGCGACGCCATTTCTGTGTTAATTATTCAAGTGAGGGAGCGAGGGATGTAGTAAAGTGGGAACAGTGCATCGGAAAGGAGATACTCGTGTCCCAAAAGTCAATCCTGTCGTTTCCATAGAAACGTTAGACGATTTAGAAGGAGAAGTCATAGAACCCATAGTATTTCATAGCGACGCAATATCTGTGTTAATTCGTCAATGTGAGGGAGCGAGCGCTGAGGTAAAGAATGAATAGTGCATCGGAAAGGAGTTACTCGTACCGCAAAACTAAATCCTGTCGTTTCCATTGAAACGTGACTCAATTTAGGAGGAGAAGTCATTGAGCACATAGTATTTCATAGCGACGCAATTTCTGTGTTAATTATTCATGTGAGGGAGCGAGGGATGTAGTAAAGTGGGAACAGTGCATCGGAAAGGAGATACTCGTATCCCAAAACTAAATCCTGGCGTTTCCATTGAAACGTGACTCGATTTAGGAGGAGAAGTCATTGAGCACATAGTATTTCATAGCGACGCAATTTCTGTGTTAATTATTCATGTGAGGGAGCGAGGGATGTAGTAAAGTGGGAACAGTGCATCGGAAAGGAGATACTCGTGTTCCAAAACTCAATCGTGTCGTTTCCATAGGAACGTTACACGATTTAGAAGGAGAAGTCATAGAACCCATAGTATTTCATAACGACGCAATTTCTGTGTTAATTCGTCAATGTGAGGGAGCGAGCGTTGAGGTAAAGAATGAATAGTGCATCGGAAAGGAGTTACTCGTATCTGAAAACTAAATCCTTTCGTTTCCATTGAAACGTGACTCGATTTAGGAGGAGAAGTCATTGAGCACATAGTATTTCATAGCGACGCAATTTCTGTGTTAATTATTCATGTGAGGGAGCGAGGGATGTGGTAAAGTGGGAACAGTGCATCGGAAAGGAAATACTCGTATCCCAAAACTAAATCCTGTCGTTTCCATTGAAACATTACTCGATTTAGGAGGAGAAGTCATTGAGCACATAGTATTTCATAGCGACGCAATTTCTGTGTTAATTATTCATGTGAGGGAGCGAGGGACGTAGTAAAGTGGGAACAGTGCATCGGAAAGGAGATACTCGTATCCCAAAACTAAATCCAGTCGTTTCCATTGAAACGTGACTCGATTTAGGAGGAGAAGTCATTGAGCACATAAAATTTCATAGCGACGCAATTTCTGTGTTAATTATTCATGTGAGGGAGCGAGGGATGTAGTAAAGTGGGAACAGTGCTTCGGAAAGGAGATACTCGTGTCCGAAAACCCAATCCTGTCGTTTCCATAGAAACGTTACACGATTTAGAAGGAGAAGTCATAGAACCCATAGTATTTCATAGCGACGCAATTTCTGTGTTAATTCGTCAATGTGAGGGAGCGAGCGTTGAGGTAAAGAATGAACAGTGCATCGGAAAGGAGTTACTCGTATCCCAAAACTAAATCGTGTCGTTTCCATTGAAACGTGACTCGATTTAGGGGGAGAAGTCATTGAGCTCATAGTATTTCATAGCGACGCAATTTCTGTGTTAATTATTCATATGAGGGAGCGAGGGATATAGTTAAGTGGGAACAGTGCATCGGAAAGGAGATACTCGTATCCCAAAAGTAAATCCTGGCGTTTCCATTGAAACGTGACTCGATTTAGGAATAGAAGTCATTGAGCACATTGTATTTCATAGCGACGCAATTTCTGTGTTAATTATTCTTGTGAGGGAGCGAGGGATGTAGTAAAGTGGGAACAGTGCATCGGAAAGGAGATACACGTATGCCAAAACTAAATCCTGTCGTTTCCATTGAAACGTGACTCGATTTAGGAGGAGAAGTCATGGAGCACATAGTATTTCATAGCGACGCAATTTCTGTGTTAATTATTCATGTGAGGGAGCGAGGGATGTAGTAAAGTGGGAACAGTGCATCGGAAAGGAGATACTCGTGTTCCAAAACTCAATCCTGTCATTTCCATAGAAACGTTACACGATTTAGAAGGAGAAGTCGTAGAAGCCATAGTATTTCATAGCGACGAAATTTCTGTGTTAATTCGTCAGTGTGAGGGAGCGAGCGTTGAGGTATAGAATGAATAGTGCATCGGAAAGGAATTACTCGTATCCCAAAACTAAATCCTTTCGTTTCCATTGAAATGTGACTCGATTTAGGAGGAGAAGTCATTGAGCACATAGTATTTCATAGCGACGCAATTTCTGTGTTAATTATGCATGTGAGGGAGCGAGGGATGTAGTAATGTCGGAGCAGTGCATCGGAAAGGAATTACTCGTATCCCAAAACTAATTCTGTCGTTTCCATTGAAACGTGACTCGTCTTAGGAGGAGAAGTCATTGAGCACATAGTATTTCATAGCGACGCAATTTCTGTGTTAATTTTTCATGTGAGGGAGCGAGGGATGTAGTAAAGTGGGAACAGTGCATCGGAAATTAATTACTCGTATCCCAAAACTAAATCCTGTCGTTTCCATTGAAACGTGACACGTTTTAGGAGGAGAAGTCATTGAGCACATAGTATTTCATAGCGACGCAATTTCTGTGTTAATTATTCAAGTGAGGGAGCGAGGGATGTAGTAAAGTGGGAACAGTGCATCGGAAAGGAGTTACTCGTATCCCAAAACTAAATCCTGTCGTTTCCATTGAAACGTGACTCGATTTAGGAGGAGAAGTCATTGAGCACATAGTATTTCATAGCGACGCAATTTCTGTGTTAATTATTCATGTGAGGGAGCGAGGGATGTAGTAAAGTGGGAACAGTGCATCGGAAAGGAATGACTCGTATCCCAAAACTAAATCCTGTCGTTTCCATTGAAACGTGACTCGATTTAGGAGGAGAAGTCATTGAGCACATAGTATTTCATAGCGACGCAATTTCTGTGTCAATAATTCATGTGAGGGAGCGAGGGATGTAGTAAAGTGGGAACAGTGCATCGGAAAGGAGATACTCGTGTCCCAAAACTAAATCTTGCCGTTTCCATAGGAACGTGACGCGATTTAGGAGGAGAAGTCATTGAGCACATAATATTTCATAGCGTCGCAAATTCTGTGTTAATTATTCATTTGAGGGAGCGAGGGATGTAGTATAGTGGGAACAGTGCATCGGAAAGGAGATACTCGTGTCCCAAAACTCAATCCTGTCGTTTCCATAGAAACGTTACACGATTTAGAAGGGGAAGTCATAGAACCCATAGTATTTCATAGCGACGCAATTTCTGTGTTAATTCGTAAATGTGAGGGAGCGAGCGTTGAGGTAAAGAATGAATAGTGCATCGGAAAGGAGTTACTCATGTCCCAAAACTAAATCTTGTCGTTTCCATAGGAACGTGACGCGATTTAGGAGGAGAAGTCATTGAGCACATTGTATTTCATAGCGACGCAATTTCTGTGTTAATTATTCATGTGAGGGAGCGAGGGATGTAGTAAAGTGGGAACAGTGCATCGGAAAGGAGATACTCGTGTCCCAAAACTAGATCCTCTCGTTTCCATAGAAACGTGACTCGATTTAGGAGGAGAAGTCATTGAGCACATAGAATTTCATAGCGACGCAATTTCTGTGTTAACTATTCATGTGAGGGAGCGAGGGATGTAGTAAAGTGGGAACAGTGCATCGGAAAGGAATTACTCGTATCCCAAAAGTAAATCCTGTCGTTTCCATTGAAAAGAGACTCGAATTAGGAAAAGAAGTCATTGAGCACATAGTATTTGATATCGACGCAATTTCTGTGTTAATTATTCATGTGAGGGAGCGAGGTATGTAGTAAAGTGGGAACAGTGCTTCGGAAAGGAGATACTCGTGTCCCAAAACTAAATCCTGTCGTTTCCATAGAAACGTTACACGATTTAGAAGGAGAAGTCATAGAACCCATAGTATTTCATAGCGACGCAATTTCTGTGTTAATTCGTCAATGTGAGGGAGCGAGCGATAAGGTAAAGAATGAATAGTGCATCGGAAAGGAGTTACTCGTATCCGAAAACTAAATCCTGTCGTTTCCATTGAGACGTGACTCGATTTAGGAGAAGAAGCCATTGAGCACATAGTATTTCATAGCGACTCAATTTCTGTGTTAATTATTCATGTGAGGGAGAGAGGGATGTAGTAAAGTGGGAACAGTGCATCGGAAAGGAGATAGTCGTGTCCCAAAACTAAATCCTGTCGTTTCCATAGAAACGTGACTCGATTTAGGAGGAGAAGTCATTGAGCACATAGTATTTCATAGCGACGCAATTTCTGTGTTAATTATTCATGTGAGGGAGCGAAGGATGTAGTAAAGTGGGAACAGTGCATCGGAAAGGAGATACTCGTGTCCCAAAACTAAATCTTGTCGTTTCCATAGAAACGTGACTCGATTTAGGAGGAGAAGTCATTGAGCACATAGTATTTCATAACGACGCAATTTCTGTGTTAATTATTCATGTGAGGGAGCGAGGGAAGTAGTAAAGTGGGACAGTGCATCGGAAAGGAATTACTCGTATCCCAAAACTAAATACAGTCGTTTCCATTGAAACGTGACTCGATTTAGGAGGAGAAGTCATTGAGCACATAGTATTTCATAGCGACGCAAATTCTGTGTTAATTTTTCATGTGAGATAGCGAGGGATGTAGTAAAGTGGGAACAGTGCATCGGAAAGGAGATACTCGTGTCCCAAAACTCAATCCTGTCGTTTCCGTAGAAACGTTACACGATTTAGAAGGAGAAGTCATAGAACACATAGTATTTCACAGCGACGCAATTTCTGTGTTAATTCGTCAATGTGAGGGAGCGACCGTTGAGGTAAAGAATGAATAGTGCATCAGAAAGGAGTTACTCGTATCCCAAAACTAAATCCTGTCGTTTCCATTGAAACGTGACTCGATTTAGGAGGAGAAGTCATTGAGCACATAGTATTTCATAGCGATGCAATTTCTGTGTTAATTATTCATGTGAGGGAGCGAGGGATGTAGTAAAGTGGGAACAGTGCATCGGAAAGGAGATACTCGTGTCCCAAAACTGAATCCTGTCGTTTCCATAGAAACGTTACATGATTTAGAAGGAGAAGTCATAGAACCCATAGTATTACATACCGACGCAATTTCTGTGTTAATTCGTCAATGTGAGGGAGTGAGCGTTGAGGTAAAGAATGAATAGTGCATCGGAAAGGAGTTACTCGTATCCCAAAACTAAATCCTGTCGTTTCCATTGAAACGTGACTCGATTTAGGAGGAGAAGTCATTGAGCACATAGTATTTCATAGCGACGCAATTTCTGTGTCAATTATTCATGTGAGGGAGCGAGGGATGTAGTAAAGTGGGAACAGTGCATCGGAAAGGAGATACTCGTGTCCCAAAACTAAATCTTGTCGTTTCCATAGAAACGTGACGCGATTTAGGAGGAGAAGTCATTGAGCACATAATATTTCATAGCGTCGCAATTTCTGTTTTAATTATTCATTTGAGGGAGCGAGGGATGTAGTAAAGTGGGAACAGTGCATCGGAAAGGAGATACTCGTGTCCCAAAACTCAATCCTGTCGTTTCCGTAGAAACGTTACACGATTTAGAAGGAGAAGTCATAGAACACATAGTATATCTCAGCGACGCAATTTCTGTGTTAATTCGTCAATGTGAGGGAGCGACCGTTGAGGTAAAGAATGAATAGTGCATCAGAAAGGAGTTACTCGTATCCCAAAACTAAATCCTGTCGTTTCCATTGAAACGTGACTCGATTTAGGAGGAGAAGTCATCGAGCACATAGTATATCATAGCGACGCAATTTCTGTGTTAATTATTCATGTGAGGGAGCGAGGGATGTAGTAAAGTGGGAACAGTGCATCGGAAAGGAGATACTCGTGTCCCAAAACTGAATCCTGTCGTTTCCATAGAAACGTTACATGATTTAGAAGGAGAAGTCATAGAACTCATAGTATTACATACCGACGCAATTTCTGTGTTAATTCGTCAATGTGAGGGAGTGAGCGTTGAGGTAAAGAATGAATAGTGCATCGGAAAGGAGTTACTCGTATCCCAAAACTAAATCCTGTCGTTTCCATTGAAACGTGACTCAATTTAGGAGGAGAAGTCATTGAGCACACAGTATTTCATAGCGACGCAATTTCTGTGTTAATTATTCATATGAGGGAGCGAGGGATGTAGTAAAGTGGGAACAGTGCATCGGAAAGAAGATACTCGTATCCCAAAACTAAATCCTGTCGTTTCCATTGAAACGTGACTCGATTTAGGAGGAGAAATCATTGAGCACATAGTATTTCATAGCGACACAATTTCTGTCTTAATTATTCATGTGAGGGAGCGAGGGATGTAGTAAAGTGGGAACAGTGCATCGGAAAGGAGATACTCGTGTTCCAAAACTCAATCCTGTCGTTTCCATAGAAACGTTACACGATTTAGAAGGAGAAGTCATAGAAGCCATAGTATTTCATAGCGACGCAATTTCTGTGTTAATTGTGCATGTGAGGGAGCGAGGGATGTAGTAATGTCGGAACAGTGCATCGGAAAGGAATTACTCGTATCCCAAAACTAAATCCGGTCGTTTCCATTGAAACGTGACTCGTCTTAGGAGGAGAAGTCATTGAGCACATAGTATTTCATAGCGACGCAATTTCTGTGTTAATTATTCATGTGAGGGAGCGAGGGATGTAGTAAAGTGGGAACAGTGCATCGGAAATTAATTACTCGTATCCCAAAACTAAATCCTGTCGTTTCCATTGAAACGTGACACGCTTTAGGAGGAGAAGTCATTGAGCACATAGTATTTCATAGCGACGCAATTTCTGTGTTAATTATTCAAGTGAGGGAGCGAGGGATGTAGTAAAGTGGGAACACTGCATCGGAAAGGAGTTACTCGTATCCCAAAACTAAATCCTGTCGTTTCCATTGAAACGTGACTCGATTTAGGAGGAGAAGTCATTGAGCACATAGTATTCCATAGCGACGCAATTTCTGTGTTAATTATTCATGTGAGGGAGCGAGGGATGTAGTAAAGTGGGAACAGTGCATCGGAAAGGAATTACTCGTATCCCAAAACTAAATCCTGTCGTTTCCATTGAAACGTGACTCGATTTAGGAGGAGAAGTCATTGAGCACATAGTATTTCATAGCGACGCAATTTCTGTGTCAATTATTCATGTGAGGGAGCGAGGGATGTAGTAAAGTGGGAACAGTGCATCGGAAAGGAGATACTCGTGTCCCAAAACTAAATCTTGTCGTTTCCATAGAAACGTGACGCGATTTAGGAGGAGAAGTCATTGTGCACATAATATTTCATAGCGTCGCAATTTCTGTGTTAATTATTCATTTGAGGGAGCGAGGGATGTAGTAAAGTGGGAACAGTGCATCGGAAAGGAGATACTCGTGTCCCAAAACTCAATCCTGTCGTTTCCATAGAAACGTTACACGATTTAGAAGGGGAAGTCATAAAACCCATAGTATTTCATAGCGGCGCAATTTCTGTGTTAATTCGTAAATGTCAGGGAGCGAGCGTTGAGGTAAAGAATGAATAGTGCATCGGAAAGGAGTTACTCGTATCCCAAAACTAAATCCTGTCGTTTCCATTGAAAAGTGACTCGATTTAGGAGGAGAAGTCATTGAGCACATTGTATTTCATACCGACGCAATTTCTGTGTTAATTATTCATGTAAGGGAGCGAGGGATGTAGTAAAGTGGGAACAGTGCATCGGAAAGGAGATACTCGTGTCCCAAAACTAGATACTGTCGTTTCCATAGAAACGTGACTCGATTTAGGAGGAGAAGTCATTGAGCACATAGAATTTCATAGCGACGCAATTTCTGTGTTAATTATTCATGTGAGGGAGCGAGGGATGTAGTAAAGTGGGGACAGTGCATCGGAAAGGAATTACTCGTATCCCAAAACTAAATCCTGTCGTTTCCATTGAAAAGTGACTCGAATTAGAAAAAGAAGTCATTGAGCACATAGTATTTCATATCGACGCAATTTCTGTGTTAATTATTCATGTGAGGGAGGGAGGTGAGTAGTAAAGTGGGAACAGTGCTTCGGAAAGGAGATACTCGTGTCCCAAAACTAAATCCTGTCGTTTCCATAGAAACGTTACACGATTTAGAAGGAGAAGTCATAGAACCCATAGTATTTCATAGCGACGCAATTTCTGTGTTAATTCGTCAATGTGAGGGAGCGAGCGATGAGGTAAAGAATGAATAGTGCATCGGAAAGGAGTTACTCGTATCCGAAAACTAAATCCTGTCGTTTCCATTGAGACGTGACTCGATTTAGGAGAAGAAGCCATTGAGCACATAGTATTTCATAGCGACTCAATTTCTGTGTTAATTATTCATGTGAGGGAGAGAGGGATGTAGTAAAGTGGGAACAGTGCATCGGAAAGGAGATACTCGTGTCCCAAAACTAAATCCTGTCGTTTCCATAGAAACGTGACTCGATTTAGGAGGAGAAGTCATTGAGCACATAGTATTTCATAGCGACGCAAATTCTGTGTTAATTTTTCGTGTGAGATAGCGAGGGATGTAGTAAAGTGGGAACAGTGCATCGGAAAGGATATACTCGTGTCCCAAAACTCAATCCTGTCGTTTCCGTAGAAACGTTACACGATTTAGAAGGAGAAGTCATGGAACACATAGTATTTCACAGCCGCGCAATTTCTGTGTTAATTCGTCAATGTGAGGGAGCGACCGTTGAGGTAAAGAATGAATAGTGCATCAGAAAGGAGTTACTCGTATCCCAAAACTAAATCCTGTCGTTTCCATTGAAACGTGACTCGATTTAGGAGGAGAAGTCATTTTGCACATAGTATTTCATAGCGACGCAATTTCTGTGTTAATTATTCATGTGAGGAAGCGAGGGATGTAGTAAAGTGGGAACAGTGCATCGGAAAGGAGATACTCGTGTCCCAAAACTAAATCCTGCCGTTTCCTTAGAAACGTTACATGATTTAGAAGGAGAAGTCATAGAACCCATAGTATTACATACCGACGCAATTTCTGTGTTAATTCGTCAATGTGAGGGAGTGAGCGTTGAGGTAAAGAATGAATAGTGAATCGGAAAGGAGTTACTCGTATCCCAAAACTAAATCCTGTCGTTTCCATTGAAACGTGACTCAATTTAGGAGGAGAAGTCGTTGAGCACACAGTATTTCATAGCGACGCAATTTCTGTGTTAATTATTCATGTGAGATAGCGAGGGATGTAGTAAAGTGGGAACAGTGCATCGGAAAGAAGATACTCGTATCCCAAAACTAAATCCTGTCGTTTCCATTGAAACGTGACTCGATTTAGGAGGAGAAATCGTTGAGCACATAGTATTTCATAGCGACACAATTTCTGTGTTAATTATTCATGTGAGGGAGCGAGGGATGTAGTAAAGTGGGAACAGTGCATCGGAAAGGAGATACTCGTATCCCAAAACTAAATCCTGGCGTTTCCATTGAAACGTGACTCGATTTAGGAGGAGAAGTCATTGAGCACATAGTATTTCATAGCGACGCAATTTCTGTGTTAATTATTCGCGTGAGGGAGCGAGGGATGTAGTAAAGTGGGAACAGTGCATCGGAAAGGCGATACCCGTATCCCAAAACTAAATCCTGTCATTTCCATTGAAACGTGACTCGATTTAGGAGGAGAAGTCATTGAGCACACAGTATTTCATAGCGACGCAATTTCTGTGTTAATTATTCATGTGGTGGAGCGAGGGATGTAGTAAAGTGGGAACAGTGCATCGGAAAGGAGATACTCGTGTCCCAAAACTAAATCCTGTCGTTTCCATAGAAACGTTACACGATTTAGAAGGAGAAGTCATAGAACCAATAGTATTTCATAGCGACGCAATTTCTGTGTTAATTCGTCAATGTGAGGGAGCGAGCGTTGAGGTAAAGATTGAATAGTGCATCGGAAAGGAGTTACTCGTATCCGAAATCTAAATCCTGTCGTTTCCATTGAAACGTGACTCGATTTAGGAGGAGAAGCCATTGAGCACATAGTATTTCATAGAGACCCAATTTCTGTGTTAATTATTCATGTGAGGGAGTGAGGGATGTAGTAAAGTGGGAACAGTGCATCGGAAAGGAATTACTCGTATCCCAAAGCTAAATCCTGTCGTTTCCATTGAAACGTGACTCGATTTAGGAGAAGAAGTCATTGAGCACATAGTATTTCATAGCGACGCAATTTCTGTGTTAATTATTCATGTGAGGGAGCGAGGGATGTAGTAAAGTTGGAACAGTGCATCGGAAAGGAGCTACCCGTATACCAAAACTAAATCCTGTCGTTTCCATTGAAACGTGACTCGATTTAGGGGGAGAAGTCATTGAGCACATAGTATGTCATAGCGACGCAATTTCTGTGTTAATTATTCATGTGAGGGAGCGAGGGATGTAGTAAAGTGGGAACAGTGCATCAGAAAGGAGATACTCGTGTCCCAAAACTCAGTCCTGTCGTTTCCATAGAAACGTTACACGATTTAGAAGGAGAAGTCATAGAACCCATAGTATTTCATAGCGACGCAATTTCTGTGTTAATTCGTCAATGTGAGGGAGCGAGCGTTGAGGTAAAGATTGAATAGTGCATCGGAAAGGAGTTACTCGTATCCGAAATCTAAATCCTGTCGTTTCCATTGAAACGTGACTCGATTTAGGAGGAGAAGCCATTGAGGTCATAGTATTTCATAGAGACTCAATTTCTGTGTTAATTATTCATGTGAGGGAGTGAGGGATGTAGTAAAGTGGGAACAGTGCATCGGAAAGGAATTACTCGTATCCCAAAGCTAAATCCTGTCGTTTCCATTGAAACGTGACTCGATTTAGGAGAAGAAGTCATTGAGCACATAGTATTTCATAGCGACGCAATTTCTGTGTTAATTATTCATGTGAGGGAGCGAGGGATGTAGTAAAGTTGGAACAGTGCATCGGAAAGGAGCTACCCGTATACCAAAACTAAATCCTGTCGTTTCCATTGAAACGTGACTCGATTTAGGGGGAGAAGTCATTGAGCACATAGTATGTCATAGCGACGCAATTTCTGTGTTAATTATTCATGTGAGGGAGCGAGGGATGTAGTAAAGTGGGAACAGTGCATCAGAAAGGAGATACTCGTGTCCCAAAACTCAGTCCTGTCGTTTCCATAGAAACGTTACACGATTTAGAAGGAGAAGTCATAGAACCCATAGTATTTCATAGCGACGCAATTTCTGTGTTGATTCGTCAATGTGAGGGAGCGAGCGTTGAGGCAAAGAAAGAATAGCGCATCGGAAAGGAGTTACTCGTATCCCAAAACTAAATCCTGTCGTTTCCATTGAAACGTGACTCGATTTAGGAGGAGAAGTCATTGAGCACATAGTATTTCATAGCGACGCAATTTCTGTGTTAATTATTCATGTGAGGGAGCGAGGGATGTAGTAAAGTGGGAACAGTGCATCCGAAAGGAGATACTCGTGTCCCAAAACTAAATCCTGTCGTTTCCATTGAAACGTTACACGATTTAGAAGGAGAAGTCATAGAACCCATAGTATTTCATAGCGACGCAATTTCTGTGTTAATTCGTCAATGTGAGGGAGCGAGCGTTGAGGTAAAGAATGATTAGTGCATCGGAAAGGAGTTACTCGTTCCCTAAACTAAATCCAGACGTTTCCATTGAAACGTGACTCGATTTAGGAGGAGAAGTCATTGAGCACACAGTATTTCATAGCGAAGCAATTTCTGTGTTAATTATTCGTGTGAGATAGCGAGGGATGTAGTAAAGTGGGAACAGTGCATCGGAAAGGATATACTCGTGTCCCAAAACTCAATCCTGTCGTTTCCGTAGAAACGTTACACGTTTTAGAAGGAGAAGTCATAGAACACATAGTATTTCACAGCGACGCAATTTCTGTGTTAATTCGTCAATGTGAGGGAGCGACCGTTGAGGTAAAGAATGAATAGTGCATCAGAAAGGAGTTACTCGTATCCCAAAACTAAATCCTGTCGTTTCCATTGAAACGTGACTCGATTTAGGAGGAGAAGTCATTTTGCACATAGTATTTCATAGCGACGCAATTTCTGTGTTAATTATTCATGTGAGGGAGCGAGGGATGTAGTAAAGTGGGAACAGTGCATCGGAAAGGAGATACTCGTGTCCCAAAACTAAATCCTGTCGTTTCCATAGAAACGTTACATGATTTAGAAGGAGAAGTCATAGAACCCATAGTATTACATACCGACGCAATTTCTGTGTTAATTCGTCAATGTGAGGGAGTGAGCGTTGAGGTAAAGAATGAATAGTGAATCGGAAAGGAGTTACTCGTATCCCAAAACTAAATCCTGTCGTTTCCATTGAAACGTGACTCAATTTAGGAGGAGAAGTCGTTGAGCACACAGTATTTCATAGCGACGCAATTTCTGTGTTAATTATTCATGTGAGATAGCGAGGGATGTAGTAAAGTGGGAACAGTGCATCGGAAAGAAGATACTCGTATCCCAAAACTAAATCCTGTCGTTTCCATTGAAACGTGACTCGATTTAGGAGGAGAAATCTTTGAGCACATAGTATTTCATAGCGACACAATTTCTGTGTTAATTATTCATGTGAGGGAGCGAGGGATGTAGTAAAGTGGGAACAGTGCATCGGAAAGGAGATACTCGTATCCCAAAACTAAATCCTGGCGTTTCCATTGAAACGTGACTCGATTTAGGAGGAGAAGTCATTGAGCACATAGTATTTCATAGCGACGCAATTTCTGTGTTAATTATTCGCGTGAGGGAGCGAGGGATGTAGTAAAGTGGGAACAGTGCATCGGAAAGGCGATACCCGTATCCCAAAACTAAATCCTGTCATTTCCATTGAAACGTGACTCGATTTAGGAGAAGAAGTCATTGAGCACACAGTATTTCATAGCGACGCAATTTCTGTGTTAATTAATCATGTGGTGGAGCGAGGGATGTAGTAAAGTGGGAACTGTGCATCGGAAAGGAGATACTCGTGTCCCAAAACTAAATCCTGTCGTTTCCATAGAAACGTTACACGATTTAGAAGGAGAAGTCATAGAACCAATAGTATTTCATAGCGACGCAATTTCTGTGTTAATTCGTCAATGTGAGGGAGCGAGCGTTGAGGTAAAGATTGAATAGTGCATCGGAAAGGAGTTACTCGTATCCGAAATCTAAATCCTGTCGTTTCCATTGAAACGTGACTCGATTTAGGAGGAGAAGCCATTGAGCACATAGTATTTCATAGAGACTCAATTTCTGTGTTAATTATTCATGTGAGGGAGTGAGGGATGTAGTAAAGTGGGAACAGTGCATCGGAAAGGAATTACTCGTATCCCAAAGCTAAATCCTGTCGTTTCCATTGAAACGTGACTCGATTTAGGAGAAGAAGTCATTGAGCACATAGTATTTCATAGCGACGCAATTTCTGTGTTAATTATTCATGTGAGGGAGCGAGGAATGTAGTAAAGTTGGAACAGTGCATCGGAAAGGAGCTATCCGTATACCAAAACTAAATCCTGTCGTTTCCATTGAAACGTGACTCGATTTAGGGGGAGAAGTCATTGAGCACATAGTATGTCATAGCGACGCAATTTCTGTGTTAATTATTCATGTGAGGGAGCGAGGGATGTAGTAAAGTGGGAACAGTGCATCAGAAAGGAGATACTCGTGTCCCAAAACTCAGTCCTGTCGTTTCCATAGAAACGTTACACAATTTAGAAGGAGAAGTCATAGAACCCATAGTATTTCATAGCGACGCAATTTCTGTGTTGATTCGTCAATGTGAGGGAGCGAGCGTTGAGGCAAAGAAAGAATAGCGCATCGGAAAGGAGTTACTCGTATCCCAAAACTAAATCCTGTCGTTTCCATTGAAACGTGACTCGATTTAGGAGGATAAGTCATTGAGCACATAGTATTTCATAGCGACGCAATTTCTGTGTTAATTATTCATGTGAGGGAGCGAGGGATGTAGTAAAGTGGTAACAGTGCATCGGAAAGGAGATACTCGTGTCCCAAAACTAAATCCTGTCGTTTCCATTGAAACGTTACACGATTTAGAAGGAGAAGTCATAGAACCCATAGTATTTCATAGCGACGCAATTTCTGTGTTAATTCGTCAATGTGAGGGAGCGAGCGTTGAGGTAAAGAATGATTAGTGCATCGGAAAGGAGTTACTCGTTCCCTAAACTAAATCCAGACGTTTCCATTGAAACGTGACTCGATTTAGGAGGAGAAGTCATTGAGCACACAGTATTTCATAGCGACGCAATTTCTGTGTTAATTATTCATGTGAGGGAGCGAGGGATGTAGTAAAGTGGGAACAGTGCATCGGAAAGAAGATACTCGTATCCCAAAACTACATCCTGTCGTTTCCATTGAAACGTGACTCGATTTAGGAGGAGAAGTCATTGAGCACATAGTATTTCATAGCGACACAATTTCTGTGTTAATTATTCATGTGAGGGAGCGAGGGATGTAGTAAAGTGGGAACAGTGCATCGGAAAGGAGATACTCGTATCCCAAAACAAAATCCTGGCGTTTCCATTGAAACGTGACTCGATTTAGGAGGAGAAGTCATTGAGCACATAGTATTTCATAGCGACGCAATTTCTGTGTTAATTATTCATGTGAGGGAGCGAGGGATGTAGTAAAGTGGGAACAGTGCATCGGAAAGGAGATACCCGTATCCCAAAACTAAATCCTGTCGTTTCCATTGAAACGTGACTCGATTTAGGGGGAGAAGTCATTGAGCACATAGTATTTCATAGCGACGCAATTTCTGTGTTAATTATTCATGTGGGGGAGCGAGGGATGTAGTAAAGTGGGAACAGTGCATCGGAAAGTAGATACTCGTGTCCCAAAACTCAATCCTGTCGTTTGCATAGAAACGTTACACGATTTAGAAGGAGAAGTCATAGAACCCATAGTATTTCATAGCGACGCAATTTATGTGTTGATTCGTCAATGTGAGGGAGCGAGCGTTGAGGTAAAGAATGAATAGTGCATCGGAAAGGAGTTACTCATCTCCCAAAACTAAATCCTGTCGTTTCCATTGAAACGTGACTCGATTTAGGAGGAGAAGTCATTGAGCACATAGTATTTCATAGCGACGCAATTTCTGTGTTAATTATTCAAGTGAGGGAGCGAGGGATGTAGTAAAGTGGGAATAGTGCATCGGAAAGGAGATACTCGTATACCAAAACTAAATCCTGGCGTCTCCATTGAAACGTGACTCCATTTAGGAGGAGAAGTCATTGAGCACATAGTATTTCATAGCGACGCAATTTCTGTGTTAATTATTCATGTGAGGGAGCGAGGGATGTAATAAAGTGGGAACAGTGCATCGGAAAGGAATTACTCGTATCCCAAAACTATATCCTGTCGTTTCCATTGAAACGTGACTTGATTTAGGAGGAGAAGTCATTGAGCACATAGTATTTTATAGCGCCGCAATTTCTGTGTTAATTATTCATGTGAAGGAGCGAGGGATGTAGTAAAGTGGGAACAGTGCATCGGAAAGGAGATACTCGTGTCCCAAAACTGAATCCGGTCGTTTCCATAGAAACGTTACACGATTTAGAAGGAGAAGTCATAGAACCCATAGTATTTCATAGCGACGAAATTTCTGTGTTAATTCGTCAATGTGAGGGAGCGAGCGGTGAGGTAAAGAATGAATAGTGCATCGGAAAGGAGTTACTCGTATCCCAAAACTAAATCCTGTCGTTTCCGTTGAAACGTGACTCGATTTAGGAGGAGAGGTCATTGAGCACATAGTATTTCATAGCGACGCAATGTCTGTGTTAATTATTCATGTGAGGGAGCGAGGGATGTAGTAAAGTGGGAACAGTGCATCGGAAAGGAGATACTCGTGTCCCAAAACTAAATCCTGTCGTTTCCATAGAAACGTGACTCGATTTGGGAGGAGAAGTCATTGAGCACATAGTATTTCATAGCGACGCAATTTCTGTGTTACTTAATCATGTGAGGGAGCGAGGGATGTAGTAAAGTGGGAACAGTGCATCAGAAAGGAACTACTCGTATCCCAAAACTAAATCCTGTCGTTTCCATCGAAACGTGACTCGATTTAGGACGAGAAGTCATTGAGCACATAGTATTTCATAGCGACGCAATTTCTGTGTTAATTATTCATGTGAGGGAGCGAGGGATGTAGTAAAGTGGGAACAGTGCATCGGAAAGGAGATACTCGTGTCCCAAAACTAAATCCTGTCGTTTCCATAGAAACGTTACACGATTTAGAAGGAGAAGTCATAGAACCCATAGTATTTCATAGCGACGCAATTTCTGTGTTAATTCGTCAATGTGAGGGAGCGAGCGTTGAGGTAAAGAATGAATAGTGCATCGGAAAAGAGTTACTCGTATCCCAAAACGAAATCCTGTAGTTTCCATTGAAACGTGACTCGATTAATGAGGAGAAGTCATTGAGCACATAGTAATTCATAGCGACGCAATTTCTGTGTTAATTATTCATGTGAGGGAGCGAGGGATGTAGTAAAGTGGCAACAATGCATCGGAAAGGAGATACTCGTATACCAAAACTAAATCCTGTCTCTTGCATAGAAACGTGACTCGATTTAGGAGAAGAAGTCATTGAGCACATAGTATTTCATAGCGACACAATTTCTGTGTTACTTATTCATGTGAGGGAGCGAGGGATGTAGTAAAGTCGGAACAGTGCATCGGAAAGGAATTACTCGTATCCCAAAACTAAATCCTGTCGTCTCCATTGAAACGTGACTCGATGTAGGAGGAGAAGTCATTGAGCACATAGTATTTCATAGCGACGCAAATTCTGTGTTAATTTTTCATGTGAGGGAGCGAGGGATGTAGTAAAGTGGGAACAGGGCATCGGAAAGGAGATACTCGTGTCCCAAAACTCAATCCTGTCGTTTCCATAGAAACGTTACACGATTTAGAAGGGTAAGTCATAGAACCCATAGTATTTCACAGCGACGCAATTTCTGTGTTAATTCGTCAATGTGAGGGAGTGAGCGTTGACGTAAAGAATCAATAGTGCATCAGAAAGGAGTTACTCGTATCCCAAAACTAAATCCCGTCGTTTCCATTGAAACGTGACTCGATTTAGGAGGAGAAGTCATTGAGCACATAGTATTTCATAGCGACGCAATTTCTGTGTTAATTATTCATGTGAGGGAGCGAGGTATGTAGTAAAGCGTGAACAGTGCATCGGAAAGGAGATACTCATGTCCCAAAACTAATTCCTGTCGTTTCCATAGAAACGTTACACGATTTGGAAGGAGAACTCATAGAACCCATAGTATTTCATACCGACGCAATTTCTGTGTTAATTCGTCAATGTGAGGGAGTGAGCGTTGACGTAAAGAATGAATAGTGCATCGGAAAGGAGTTACTCGTATCCCAAAACTAAATCCTGTCGTTTCTATTGAAACGTGACTCGATTAAGGAGGAGAAGTAATTGAGCACACAGTATTTCATAGCGACGCAATTTCTGTGTTAATTATTCATGTGAGGGAGCGAGGGATGTAGTAAAGTGGGAACAGTGCATCGGAAAGAAGATACTCGTATCCCAAAACTAAATCCTGTCGTTTCCATTGAAACGTGACTCGATTTAGGAGGAGAAGTCATTGAGCACATAGTATTTCATAGCGACACAATTTCTGTGTTAATTATTCATGTCAGGGAGCGAGGGATGTAGTAAAGTGGGAACAGTGCATCGGAAAGGAGGCACTCGTAACCCAAAACTAAATCCTGGCGTTTCCATTGAAACGTGACTCGATTTAGGAGGAGAAGTCATTGAGCACATAGTATTTCATAGCGACGCAATTTCTGTGTTAATTATTCATGTGAGGGAGCGAGGGATGTAGTAAAGTGGGAACAGTGCATCGGAAAGGAGATACCCGTATCCCAAAACTAAATCCTGACGTTTCCATTGAAACGTGACTCGATTTAGGAGGAGAAGTCATTGAGCACATAGTATTTCATAGCGACGCAATTTCTGTGTTAATTCGTCAATGTGAGGGAGCGAGCGTTGAGGTAAAGAATGAATAGTGCATCGGAAAGGAGTTACTCGTATCCCAAAACTAAATCCTGTCGTTTCAATTGAAATGTGACTCGATTTAGGAGGAGAAGTCATTGAGCACATAGTATTTCATAGCGACGCAATTTCTGTGTTAATTATTCATGTGAGGGAGCGAGGGATGTAGTAAAGTGGGAACAGTGCATCGGAAAGGAGATACTCGTGTCCCAAAACTAAATCCTGCCGTTTCCATTGAAACGTGACTCGATTTAGGAGGAGAAGTCATTGAGCACATAGTATTTCATAGCGACGCAATTTCTGTGTTAATTATTCATGTGAGCGAGCGAGGGATGTAGTATAGTGGGACCAGTGCATCGGAAAGGAATTACTCGTATCCCAAAACTAAATCCTGTCGTTTCCATTGAAACGTGACTCGATTTAGGAGGAGAAGTCATTGAGCACATAGTATTTCATAGCGACGCAAATTCTGTGTTAATTTTTCATGTGAGGGAGAGAGGGATGTAGTAGAGTGGGAACAGTGCATCAGAAAGGAGATACTCTTGTCCCAAAACTCAATCCTGTCGTTTCCATAGTAACGTTACACGATTTAGAAGGAGAAGTCATAGAACCCATAGTATTTGACAGCGACGCAATTTCTGTGTTAATTCGTCAATGTGAGGGAGCGGGCGTTGAGGTAAAGAATGAATAGTGCATCAGAAAGGAGTTACTCGTATCCCAAAACTAAATCCTGTCGTTTCTATTGAAACGTGACTCGATTTAGGAGGAGAAGTCATTGACACATAGTATTTCATAGCGACGCAATTTCTTTGTTAATTATTCATGTGAGGGAGCGAGGGATGTAGTAAAGTGGGAACAGTGCATCGGAAAGGAGATACTCGTGTCCCAAAACTAAATCCTGTCGTTTCCGTATAGACGTTACACGATTTAGAAGGAGAAGTCATAGAACCCATAGTATTTCATACCGACGCAATTTCTGTGTTAATTCGTCAATGTGAGGGAGCGAGCGTTGAAGTAAAGAATGAATAGTGCATCGGAAAGGAGATACTCGTATCCCAAAACTAAATCATGGCGTTTCCATTGAATCGTGACTCGATTTAGGAGGAGAAGTCATTGAGCACATAGTATTTCACAGCGACGCAATTTCTGTCTTAATTATTCATGTGAGGGAGCGAGGGATGTAGTAAAGTGGGAACAGTGCATTGGAAAGGAGATACTCGTATCCCTAAACTAAATCCTGTCGTTTCCATAGAAACGTTACACGATTTAGAAGGAGAAGTCATAGAACGCATAGTATTTCATAGCGACGCAGTTTCTGTGTTAATTATTCATGTGAGGGAGCGAGGCATGTAGTAAAGTGGGAACAGTGCTTCAGAAAGGAGATCCTCGTGTCCCAAAACTAAATGCTGTCGTTTCCATAGAAACGTTACACGATTTAGAAGGAGAAGTCATAGAACGCATAGTATTTCATAGCGACGCAGTTTCTGTGTCAATTCGTCAATGTGAGGGAGCGAGCGTTGAGGTAAAGAGTGAATAGTGCATCGGAAAGGAGTTACTCGTATCCCAAAACTAAATCCTGTCGTTTCCATTGAAACGTGACTCGATTTAGGAGGAGAAGTCATTAAGCACATTGTATTTCATAGCGACGCAATTTCTGTGTTAATTATTCATGTGAGGGAGCGAGGGATGTAGTAAAATGGGAACAGTGCATCGGAAAGGAGATACTCGTATCCCAAAACTAAATCCTGGCGTTTCCATTGAATCGTGACTCGATTTAGGAGGAGAAGTCATTGATCACATGGAATTTCATAGCGACGCAATTTCTGTGTTAATTTTTCATGTGAGGGAGCGAGGGATGTAGTAAAGTGGGAACAGTGCATCGGAAAGGAGTTACTCGTATCCCAAAACTAAATCCTGTCGTTTCCATTGAAAAGTGACTCGAATTAGGAAAAGAAGTCATTGAGCACATAGTATTTCATAGCGACGTAATTTCTGTGTTAATTATTCATGTGAGGGAGCGAGGTATGTAGTAAAGTGGGAACAGTGCTTCGGAAAGGAGATACTCGTGTCCCAAAACTAAATCCTGTCTTTTCCATAGAAACGTTACACGATTTAGAAGGAGAAGTCATAGAACCCATAGTATTTCATAGCGACGCAATTTCTGTGTTAATTCGTCAATGTGAGGGAGCGAGCGATGAGGTAAAGAATGAATAGTGCATCGGAAAGGAGTTACTCGTATCCGAAAACTAAATCCTGTCGTTTCCATTGAAACGTGACTCGATTTAGGAGAATAAGCCATTGAGCACATAGTATATCATAGCGACTCAATTTCTGTGTTAATTATTCATGTGAGGGAGCGAGGGATGTAGTAAAGTGGGAACAGTGCATCGGAAAGGAGAAACTCCTGTCCCAAAACGAAATCCTGTCGTTTCCATAGAAATGTGACTCGATTTAGGAGGAGAAGTCATTGAGCACATAGTATTTCATAGCGACGCAATTTCTGTGTTAATTATTCATGTGAGGGAGCGAAGGATGTAGTAAAGTGGAAACAGTGCATCGGAAAGGAGATACTCGTGTCCCAAAACTAAATCCTGTCGTTTCCATAGAAACGTGACTCGATTTAGGAGGAGAAGTCATTGAGCACATAGTATTTCTTAGCGACGCAATATCTGTGTTAATTATTCATGTGAGGGAGCGAGGGATGTAGTAAAGTGGGAACAGTGCATCGGAAAGGAATTACTCGTATCCCAAAAGTAAATACTGTCGTTTCCATTGAAACGTGACTCGATTTAGGTGGAGAAGTCATTGAGCACATAGTATTTCATAGCGACGCAAATTCTGTGTTAATTTTTCATGTGAGATAGCGAGGGAGGTAGTAAAGTGGGAACAGTGCATCGGAAAGGAGATACTCGTGTCCCAAAACTCAATCCTGTCATTTCCGTAGAAACGTTACACGATTTAGAAGGAGAAGTCATAGAACCCATAGTATTTCACAGCGACGCAATTTCTGTGTTAATTCGTCAATGTGAGGGAGCGACCGTTGAGGTAAAGTATGAAAAGTGTATCAGAAAGGAGTTACTCGTATCCCAAAACTAAATCCTGTCGTTTCCATTGAAACGTGACTCGATTTAGGAGGAGAAGTCATTGAGCACATAGTATTTCATAGCGACGCAATTTCTGTGTTAATTATTCATGTGAGGGAGCGAGGGATGTAGTAAAGTGGGAACAGTGCATCGGAAAGGAGATACTCGTGTCCCAAAACTAAATCCTGTCGTTTCCATAGAAACGTTACACGATTTAGAAGGAGAAGTCATAGAACCCATAGTATTACATACCGACGCAATTTCTGTGTTAATTCGTCAATGTGAGGGAGCGAGCGTTGAGGTAAAGAATGAATAGTGCATCGGAAAGGAGTTACTCGTATTCCAAAACTAAATCCTGTCGTTTCCATTGAAACGTGACTCAATTTAGGAGGAGAAGTCATTGAGCACACAGTATTTCATAGCGACGCAATTTCTGTGTTAATTATTCATGTGAGGGAGCGAGGGATGTAGTAAAGTGGGAACAGTGCATCGGAAAGAAGATACTCGTATCCCAAAACTAAATCCTGTCGTTTCCACTGAAACGTGACTCGATTTAGGAGGAGAAATCATTGAGCACATAGTATTTCATAGCGACACAATTTCTGTGTTAATTATTCATGTGAGGGAGCGAGGTATGTAGTAAAGTGGGAACAGTGCATCGGAAAGGAGATACTCGTATCCCAAAACTAAATCCTGGCGATTCCATTGAAACGTGACTCGATTTAGGAGGAGAAGTCATTGAGCACATAGTATTTCATAGCGACGCAATTTCTGTGTTAATTATTCGCGTGAGGGAGCGAGGGATGTAGTAAAGTGGGAACAGTGCATCGGAAAGGCGATACCCGTATCCCAAAACTAGATCCTGTCATTTTCATTGAAACGTGACTCGATTTAGCAGGAGAAGTCATTGAGCACACAGTATTTCATAGCAACGCAATTTCTGTGTTAATTATTCATGTGAGGGAGCGAGGGATGTAGTAAAGTGGGAACAGTGCATCGGAAAGGAGATACTCGTGTCCCAAAACTAAATCCTGTCGTTTCCATAGAAACGTTACACGATTTAGAAGGAGAAGTCATAGAACCCATAGTATTTCATAGCGACGCAATTTCTGTGTTATTTCGTCAATGTGAGGGAGCGAGCGTTGAGGTAAAGATTGAATAGTGCATCAGAAAGGAGTTACTCGTATCCGAAATCTAAATCCTGTCGTTTCCATTGAAACGTGACTCGATTTAGGAGGAGAAGTCATTGAGCACATAGTATTTCATAGCGACGCAATGTCTGTGTTAATTATTCATGTGAGGGAGCGAGGGATGTAGTAAAGTGGGAACAGTGCATCGGAAAGGAGATACTCGTGTCCCAAAACTAAATCCTGTCGTTTCCATAGAAACGTGACTCGATTTAGGAGGAGAAGTCATTGAGCACATAGTATTTCATAGCGACACAATTTCTGTGTTACTTATTCATGTGAGGGAGCGAGGGATGTAGTAAAGTGGGAACAGTGCATCGGAAAGGAATTACTCGTATCCCAAAACTAAATCCTGTCGTTTCCATTGAAACGTGACTCGATTTAGGAGGAGAAGTCATTGAGCACATAGTATTTCATAGCGACGCAAATTCTGTGTTAATTTTTCATGTGAGGGAGCGAGGGATGTAGTAAAGTGGGAACAGTGCATCGGAAAGGAGATACTCGTGTCCCAAAACTCAATCTTGTCGTTTCCATAGAAACGTTACACGATTTAGAAGGGTAAGTCATAGAACCCATAGTATTTCACAGCGACGCAATTTCTGTGTTAATTCGTCAATGTGAGGGAGTGAGCGTTGACGTAAAGAATCAATAGTGCATCAGAAAGGAGTTACTCGTATCCCAAATCTAAATCCCGTCGTTTCCATTGAAACGTGACTCGATTTAGGAGGAGAAGTCATTGAGCACATAGTATTTCATAGCGACGCAATTTCTGTGTTAATTATTCATGTGAGGGAGCGAGGTATGTAGTAAAGCGTGAACAGTGCATCGGAAAGGAGATACTCATGTCCCAAAACTAATTCCTGTCGTTTCCATAGAAACGTTACACGATTTGAAAGGAGAACTCATAGAACCCATAGTATTTCATACCGACGCAATTTCTGTGTTAATTCGTCAATGTGAGGGAGTGAGCGTTGACGTAAAGAATGAATAGTGCATCGGAAAGGAGTTACTCGTATCCCACAAATAAATCCTGTCGTTTCTATTGAAACGTGACTCGATTAAGGAGGAGAAGTAATTGAGCACACAGTATTTCATAGCGACGCAATTTCTGTGTTAATTATTCATGTGAGGGAGCGAGGGATGTAGTAAAGTGGGAACAGTGCATCGGAAAGAAGATACTCGTATCCCAAAACTAAATCCTGTCGTTTCCATTGAAACGTGACTCGATTTAGGAGGAGAAGTCATTGAGCACATAGTATTTCATAGCGACACAATTTCTGTGTTAATTATTCATGTCAGGGAACGAGGGATGTAGTAAAGTGGGAACAGTGCATCGGAAAGGAGGCACTCGTAACCCAAAACTAAATCCTGGCGTTTCCATTGAAACGTGACTCGATTTAGGAGGAGAAGTCATTGAGCACATAGTATTTCATAGCGACGCAATTTCTGTGTTAATTATTCATGTGAGGGAGCGAGGGATGTAGTAAAGTGGGAACAGTGCATCGGAAAGGAGATACCCGTATCCCAAAACTAAATCCTGACGTTTCCATTGAAACGTGACTCGATTTAGGAGGAGAAGTCATTGAGCACATAGTATTTCATAGCGACGCAATTTCTGTGTTATATCGTCAATGTGAGGGAGCGAGCGTTGAGGTAAAGAATGAATAGTGCATCGGAAAGGAGTTACTCGTATCCCAAAACTAAATCCTGTCGTTTCAATTGAAATGTGACTCGATTTAGGAGGAGAAGTCATTGAGCACATAGTATTTCATAGCGACGCAATTTCTGTGTTAATTATTCGCGTGAGGGAGCGAGGGATGTAGTAAAGTGGGAACAGTGCATCGGAAAGGCGATACCCGTATCCCAAAACTAGATCCTGTCATTTTCATTGAAACGTGACTCGATTTAGCAGGAGAAGTCATTGAGCACACAGTATTTCATAGCAACGCAATTTCTGTGTTAATTATTCATGTGAGGGAGCGAGGGATGTAGTAAAGTGGGAACAGTGCATCGGAAAGGAGATACTCGTGTCCCAAAACTAAATCCTGTCGTTTCCATAGAAACGTTACACGATTTAGAAGGAGAAGTCATAGAACCCATAGTATTTCATAGCGACGCAATTTCTGTGTTATTTCGTCAATGTGAGGGAGCGAGCGTTGAGGTAAAGATTGAATAGTGCATCAGAAAGGAGTTACTCGTATCCGAAATCTAAATCCTGTCGTTTCCATTGAAACGTGACTCGATTTAGGAGGAGAAGTCATTGAGCACATAGTATTTCATAGCGACGCAATGTCTGTGTTAATTATTCATGTGAGGGAGCGAGGGATGTAGTAAAGTGGGAACAGTGCATCGGAAAGGAGATACTCGTGTCCCAAAACTAAATCCTGTCGTTTCCATAGAAACGTGACTCGATTTAGGAGGAGAAGTCATTGAGCACATAGTATTTCATAGCGACACAATTTCTGTGTTACTTATTCATGTGAGGGAGCGAGGGATGTAGTAAAGTGGGAACAGTGCATCGGAAAGGAATTACTCGTATCCCAAAACTAAATCCTGTCGTTTCCATTGAAACGTGACTCGATTTAGGAGGAGAAGTCATTGAGCACATAGTATTTCATAGCGACGCAAATTCTGTGTTAATTTTTCATGTGAGGGAGCGAGGGATGTAGTAAAGTGGGAACAGTGCATCGGAAAGGAGATACTCGTGTCCCAAAACTCAATCTTGTCGTTTCCATAGAAACGTTACACGATTTAGAAGGGTAAGTCATAGAACCCATAGTATTTCACAGCGACGCAATTTCTGTGTTAATTCGTCAATGTGAGGGAGTGAGCGTTGACGTAAAGAATCAATAGTGCATCAGAAAGGAGTTACTCGTATCCCAAAACTAAATCCCGTCGTTTCCATTGAAACGTGACTCGATTTAGGAGGAGAAGTCATTGAGCACATAGTATTTCATAGCGACGCAATTTCTGTGTTAATTATTCATGTGAGGGAGCGAGGTATGTAGTAAAGCGTGAACAGTGCATCGGAAAGGAGATACTCATGTCCCAAAACTAATTCCTGTCGTTTCCATAGAAACGTTACACGATTTGAAAGGAGAACTCATAGAACCCATAGTATTTCATACCGACGCAATTTCTGTGTTAATTCGTCAATGTGAGGGAGTGAGCGTTGACGTAAAGAATGAATAGTGCATCGGAAAGGAGTTACTCGTATCCCACAAATAAATCCTGTCGTTTCTATTGAAACGTGACTCGATTAAGGAGGAGAAGTAATTGAGCACACAGTATTTCATAGCGACGCAATTTCTGTGTTAATTATTCATGTGAGGGAGCGAGGGATGTAGTAAAGTGGGAACAGTGCATCGGAAAGAAGATACTCGTATCCCAAAACTAAATCCTGTCGTTTCCATTGAAACGTGACTCGATTTAGGAGGAGAAGTCATTGAGCACATAGTATTTCATAGCGACACAATTTCTGTGTTAATTATTCATGTCAGGGAACGAGGGATGTAGTAAAGTGGGAACAGTGCATCGGAAAGGAGGCACTCGTAACCCAAAACTAAATCCTGGCGTTTCCATTCAAACGTGACTCGATTTAGGAGGAGAAGTCATTGAGCACATAGTATTTCATAGCGACGCAATTTCTGTGTTAATTATTCATGTGAGGGAGCGAGGGATGTAGTAAAGTGGGAACAGTGCATCGGAAAGGAGATACCCGTATCCCAAAACTAAATCCTGACGTTTCCATTGAAACGTGACTCGATTTAGGAGGAGAAGTCATTGAGCACATAGTATTTCATAGCGACGCAATTTCTGTGTTAATTCGTCAATGTGAGGGAGCGAGCGTTGAGGTAAAGAATGAATAGTGCATCGGAAAGGAGTTACTCGTATCCCAAAACTAAATCCTGTCGTTTCAATTGAAATGTGACTCGATTTAGGAGGAGAAGTCATTGAGCACATAGTATTTCATAGCGACGCAATTTCTGTGTTAATTATTCATGTGAGGGAGCGAGGGATGTAGTAAAGTGGGAACAGTGCATCGGAAAGGAGATACTCGTGTCCCAAAACTAAATCCTGCCGTTTCCATTGAAACGTGACTCGATTTAGGAGGAGAAGTCATTGAGCACATAGTATTTCATAGCGACGCAATTTCTGTGTTAATTATTCATGTGAGGGAGCGAGGGATGTAGTATAGTGGGACCAGTGCATCGGAAAGGAATTACTCGTATCCCAAAACTAAATCCTGTCGTTTCCATTGAAACGTGACTCGATTTAGGAGGAGAAGTCATTGAGCACATAGTATTTCATAGCGACGCAAATTCTGTGTTAATTTTTCATGTGAGGGAGAGAGGGATGTAGTAGAGTGGGAACAGTGCATCAGAAAGGAGATACTCTTGTCCCAAAACTCAATCCTGTCGTTTCCATAGTAACGTTACACGATTTAGAAGGAGAAGTCATAGAACCCATAGTATTTGACAGCGACGCAATTTCTGTGTTAATTCGTCAATGTGAGGGAGCGGGCGTTGAGGTAAAGAATGAATAGTGCATCAGAAAGGAGTTACTCGTATCCCAAAACTAAATCCTGTCGTTTCTATTGAAACGTGACTCGATTTAGGAGGAGAAGTCATTGACACATAGTATTTCATAGCGACGCAATTTCTTTGTTAATTATTCATGTGAGGGAGCGAGGGATGTAGTAAAGTGGGAACAGTGCATCGGAAAGGAGATACTCGTGTCCCAAAACTAAATCCTGTCGTTTCCGTATAGACGTTACACGATTTAGAAGGAGAAGTCATAGAACCCATAGTATTTCATACCGACGCAATTTCTGTGTTAATTCGTCAATGTGAGGGAGCGAGCGTTGAAGTAAAGAATGAATAGTGCATCGGAAAGGAGATACTCGTATCCCAAAACTAAATCATGGCGTTTCCATTGAATCGTGACTCGATTTAGGAGGAGAAGTCATTGAGCACATTGAATATCATAGCGACGCAATTTCTGTGTTTATTATTCATGTGAGGGAGCGAGGGATGTAGTAAAGTGGGAACAGTGCATCGGAAAGGAGATACTCATATCTCAAAACTAAATCCAGTCTTTTCCATAGAAACGTGACTCGATTTAGGAGGAGAAGTCATTGAGCACATAGTAATTCATAGCGACGCAATTTCTGTGTTAATTATTCATGTGAGGGAGCGAGGGATGTAGTAAAGTGGGAACAGTGCATCGGAAAGGAGATACTCGTGTCCAAAACTCAATCCTGTCGTTTCCATAGAAACGTTACACGATTTAGAAGGAGAAGTCATAGAACCCATAGTATTTCATAGCGACGCAATTTCTGTGTTAATTCGTCAATGTGAGGGAGCGAGCGTTGAGGTAAAGAATGAATAGTGCATCGGAAAGGAGTTACTCGTATCCCAAAACTAAATCCTGTCGTTTCCATTGAAACGTGACTCGATTTAGGAGGAGAAGTCATTGAGCACATAGTAATTCATAGCGACGCAATTTCTGTGTTAATTATTCATTTGAGGGAGCGAGGGATGTAGTAAAGTGGGAACAGTGCATCGGAAAGGAGATACTCGTATACCAAAATTAAATCCTGGCGTTTCCATTGAAATGTGACTCGATTTAGGAGGAGAAGTCATTGAGCACATAGTATTTCATAGCGACGCAATTTCTGTGTTAATTATTCATGTGAGGGAGCGAGGCATGTAGTAAAGTGGGAACAGTGCTTCAGAAAGGAGATACTCGTGTCCCAAAACTAAATCCTGTCGTTTCCATAGAAACGTTACACGATTTTGAAGGAGAAGTCATAGAACGCATAGTATTTCATAGCGACGCAGTTTCTGTGTCAATTCGTCAATGTGAGGGAGCGAGCGTTGAGGTAAAGAGTGAATAGTGCATCGGAAAGGAGTTACTCGTATCCCAAAACTAAATCCTGTCGTTTCCATTGAAACGTGACTCGATTTAGGAGGAGAAGTCATTAAGCACATTGTATTTCATAGCGACGCAATTTCTGTGTTAATTATTCATGTGAGGGAGCGAGGGATGTAGTAAAATGGGAACAGTGCATCGGAAAGGAGATACTCGTATCCCAAAACTAAATCCTGGCGTTTCCATTGAATCGTGACTCGATTTAGGAGGAGAAGTCATTGAGCACATGGAATTTCATAGCGACGCAATTTCTGTGTTAATTTTTCATGTGAGGGAGCGAGGGATGTAGTAAAGTGGGAACAGTGCATCGGAAAGGAATTACTCGTATCCCAAAACTAAATCCTGTCGTTTCCATTGACAAGTGACTCGAATTAGGAAAAGAAATCATTGAGCACATAGTATTTCATAGCGACGTAATTTCTGTGTTAATTCGTCAATGTGAGGGAGCGAGCGATGAGGTAAAGAATGAATAGTGCATCGGAAAGGAGTTACTCGTATCCGAAAACTAAATCCTGTCGTTTCCATTGAAACGTGACTCGATTTAGGAGAAGAAGCCATTGAGCACATAGTATTTCATAGCGACTCAATTTCTGTGTTAATTATTCATGTGAGGGAGCGAGGGATGTAGTAAAGTGGGAACAGTGCATCGGAAAGGAGATACTCCTGTCCCAAAAATAAATCCTGTCGTTTCCATAGAAACGTGACTCGATTTAGGAGGAGAAGTCATTGAGCACATAGTATTTCATAGCGACGCAATTTCTGTGTTAATTATTCATGTGAGGGAGCGAAGGATGTAGTAAAGTGGGAACAGTGCATCGGAAAGGAGATACTCGTGTCCCAAAACTAAATCCTGTCGTTTCCATAGAAACGTGACTCGATTTAGGAGGAGAAGTCATTGAGCACATAGTATTTCTTAGCGACGCAATATCTGTGTTAATTATTCATGTGAGGGAGCGAGGGATGTAGTAAAGTGGGAACAGTGCATCGGAAAGGAATTACTCGTATCCCAAAACTAAATACTGTCGTTTCCATTGAAACGTGACTCGATTTAGGTGGAGAAGTCATTGAGCACATAGTATTTCATAGCGACGCAAATTCTGTGTTAATTTTTCATGTGAGATAGCGAGGGAGGTAGTAAAGTGGGAACAGTGCATCGGAAAGGAGATACTCATGTCCCAAAACTCAATCCTGTCATTTCCGTAGAAACGTTACACGATTTAGAAGGAGAAGTCATAGAACCCATAGTATTTCACAGCGACGCAATTTCTGTGTTAATTCGTCAATGTGAGGGAGCGACCGTTGAGGTAAAGTATGAATAGTGTATCAGAAAGGAGTTACTCGTATCCCAAAACTAAATCCTGTCGTTTCCATTGAAACGTGACTCGATTTAGGAGGAGAAGTCATTGAGCACATAGTATTTCATAGCGACGCAATTTCTGTGTTAATTATTCATGTGAGGGAGCGAGGGATGTAGTAAAGTGGGAACAGTGCATCGGAAAGGAGATACTCGTGTCCCAAAACTAAATCCTGTCGTTTCCATAGAAACGTTACACGATTTAGAAGGAGAAGTCATAGAACCCATAGTATTACATACCGACGCAATTTCTGTGTTAATTCGTCAATGTGAGGGAGCGAGCGTTGAGGTAAAGAATGAATAGTGCATCGGAAAGGAGTTACTCGTATTTCAAAACTAAATCCTGTCGTTTCCATTGAAACGTGACTCAATTTAGGAGGAGAAGTCATTGAGCACACAGTATTTCATAGCGACGCAATTTCTGTGTTAATTATTCATGTGAGGGAGCGAGGGATGTAGTAAAGTGGGAACAGTGCATCGGAAAGAAGATACTCGTATCCCAAAACTAAATCCTGTCGTTTCCACTGAAACGTGACTCGATTTAGGAGGAGAAATCATTGAGCACATAGTATTTCATAGCGACACAATTTCTGTGTTAATTATTCATGTGAGGGAGCGAGGTATGTAGTAAAGTGGGAACAGTGCATCGGAAAGGAGATACTCGTATCCCAAAACTAAATCCTGGCGATTCCATTGAAACGTGACTCGATTTAGGAGGAGAAGTCATTGAGCACATAGTATTTCATAGCGACGCAATTTCTGTGTTAATTATTCGCGTGAGGGAGCGAGGGATGTAGTAAAGTGGGAACAGTGCATCGGAAAGGCGATACCCGTATCCCAAAACTAGATCCTGTCATTTCCATTGAAACGTGACTCGATTTAGGAGGAGAAGTCATTGAGCACACAGTATTTCATAGCAACGCAATTTCTGTGTTAATTATTCATGTGAGGGAGCGAGGGATGTAGTAAAGTGGGAACAGTGCATCGGAAAGGAGATACTCGTGTCCCAAAACTAAATCCTGTCGTTTCCATAGAAACGTTACACGATTTAGAAGGAGAAGTCATAGAACCCATAGTATTTCATAGCGACGCAATTTCTGTGTTATTTCGTCAATGTGAGGGAGCGAGCGTTGAGGTAAAGATTGAATAGTGCATCAGAAAGGAGTTACTCGTATCCGAAATCTAAATCCTGTCGTTTCCATTGAAACGTGACTCGATTTAGGAGGAGAAGTCATTGAGCACATAGTATTTCATAGCGACGCAATTTCTGTGTTAATTATTCATGTGAGGGAGCGAGGGATGTAGGAAAGTGGGAACAGTGCATCGGAAAGGAGATACTCGTATACCAAAACTAAATCCTGGCGTTTCCATTGAAACGTGACTCGATTTAGGAGGAGAAGTCATTGAGCACACAGTATTTCATAGCGACGCAATTTCTGTGTTAATTATTGATGTGAGGGATCGAGGGATGTAGTAAAGTGGGAACAGTGCATCAGAAAGGAGATACTCGTGTCCCAAAACTAAATCCTGTCGTTTCCATAGAAACGTTACACGATTTAGAAGGAGAAGTCATAGAACACATAGTATTTCATAGCGACGCAATTTCTGTGTTAATTCGTCAATGTGAGGGAGCGAGCGTTGAGGTAAAGAATGAATAGTGCATCGGAAAGGAGTCACTCGTATCCCAAAACTAAATCTTGTCGTTTCCATTGTAACATGACTCAATTTAGGAGGAGAAGTCATTGAGCACATTGTATTTCATAGCGACGCAATTTCTGTGTTAATTATTCATGTGAGGGAGCGAGGGATGTAGTAAAGTGGGAACAGTGCATCGGAAAGGAGATACTCGTATCTCAAAACTAAATCCTGTCGTTTCCATAGAAACGTGACTCGATTTAGGAGGAGAAGTCATTGAGCACATTGTAATTCATAGCGACGCAATTTCTGTGTTAATTATTCATGTGAGGGAGCGAGGGATGTAGTAAAGTGGGAACAGTGCATCGGAAAGGAGATACTCGTGTCCAAAACTCAATCCTGTCGTTTCCATAGAAACGTTACACGATTTAGAAGGAGAAGTCATAGAACCCATACTATTTCATAGCGACGCAATTTCTGTGTTAATTCGTCAATGTGAGGGAGCGAGCGTTGAGGTAAAGAATGAATAGTGCATCGGAAAGGAGTTACTCGTGTCCCAAAACTAAATCCTGTCGTTTCCATTGAAACGTGACTCGATTTAGGAGGAGAAGTCATTGAGCACATAGTATTTCATATCGACGCAATTTCTGTGTTAATTATTCATGTGAGGGAGCGAGGGATGTAGTAAAGTGGGAACAGTGCATCGGAAAGGAGATACTCGTGTCCCAAAACTAATTCCTGTCGTTTCCATAGAAACGTTACACGATATAGAAGGAGAAGTCATAGACCCCACAGTATTTCATAGCGAGGCAAATTCTGTGTTAATTCGTCAATGTGAGGGAGCGAGCGTTGAGGTAAAGAATGAATAGTGCATCGGAAAGGAGTTACTCGTATCCCAAAACTAAATCCTGTCGTTTCCATTGAAACGTGACTCGATTTAGGAGGAGAAGTCATTGAGCACATAGTAATTCATAGCGACGCAATTTCTGTGTTAATTATTCATTTGAGGGAGCGAGGGATGTAGTAAAGTGGGAACAGTGCATCGGAAAGGAGATACTCGTATACCAAAATTAAATCCTGGCGTTTCCATTGAAATGTGACTCGATTTAGGAGGAGAAGTCATTGAGCACATAGTATTTCATAGCGACGCAATTTCTGTGTTAATTATTCATGTGAGGGAGCGAGGCATGTAGTAAAGTGGGAACAGTGCTTCAGAAAGGAGATACTCTTGTCCCAAAACTAAATCCTGTCGTTTCCATAGAAACGTTACACGATTTAGAAGGAGAAGTCATAGAACGCATAGTATTTCATAGCGACGCAGTTTCTGTGTCAATTCGTCAATGTGAGGGAGCGAGCGTTGAGGTAAAGAGTGAATAGTGCATCGGAAAGGAGTTACTCGTATCCCAAAACTAAATCCTGTCGTTTCCATTGAAACGTGACTCGATTTAGGAAGAGAAGTCATCAAGCACATTGTATTTCATAGCGACGCAATTTCTGTGTTAATTATTCATGTGAGGGAGCGAGGGATGTAGTAAAATGGGAACAGTGCATCGGAAAGGAGATACTCATATCCCAAAACTAAATCCTGGCGTTTCCATTGAATCGTGACTCGATTTAGGAGGAGAAGTCATTGAGCACATAGAATTTCATAGCGACGCAATTTCTGTGTTAATTTTTCATGTGAGGGAGCGAGGGATGTAGTAAAGTGGGAACAGTGCATCGGAAAGGAATTACTCGTATCCCAAAACTAAATCCTGTCGTTTCCATTAAAAAGTGACTCGAATTAGGAAAAGAAGTCATTGAGCACATAGTATTTCATAGCGACGCAATTTCTGTGTTAATTATTCATGTGAGGGAGCGAGGTATGTAGTAAAGTGGGAACAGTGCTTCGGAAAGGAGATACTCGTGTCCCAAAACTAAATCCTGTCGTTTCCACAGAAACGTTACACGATTTAGAAGGAGAAGTCATAGAACCCATAGTATTTCATAGCGACGCAATTTCTGTGTTAATTCGTCAATGTGAGGGAGCGAGCGATGAGGTAAAGAATGAATAGTGCATCGGAAAGGAGTTACTCGTATCCGAAAACTAAATCCTGTCGTTTCCATTGAAACGTGACTCGATTTAGGAGAAGAAGCCATTGAGCACATAGTATTTCATAGCGACTCAATTTCTGTGTTAATTATTCATGTGAGGGAGCGAGGGATGTAGTAAAGTGGGAACAGTGCATCGGAAAGGAGATACTCGTGTCCCAAAACTAAATCCTGTCGTTTCCATAGAAACGTGACTCGATTTAGGAGGAGAAGTCATTGAGCACATAGTATTTCTTAGCGACGCAATTTCTGTGTTAATTATTCATGTGAGGGAGCGAGGGATGTAGTAAAGTGGGAACAGTGCATCGGAGAGGAATTACTCGTATCCCAAAACTAAATACTGTCGTTTCCATTGAAACGTGACTCGATTTAGGAGGAGAAGTCATTGAGCACATAGTATTTCATAGCGACGCAAATTCTGTGTTAATTTTTCATGTGAGATAGCGAGGGATGTAGTAAAGTGGGAACAGTGCATCGGAAAGGAGATACTCGTGTCCCAAAACTCAATCCTGTCATTTCCGTAGAAACGTTACACGATTTAGAAGGAGAAGTCATAGAACCCATAGTATTTCACAGCGACGCAATTTCTGTGTTAATTCGTCAATGTGAGCTAGCGACCGTTGAGGTAAAGTATGAATAGTGCATCAGAAAAGAGTTACTCGTATCCCAAAACTAAATCCTGTCGTTTCCATTGAAACGTGACTCGATTTAGGAGGAGAAGTCATTGAGCACATAGTATTTCATAGCGACGCAATTTCTGTGTTAATTATTCATGTGAGGGAGCGAGGGATGTAGTAATGTGGGAACAGTGCATCGGAAAGGAGATACTCGTGTCCCAAAACTAAATCCTGTCGTTTCCATAGAAACGTTACACGATTTAGAAGGAGAAGTCATAGAACCCATAGTATTACATACCGACGCAATTTCTGTGTTAATTCGTCAATGTGAGGGAGCGAGCGTTGAGGTAAAGAATGAATAGTGCATCGGAAAGGAGTTACTCGTATCCCAAAACTAAATCCTGTCGTTTCCAATGAAACGTGACTCAATTTAGGAGGAGAAGTCATTGAGCACACAGTATTTCATAGCGACGCAATTTCTGTGTTAATTATTCATGTGAGGGAGCGAGGAATGTAGTAAAGTGGGAACAGTGCATCGGAAAGAAGATACTCGTATCCCAAAACTAAATCCTGTCGTTTCCACTGAAACGTGACTCGATTTAGGAGGAGAAATCATTGAGCACATAGTATTTCATAGCGACACAATTTCTGTGTTAATTATTCATGTGAGGGAGCGAGGGATGTAGTAAAGTGGGAACAGTGCATCGGAAAGGAGATACTCGTATCCCAAAACCAAATCCTGGCGTTTCCATTGAAACGTGACTCGATTTAGGAGGAGAAGTCATTCTGCACATAGTATTTCATAGCGACGCAATTTCTGTGTTAATTATTCGCGTGAGGGAGCGAGGGATGTAGTAAAGTGGGAACAGTGCATCGGAAAGGCGATACCCGTATCCCAAAACTAAATCCTGTCATTTCCATTGAAACGTGACTCGATTTAGGAGGGGAAGTCATTGAGCACACAGTATTTCATAGCGACGCAATTTCTGTGTTAATTATTCATGTGAGGGAGCGAGGGATGTAGTAAAGAGGGAACAGTGCATCGGAAAGGAGATACTCGTGTCCCAAAACTAAATCCTGTCGTTTCCATAGAAACGTTACACGATTTAGAAGGAGAAGTCATAGAACCCATAGTATTTCATAGCGACGCAATTTCTGTGTTAATTCGTCAATGTGAGGGAGCGAGCGTTGAGGTAAAGATTGAATAGTGCATCGGAAAGGAGTTACTCGTATCCGAAATCTAAATCCTGTCGTTTCCATTGAAACGTGACTCGATTTAGGAGGAGAAGCCATTGAGCACATAGTATTTCATAGCGACTCAATATCTGTGTTAATTATTCATGTGAGGGAGTGAGGGATGTAGTAAAGTGGGAACAGTGCATCGGAAAGGAATTACTCGTATCCCAAAACTAAATTCTGTCGTTTCCATTGAAACGTGACTCGATTTAGGAGGAGAAGTCATTGAGCACATAGTATTTCATAGCGACGCAATTTCTGTGTTAATTATTCATGTGAGGGAGCGAGGGATGTAGTAAAGTGGGAACAGTGCATCGGAAAGGAGATACTCGTGTCCCAAAACTCAATCCTGTCGTTTCCATAGAAACGTTACACGATTTAGAAGGAGAAGTCATAGAACGCATAGTATTTCATAGCGACGCAGTTTCTGTGTCAATTCGTCAATGTGAGGGAGCGAGCGTTGAGGTAAAGAGTGAATAGTGCATCGGAAAGGAGTTACTCGTATCCCAAAACTAAATCCTGTCGTTTCCATTGAAACGTGACTCGATTTAGGAGGAGAAGTCATTAAGCACATTGTATTTCATAGCGACGCAATTTCTGTGTTAATTATTCATGTGAGGGAGCGAGGGATGTAGTAAAATGGGAACAGTGCATCGGAAAGGAGATACTCGTATCCCAAAACTAAATCCTGGCGTTTCCATTGAATCGTGACTCGATTTAGGAGGAGAAGTCATTGAGCACATGGAATTCCATAGCGACGCAATTTCTGTGTTAATTTTTCATGTGAGGGAGCGAGCGTTGAGGTAAAGATTGAATAGTGCATCAGAAAGGAGTTACTCGTATCCGAAATCTAAATCCTGTCGTTTCCATTGAAACGTGACTCGATTTAGGAGGAGAAGTCATTGAGCACATAGTATTTCATAGCGACGCAATTTCTGTGTTAATTATTCATGTGAGGGAGCGATGGATGTAGGAAAGTGGGAACAGTGCATCGGAAAGGAGATACTCGTATACCAAAACTAAATCCTGGCGTTTCCATTGAAACGTGACTCGATTTAGGAGGAGAAGTCATTGAGCTCACAGTATTTCATAGCGACGCAATTTCTGTGTTAATTATTCATGTGAGGGATCGAGGGATGTAGTAAAGTGGGAACAGTGCATCAGAAAGGAGATACTCGTGTCCCAAAACTAAATCCTGTCGTTTCCATAGAAACGTTACACGATTTAGAAGGAGAAGTCATAGAACCCATAGTATTTCATAGCGACGCAATTTCTGTGTTAATTCGTCAATGTGAGGGAGCGAGCGTTGAGGTAAAGAATGAATAGTGCATCGGAAAGGAGTCACTCGTATCCCAAAACTAAATCTTGTCGTTTCCATTGAAACATGACTCAATTTAGGAGGAGAAGTCATTGAGCACATTGTATTTCATAGCGACGCAATTTCTGTGTTAATTATTCATGTGAGGGAGCGAGGGATGTAGTAAAGTGGGAACAGTGCATCGGAAAGGAGATACTCGTATCTCAAAACTAAATCCTGTCGTTTCCATAGAAACGTGACTCGATTTAGGAGGAGAAGTCATTGAGCACATTGTAATTCATAGCGACGCAATTTCTGTGTTAATTATTCATGTGAGGGAGCGAGGGATGTAGTAAAGTGGGAACAGTGCATCGGAAAGGAGATACTCGTGTCCAAAACTCAATCCTGTCGTTTCCATAGAAACGTTACACGATTTAGAAGGAGAAGTCATAGAACCCATACTATTTCATAGCGACGCAATTTCTGTGTTAATTCGTCAATGTGAGGGAGTGAGCGTTGAGGTAAAGAATGAATAGTGCATCGGAAAGGAGTTACTCATGTCCCAAAACTAAATCCTGTCGTTTCCATTGAAACGTGACTCGATTTAGGAGGAGAAGTCATTGAGCACATAGTATTTCATATCGACGCAATTTCTGTGTTAATTATTCATGTGAGGGAGCGAGGGATGTACTAAAGTGGGAACAGTGCATCGGAAAGGAGATACTCGTGTCCCAAAACTAATTCCTGTCGTTTCCATAGAAACGTTACACGATATAGAAGGAGAAGTCATAGACCCCACAGTATTTCATAGCGAGGCAAATTCTGTGTTAATTCGTCAATGTGAGGGAGCGAGCGTTGAGGTAAAGAATGAATAGTGCATCGGAAAGGAGTTACTCGTATCCCAAAACTAAATCCTGTCGTTTCCATTGAAACGTGACTCGATTTAGGAGGAGAAGTCATTGAGCACATAGTAATTCATAGCGACGCAATTTCTGTGTTAATTATTCATTTGAGGGAGCGAGGGATGTAGTAAAGTGGGAACAGTGCATCGGAAAGGAGATACTCGTATACCAAAATTAAATCCTGGCGTTTCCATTGAAATGTGACTCGATTTAGGAGGAGAAGTCATTGAACACATAGTATTTCATAGCGACGCAATTTCTGTGTTAATTATTCATGTGAGGGAGCGAGGGATGTAGTAAAGTGGGAACAGTGCTTCAGAAAGGAGATACTCGTGTCCCAAAACTAAATCCTGTCGTTTCCATAGAAACGTTACACGATTTAGAAGGAGAAGTCATAGAACGCATAGTATTTCATAGCGACGCAGTTTCTGTGTCAATTCGTCAATGTGAGGGAGCGAGCGTTGAGGTAAAGAGTGAATAGTGCATCGGAAAGTAGTTACTCGTATCCCAAAACTAAATCCTGTCGTTTCCATTGAAACGTGACTCGATTTAGGAAGAGAAGTCATCAAGCACATTGTATTTCATAGCGACGCAATTTCTGTGTTAATTATTCATGTGAGGGAGCGAGGGATGTAGTAAAATGGGAACAGTGCATCGGAAAGGAGATACTCATATCCCAAAACTAAATCCTGGCGTTTCCATTGAATCGTGACTCGATTTAGGAGGAGAAGTCATTGAGCACATAGAATTTCATAGCGACGCAATTTCTGTGTTAATTTTTCATGTGAGGGAGCGAGGGATGTAGTAAAGTGGGAACAGTGCATCGGAAAGGAATTACTCGTATCCCAAAACTAAATCCTGTCGTTTCCATTAAAAAGTGACTCGAATTAGGAAAAGAAGTCATTGAGCACATAGTATTTCATAGCGACGCAATTTCTGTGTTAATTATTCATGTGAGGGAGCGAGGTATGTAGTAAAGTGGGAACAGTGCTTCGGAAAGGAGATACTCGTGTCCCAAAACTAAATCCTGTCGTTTCCACAGAAACGTTACACGATTTAGAAGGAGAAGTCATAGAACCCATAGTATTTCATAGCGACGCAATTTCTGTGTTAATTCGTCAATGTGAGGGAGCGAGCGATGAGGTAAAGAATGAATAGTGCATCGGAAAGGAGTTACTCGTATCCGAAAACTAAATCCTCTCGTTTCCATTGAAACGTGACTCGATTTAGGAGAAGAAGCCATTGAGCACATAGTATTTCATAGCGACTCAATTTCTGTGTTAATTATTCATGTGAGGGAGCGAGGGATGTAGTAAAGTGGGAACAGTGCATCGGAAAGGAGATACTCGTGTCCCAAAACTAAATCCTGTCGTTTCCATAGAAACGTGACTCGATTTAGGAGGAGAAGTCATTGAGCACATAGTATTTCTTAGCGATGCAATTTCTGTGTTAATTATTCATGTGAGGGAGCGAGGGATGTAGTAAAGTGGGAACAGTGCATCGGAGAGGAATTACTCGTATCCCAAAACTAAATACTGTCGTTTCCATTGAAACGTGACTCGATTTAGGAGGAGAAGTCATTGAGCACATAGTATTTCATAGCGACGCAAATTCTGTGTTAATTTTTCATGTGAGATAGCGAGGGATGTAGTAAAGTGGGAACAGTGCATCGGAAAGGAGATACTCGTGTCCCAAAACTCAATCCTGTCATTTCCGTAGAAACGTTACACGATTTAGAAGGAGAAGTCATAGAACCCATAGTATTTCACAGCGACGCAATTTCTGTGTTAATTCGTCAATGTGAGGGAGCGACCGTTGAGGTAAAGTATGAATAGTGCATCAGAAAAGAGTTACTCGTATCCCAAAACTAAATCCTGTCGTTTCCATTGAAACGTGACTCGATTTAGGAGGAGAAGTCATTGAGCACATAGTATTTCATAGCGACGCAATTTCTGTGTTAATTATTCATGTGAGGGAGCGAGGGATGGTAGTAATGTGGGAACAGTGCATCGGAAAGGAGATACTCGTGTCCCAAAACTAAATCCTGTCGTTTCCATAGAAACGTTACACGATTTAGAAGGAGAAGTCATAGAACCCATAGTATTACATACCGACGCAATTTCTGTGTTAATTCGTCAATGTGAGGGAGCGAGCGTTGAGGTAAAGAATGAATAGTGCATCGGAAAGGAGTTACTCGTATCCCAAAACTAAATCCTGTCGTTTCCAATGAAACGTGACTCAATTTAGGAGGAGAAGTCATTGAGCACACAGTATTTCATAGCGACGCAATTTCTGTGTTAATTATTCATGTGAGGGAGCGAGGAATGTAGTAAAGTGGGAACAGTGCATCGGAAAGAAGATACTCGTATCCCAAAACTAAATCCTGTCGTTTCCACTGAAACGTGACTCGATTTAGGAGGAGAAATCATTGAGCACATAGTATTTCATAGCGACACAATTTCTGTGTTAATTATTCATGTGAGGGAGCGAGGGATGTAGTAAAGTGGGAACAGTGCATCGGAAAGGAGATACTCGTATCCCAAAACCAAATCCTGGCGTTTCCATTGAAACGTAACTCGATTTAGGAGGAGAAGTCATTCTGCACATAGTATTTCATAGCGACGCAATTTCTGTGTTAATTATTCGCGTGAGGGAGCGAGGGATGTAGTAAAGTGGGAACAGTGCATCGGAAAGGCGATACCCGTATCCCAAAACTAAATCCTGTCATTTCCATTGAAACGTGACTCGATTTAGGAGGGGAAGTCATTGAGCACACAGTATTTCATAGCGACGCAATTTCTGTGTTAATTATTCATGTGAGGGAGCGAGGGATGTAGTAAAGAGGGAACAGTGCATCGGAAAGGAGATACTCGTGTCCCAAAACTAAATCCTGTCGTTTCCATAGAAACGTTACACGATTTAGAAGGAGAAGTCATAGAACCCATAGTATTTCATAGCGACGCAATTTCTGTGTTAATTCGTCAATGTGAGGGAGCGAGCGTTGAGGTAAAGATTGAATAGTGCATCGGAAAGGAGTTACTCGTATCCGAAATCTAAATCCTGTCGTTTCCATTGAAACGTGACTCGATTTAGGAGGAGAAGCCATTGAGCACATAGTATTTCATAGCGACTCAATATCTGTGTTAATTATTCATGTGAGGGAGTGAGGGATGTAGTAAAGTGGGAACAGTGCATCGGAAAGGAATTACTCGTATCCCAAAACTAAATTCTGTCGTTTCCATTGAAACGTGACTCGATTTAGGAGGAGAAGTCATTGAGCACATAGTATTTCATAGCGACGCAATTTCTGTGTTAATTATTCATGTGAGGGAGCGAGGGATGTAGTAAAGTGGGAACAGTGCATCGGAAAGGAGATACTCGTGTCCCAAAACTCAATCCTGTCGTTTCCATAGAAACGTTACACGATTTAGAAGGAGAAGTCATAGAACGCATAGTATTTCATAGCGACGCAGTTTCTGTGTCAATTCGTCAATGTGAGGGAGCGAGCGTTGAGGTAAAGAGTGAATAGTGCATCGGAAAGGAGTTACTCGTATCCCAAAACTAAATCCTGTCGTTTCCATTGAAACGTGACTCGATTTAGGAGGAGAAGTCATTAAGCACATTGTATTTCATAGCGACGCAATTTCTGTGTTAATTATTCATGTGAGGGAGCGAGGGATGTAGTAAAATGGGAACAGTGCATCGGAAAGGAGATACTCGTATCCCAAAACTAAATCCTGGCGTTTCCATTGAATCGTGACTCGATTTAGGAGGAGAAGTCATTGAGCACATGGAATTCCATAGCGACGCAATTTCTGTGTTAATTTTTCATGTGAGGGAGCGAGGGATGTAGTAAAGTGGGAACAGTGCATCGGAAAGGAATTACTCGTATCCCAAAACTAAATCCTGTCGTTTCCATTGAAAAGTGACTCGAATTAGGAAAAGAAGTCATTGAGCACATAGTATTTCATAGCGACGTAATTTCTGTGTTAATTATTCATGTGAGGTAGCGAGGTATGTAGTAAAGTGGGAACAGTGCTTCGGAAAGGAGATACTCGTGCCCCAAAACTAAATCCTGTCTTTTCCATAGAAACGTTACACGATTTAGAAGGAGAAGTCATAGAACCCATAGTATTTCATATCGACGCAATTTCTGTGTTAATTCGTCAATGTGAGGGAGCGAGCGTTGAGGTAAAGAATGAATAGTGCATCGGAAAGGAGTTACTCGTTCCCAAAACTAAATCCAGTCGTTTCCTTTCAAACGTGACTCGATTTAGGAGGAGAAGTCATTGAGCACATAGTAATTCATAGCGACGCAATTTCTGTGTTAATTATTCATGTGAGGGAGCGAGGGATGTAGTAAAGTGGGAACAGTGCATCGGAAAGCAGATACTCGTATACCAAATCTAAATCCTGTCGTTTCCATTGAAACGTGACTCGATTTAGGAGGAGAAGTCATTGAGCACATAGTAATTCATAGCGACGCAATTTCTGTGTTAATTATTCATGTGAGGGAGCGAGGGATGTAGTAAAGCGGGAACAGTGCATCGGAAAGGAGATACTCGTATACCAAAACTAAATCCTGGCGTCTCCATTGAAACGTGACTCGATTTAGGAGGAGAAGTCATTGAGAACATAGTATTTCATAGCGACGCAATTTCTGTGTTAATTATTCATGTGAGGGAGCGAGGGATGTAGTAAAGTGGGAACAGTGCATCGGAAAGGAATTACTCGTATCCAAAAACTAAATCCTGTCGTTTCCATTGAAACGTGACTTTATTTAGGAGGAGAAGTCATTGAGCACATAGTATTTTATAGCGCCGCAATTTCTGTGTTAATTATTCATGTGAAGGAGCGAGGGATGTAGTAAAGTGGGAACAGTGCATCGGAAAGGAGATACTCGTGTCCCAAAACTCAATCCTGTCGTTTCCATACAAACGTTACACGATTTAGAAGGAGAAGTCATAGAACCCATAGTATTTCACAGCGACGCAATTTCTGTGTTAATTCGTCAATGTGAGGGAGCGAGCGTTGAGGTAAAGAATGAATAGTGCATCAGAAAGGAGTTACTCGTATCCCAAAACTAAATCCTGTCGTTTCCATTGAAACGTGACTCGATTTAGGAGGAGAAGTCATTGAGCACATAGCATTTCATAGCGACGCAATTTCTGTGTTAATTATTCATGTGAGGGAGCGAGGGATGTAGTAAAGTGGGAACAGTGCATCGGAAAGGAGATACTCGTGTCCCAAAACTCAATCCTGTCGTTTCCATAGAAACGTTACACGATTTAGAAGGAGAAGTCATAGAACGCATAGTATTTCATAGCGACGCAGTTTCTGTGTCAATTCGTCAATGTGAGGGAGCGAGCGTTGAGGTAAAGAGTGAATAGTGCATCGGAAAGGAGTTACTCGTATCCCAAAACTAAATCCTGTCGTTTCCATTGAAACGTGACTCGATTTAGGAGGAGAAGTCATTAAGCACATTGTATTTCATAGCGACGCAATTTCTGTGTTAATTATTCATGTGAGGGAGCGAGGGATGTAGTAAAATGGGAACAGTGCATCGGAAAGGAGATACTCGTATCCCAAAACTAAATCCTGGCGTTTCCATTGAATCGTGACTCGATTTAGGAGGAGAAGTCATTGAGCACATGGAATTCCATAGCGACGCAATTTCTGTGTTAATTTTTCATGTGAGGGAGCGAGGGATGTAGTAAAGTGGGAACAGTGCATCGGAAAGGAATTACTCGTATCCCAAAACTAAATCCTGTCGTTTCCATTGAAAAGTGACTCGAATTAGGAAAAGAAGTCATTGAGCACATAGTATTTCATAGCGACGTAATTTCTGTGTTAATTATTCATGTGAGGGAGCGAGGTATGTAGTAAAGTGGGAACAGTGCTTCGGAAAGGAGATACTCGTGCCCCAAAACTAAATCCTGTCTTTTCCATAGAAACGTTACACGATTTAGAAGGAGAAGTCATAGAACCCATAGTATTTCATATCGACGCAATTTCTGTGTTAATTCGTCAATGTGAGGGAGCGAGCGTTGAGGTAAAGAATGAATAGTGCATCGGAAAGGAGTTACTCGTTCCCAAAACTAAATCCAGTCGTTTCCTTTCAAACGTGACTCGATTTAGGAGGAGAAGTCATTGAGCACATAGTAATTCATAGCGACGCAATATCTGTGTTAATTATTCATGTGAGGGAGCGAGGGATGTAGTAAAGTGGGAACAGTGCATCGGAAAGCAGATACTCGTATACCAAATCTAAATCCTGTCGTTTCCATTGAAACGTGACTCGATTTAGGAGGAGAAGTCATTGAGCACATAGTAATTCATAGCGACGCAATTTCTGTGTTAATTATTCATGTGAGGGAGCGAGGGATGTAGTAAAGCGGGAACAGTGCATCGGAAAGGAGATACTCGTATACCAAAACTAAATCCTGGCGTCTCCATTGAAACGTGACTCGATTTAGGAGGAGAAGTCATTGAGAACATAGTATTTCATAGCGACGCAATTTCTGTGTTAATTATTCATGTGAGGGAGCGAGGGATGTAGTAAAGTGGGAACAGTGCATCGGAAAGGAATTACTCGTATCCAAAAACTAAATCCTGTCGTTTCCATTGAAACGTGACTTTATTTAGGAGGAGAAGTCATTGAGCACATAGTATTTTATAGCGCCGCAATTTCTGTGTTAATTATTCATGTGAAGGAGCGAGGGATGTAGTAAAGTGGGAACAGTGCATCGGAAAGGAGATACTCGTGTCCCAAAACTCAATCCTGTCGTTTCCATACAAACGTTACACGATTTAGAAGGAGAAGTCATAGAACCCATAGTATTTCACAGCGACGCAATTTCTGTGTTAATTCGTCAATGTGAGGGAGCGAGCGTTGAGGTAAAGAATGAATAGTGCATCAGAAAGGAGTTACTCGTATCCCAAAACTAAATCCTGTCGTTTCCATTGAAACGTGACTCGATTTAGGAGGAGAAGTCATTGAGCACATAGCATTTCATAGCGACGCAATTTCTGTGTTAATTATTCATGTGAGGGAGCGAGGGATGTAGTAAAGTGGGAACAGTGCATCGGAAAGGAGATACTCGTGTCCCAAAACTCAATCCTGTCGTTTCCATAGAAACGTTACACGATTTAGAAGGAGAAGTCATCGAACCCATAGTATTTCATAGCGACGCAATTTCTGTGTTAATTCGTCAACGTGAGGGAGCGATCGTTGAGGTAATAAATGAATAGTGCATCTCAAAGGAGTTACTCATGTCCCAAAACTAAATCCTGTCGTTTCCATTGAAACGTGACTCGATTTAGGAGGAGAAGTCATTGTGCACATAGTATTTCACAGCGCCGCATTTTCTGTGTTAATTATTCATGTGAAGGAGCGAGGGATGTAGTAAAGTGGGAACAGTGTATCGGAAAGGAATTACTCGTATCCCAAAACTAAATCCTGTCGTTTCCATTGAAACGTGACTTGATTTAGGAGGAAAAGTCATTGAGTACATAGTATTTCATAGCGACGCAAATTCTATGTTAATTTTTCATGTGAGGGAGCGAGGGATGTAGTAAAGTGGGAACAGTGCATCGGAAAGGAGATACTCGTGTCCCAAAACTCAATCCTGTCGTTTCCATAGAAACGTTACACGATTTAGAAGGAGAAGTCATAGAACCTATAGTGTTTCACAGTGACGCAATTTCTGTGTTAGTTCGTCAATGTAAGGGAGCGAGCGTTGAGGTAAAGAATGAATAGTGCATCAGAAAGGAGTTACCCGTATCCCAAAACTAAATCCAGTCGTTTCCATTGAAACGTGACACGATTTAGGAGGAGAAGTCATTTAGCACAAAGTATTTCATCGCGACGCAATTTCTGTGTTAATTATTCATGTGAGGGAGCGAGGGATGTAGTAAAGTGGGAACAGTGCATCGGAAAGGAGATACTCGTGTCCCAAAACTAAATCCTGTCGTTTCCATAGAAACGTGACTCGATTTAGGAGGAGATGTCATTGAGCACATAGTATTTCATAGCGACGCAATTTCTGTGTTAATCATTCATGTGAGGGAGCGAGGGATGTAGTAAAGTGGGAACAGTGCATCGGAAGGGAATTACTCGTATCCCAAAACTAAATCCTGTCGTTTCCATTGAAACGTGACTCGATTTAGGAGGAGAAGTCATTGAGCACATACTATTTCATAGCGACGCAAATTCTGAGTTAATTTTTCATGTGAGGGAGCGAGGGATGTAGTAAAGTGGGAACAGTGCATCGGAAAGGAGATACTCGTGTCCCAAAACTCAATGCTGTCGTTTCCAAAGAAACGTTACACGATTTAGAAGGGTAAGTCATAGAACCCATAGTATTTCACAGCGACGCAATTTCTGTGTTATTTCGTCAATGTGAGGGAGTGAGCGTTGAGGTAAAGAATCAATAGTGCATCAGAAAGGAGTTACTCGTATCCCAAAACTATATCCTGTCGTTTCCATTGAAACGTGACTCGATTTAGGAGGAGAAGTCATTGAGCACATAGTATTTCATAGCGACGCAATTTCTGTGTTAATTATTCATGTGAGGGAGCGAGGTATGTAGTAAAATGGGAACAGTGCATCGGAAAGGAGATACTCATGTCCCAAAACTAAATCCTGTCGTTTCCATAGAAACGTTACACGATTTAGAAGGAGAAGTAATAGAACCCACAGTATTTCATACCGAGGCAATTTCTGTGTTAATTCGTCAATGTGAGGGAGCGAGCGTTGAGGTAAAGAATGAATAGTGCATCGGAAAGGAGTTACTCGTATCCCAAAACTAAATCCTGTCGTTTCCATTGAAACTTGACACGATTTAGGAGGAGAAGTCATTGAGCACACAGTATTTCATAGCGACGCAATTTCTGTGTTAATTATTCATGTGAGGGAGCGAGGGATGTAGTAAAGTGGGAACAGTGCACCGGAAAGAAGATTCTCGTATCCCAAAACTAAATCCTGTCGCTTCCATTGAAACGTGACTCGATTTAGGAGGAGAAGTCATTGAGCACATAGTATTTCATAGCGACGCAATTTCTGTGTTAATTATTCATGTGAGGGAGCGAGGGATGTAGTAAAGTGGGAACAGTGCATCGGAAAGGAGATACCCGTATCCCAAAACTAAATCCTGACGTTTCCATTGAAACGTGACTCGATTTAGGAGGAGAAGTCATTGAGCACATAGTATTTCATAGCGACGCAATTTCTGTGTTAATTCGTCAATGTGAGGGAGCGAGCGTTGAGGTAAAGAATGAATAGTGCATCGGAAAGGAGTTACTCGTATCCCAAAACTAAATCCTGTCGTTTCAATTGAAACGTGACTCGATTTAGGAGGAGAAGTCATTGAGCACATAGTACTTCATAGCGAAGCAATTTCTGTGTTAATTATTCATGTGAGGGAGCGAGGGATGTAGTAAAGTGGGAACAGTGCATCGGAAAGAAGATACTCGTGTCCCAAAACTAAATCCTGCCGTTTCCATTGAAACGTGACTCGATTTAAGAGGAGAAGTCATTGAGCACATAGTATTTCATAGCGACGCAATTTCAGTGTTAATTATTCATGTGAGGGAGCGAGGGATGTAGTATAGTGGGACCAGTGCATCGGAAAGGAATTACTCGTATCCCAAAACTAAATCCTGTCGTTTCCATTGAAACGTGACTCGATTTAGGAGGAGAAGTCATTGAGCACATAGTATTTCATAGCGACGCAAATTCTGTGTTAATTTTTCATGTGAGGGAGAGAGGGATGTAGTAGAGTGGGAACAGTGCATCGGAAAGGAGATACTCGTGTCCCAAAACTCAATCCTGTCGTTTCCATAGTAACGTTACACGATTTAGAAGGAGAAGTCATAGAACCCATAGTATTTGACAGCGACGCAATTTCTGTGTTAATTCGTCAATGTGAGGGAGCGGGCGTTGAGGTAAAGAATGAATAGTGCATCAGAAAGGAGTTACTCGTATCCGAAAACTAAATCCTGTCGTTTCCATTGAAACGTGACTCGATTTAGGAGGAGAAGTCGTTGAGCACATAGTATTTCATAGCGACGCAATTTCTTTGTTAATTATTCATGTGAGGGAGCGAGGGATGTAGTAAAGTGGGAACAGTGCATCGGAAAGGAGATACTCGTGTCCCAAAACTAAATCCTGTCGTTTCCATAGAAACGTTACACGATTTAGAAGTCATAGAACCCATAGTATTTCATAGCGACGCAATTTCTGTGTTAATTCGTCAACGTGAGGGAGCGAGCGTTGAGGTAAAGAATTAATAGCGCATCGGAAAGGAGTTACTCGTATCCCAAAACTAAATCTTGTCGTTTCCATTGAAACGTGACTAAATTTAGGAGGAGAAGTCATTGAGCACATTGTATTTCATGGCGACGCAATTTCTGTGTTAATTATTCATGTGAGGGAGCGAGGGATGTAGTAAAGTGGGAAAAGTGCATCGGAAAGGAGATACTCGTATCCCAAAACTAAATCCTGGCGTTTCCATTGAATCGTGACTCGATTTAGGAGGAGAAGTCATTGAGCACATAGTATTTCATAGCGACGCAATTTCTGTGTTAATTATTCATGTGAGGGAGCGAGGGATGTAGTAAAGTGGGAACAGTGCATCGGAAAGGAGATACTCGTATCTCAAAACTAAATCCTGTCGTTTCCATAGATACGTGACTCGATTTAGGAGGAGAAGTCATTGAGCACATAGTAATTCATAGCGACGCAATTTCTGTGTTAATTGTTCATGTGAGGGAGCGAGGGATGTAGTAAAGTGGGAACAGTGCATCGGAAAGGAGATACTCGTGTCCGAAACTCAATCCTGTCGTTTCCATAGATACGTTACACGATTTAGAAGGAGACATCATAGAACCCATAGTATGTCATAGCGACGCAATTTCTGTGTTAATTCGTCAATGTGAGGGAGCGAGCGTTAAGTTAAAAATTGAATAGTGCATCGGAAAGGAGTTACTCGTATCCCAAAACTAAATCCTGTCGTTTCCATTGAAACGTGACTCGATTTAGGAGGAGAAGTCATTGAGCACATAGTATTTCATAGCGACGCAATTTCTGTGTTAATTATTCATGTGAGGGAGCGAGGGATGTAGTATAGTGGGAACAGTGCATCGGAAAGGAGATACTCGTGTCCCAAAACTAAATCCTGTCGTATCCCTAGAAACGTTACACGATTTAGAAGGAGAAGTCATAGATCCCATAGTATTTCATAGCGACGCAAATTCTGTGTTACTTCGTCAATGTGAGGAAGCGAGCGTTGAGGTAAAGAATGAATAGTGCATCGGAAAGGAGGTACTCGTATCCCAAAACTAAATCCTGTCGTTTCAATTGAAACGTGACTCGATTTAGGAGGAGAAGTCATTGAGGACATAGTATTTCATAGCGAAGCAATTTCTGTGTTAATTATTCATGTGAGGGAGCGAGGGATGTAGTAAAGTGGGAACAGTGCATCGGAAAGAAGATACTCGTGTCCCAAAACTAAATCCTGCCGTTTCCATTGAAACGTGACTCGATTTAAGAGGAGAAGTCATTGAGCACATAGTATTTCATAGCGACGCAATTTCAGTGTTAATTATTCATGTGAGGGAGCGAGGGATGTAGTATAGTGGGACCAGTGCATCGGAAAGGAATTACTCGTATCCCAAAACTAAATCCTGTCGTTTCCATTGAAACGTGACTCGATTTAGGAGGAGAAGTCATTGAGCACATAGTATTTCATAGCGACGCAAATTCTGTGTTAATTTTTCATGTGAGGGAGAGAGGGATGTAGTAGAGTGGGAACAGTGCATCGAAAAGGAGATACTCGTGTCCCAAAACTCAATCCTGTCGCTTCCATAGTAACGTTACACGATTTAGAAGGAGAAGTCATAGAACCCATAGTATTTGACAGCGACGCAATTTCTGTGTTAATTCGTCAATGTGAGGGAGCGGGCGTTGAGGTAAAGAATGAATAGTGCATCAGAAAGGAGTTACTCGTATCCGAAAACTAAATCCTGTCGTTTCCATTGAAACGTGACTCGATTTAGGAGGAGAAGTCATTGAGCACATAGTATTTCATAGCGACGCAATTTCTTTGTTAATTATTCATGTGAGGGAGCGAGGGATGTAGTAAAGTGGGAACAGTGCATCGGAAAGGAGATACTCGTGTCCCAAAACTAAATCCTGTCGTTTCCATAGAAACGTTACACGATTTAGAAGTCATAGAACCCATAGTATTTCATAGCGACGCAATTTCTGTGTTAATTCGTCAACGTGAGGGAGCGAGCGTTGAGGTAAAGAATGAATAGCGCATCGGAAAGGAGTTACTCGTATCCCAAAACTAAATCTTGTCGTTTCCATTGAAACGTGACTCAATTTAGGAGGAGAAGTCATTGAGCACATTGTATTTCATAGCGACGCAATTTCTGTGTTAATTATTCATGTGAGGGAGCGAGGGATGTAGTAAAGTGGGAAAAGTGCATCGGAAAGGAGATACTCGTATCCCAAAACTAAATCCTGGCGTTTCCATTGAATCGTGACTCGATTTAGGAGGAGAAGTCATTGAGCACATAGTATTTCATAGCGACGCAATTTCTGTGTTAATTATTCATGTGAGGGAGCGAGGGATGTAGTAAAGTGGGAACAGTGCATCGGAAAGGAGATACTCGTATCTCAAAACTAAATCCTGTCGTTTCCATAGATACGTGACTCGATTTAGGAGGAGAAGTCATTGAGCACATAGTAATTCATAGCGACGCAATTTCTGTGTTAATTGTTCATGTGAGGGAGCGAGGGATGTAGTAAAGTGGGAACAGTGCATCGGAAAGGAGATACTCGTGTCCAAAACTCAATCCTGTCGTTTCCATAGATACGTTACACGATTTAGAAGGAGAAGTCATAGAACCTATAGTGTTTCACAGTGACGCAATTTCTGTGTTAGTTCGTCAATGTAAGGGAGCGAGCGTTGAGGTAAAGAATGAATAGTGCATCAGAAAGGAGTTACCCGTATCCCAAAACTAAATCCAGTCGTTTCCATTGAAACGTGACACGATTTAGGAGGAGAAGTCATTTAGCACAAAGTATTTCATCGCGACGCAATTTCTGTGTTAATTATTCATGTGAGGGAGCGAGGGATGTAGTAAAGTGGGAACAGTGCATCGGAAAGGAGATACTCGTGTCCCAAAACTAAATCCTGTCGTTTCCATAGAAACGTGACTCGATTTAGGAGGAGATGTCATTGAGCACATAGTATTTCATAGCGACGCAATTTCTGTGTTAATCATTCATGTGAGGGAGCGAGGGATGTAGTAAAGTGGGAACAGTGCATCGGAAGGGAATTACTCGTATCCCAAAACTAAATCCTGTCGTTTCCATTGAAACGTGACTCGATTTAGGAGGAGAAGTCATTGAGCACATACTATTTCATAGCGACGCAAATTCTGAGTTAATTTTTCATGTGAGGGAGCGAGGGATGTAGTAAAGTGGGAACAGTGCATCGGAAAGGAGATACTCGTGTCCCAAAACTCAATGCTGTCGTTTCCAAAGAAACGTTACACGATTTAGAAGGGTAAGTCATAGAACCCATAGTATTTCACAGCGACGCAATTTCTGTGTTATTTCGTCAATGTGAGGGAGTGAGCGTTGAGGTAAAGAATCAATAGTGCATCAGAAAGGAGTTACTCGTATCCCAAAACTATATCCTGTCGTTTCCATTGAAACGTGACTCGATTTAGGAGGAGAAGTCATTGAGCACATAGTATTTCATAGCGACGCAATTTCTGTGTTAATTATTCATGTGAGGGAGCGAGGTATGTAGTAAAATGGGAACAGTGCATCGGAAAGGAGATACTCATGTCCCAAAACTAAATCCTGTCGTTTCCATAGAAACGTTACACGATTTAGAAGGAGAAGTAATAGAACCCACAGTATTTCATACCGAGGCAATTTCTGTGTTAATTCGTCAATGTGAGGGAGCGAGCGTTGAGGTAAAGAATGAATAGTGCATCGGAAAGGAGTTACTCGTATCCCAAAACTAAATCCTGTCGTTTCCATTGAAACTTGACACGATTTAGGAGGAGAAGTCATTGAGCACACAGTATTTCATAGCGACGCAATTTCTGTGTTAATTATTCATGTGAGGGAGCGAGGGATGTAGTAAAGTGGGAACAGTGCACCGGAAAGAAGATTCTCGTATCCCAAAACTAAATCCTGTCGCTTCCATTGAAACGTGACTCGATTTAGGAGGAGAAGTCATTGAGCACATAGTATTTCATAGCGACGCAATTTCTGTGTTAATTATTCATGTGAGGGAGCGAGGGATGTAGTAAAGTGGGAACAGTGCATCGGAAAGGAGATACCCGTATCCCAAAACTAAATCCTGACGTTTCCATTGAAACGTGACTCGATTTAGGAGGAGAAGTCATTGAGCACATAGTATTTCATAGCGACGCAATTTCTGTGTTAATTCGTCAATGTGAGGGAGCGAGCGTTGAGGTAAAGAATGAATAGTGCATCGGAAAGGAGTTACTCGTATCCCAAAACTAAATCCTGTCGTTTCAATTGAAACGTGACTCGATTTAGGAGGAGAAGTCATTGAGCACATAGTACTTCATAGCGAAGCAATTTCTGTGTTAATTATTCATGTGAGGGAGCGAGGGATGTAGTAAAGTGGGAACAGTGCATCGGAAAGAAGATACTCGTGTCCCAAAACTAAATCCTGCCGTTTCCATTGAAACGTGACTCGATTTAAGAGGAGAAGTCATTGAGCACATAGTATTTCATAGCGACGCAATTTCAGTGTTAATTATTCATGTGAGGGAGCGAGGGATGTAGTATAGTGGGACCAGTGCATCGGAAAGGAATTACTCGTATCCCAAAACTAAATCCTGTCGTTTCCATTGAAACGTGACTCGATTTAGGAGGAGAAGTCATTGAGCACATAGTATTTCATAGCGACGCAAATTCTGTGTTAATTTTTCATGTGAGGGAGAGAGGGATGTAGTAGAGTGGGAACAGTGCATCGGAAAGGAGATACTCGTGTCCCAAAACTCAATCCTGTCGTTTCCATAGTAACGTTACACGATTTAGAAGGAGAAGTCATAGAACCCATAGTATTTGACAGCGACGCAATTTCTGTGTTAATTCGTCAATGTGAGGGAGCGGGCGTTGAGGTAAAGAATGAATAGTGCATCAGAAAGGAGTTACTCGTATCCGAAAACTAAATCCTGTCGTTTCCATTGAAACGTGACTCGATTTAGGAGGAGAAGTCGTTGAGCACATAGTATTTCATAGCGACGCAATTTCTTTGTTAATTATTCATGTGAGGGAGCGAGGGATGTAGTAAAGTGGGAACAGTGCATCGGAAAGGAGATACTCGTGTCCCAAAACTAAATCCTGTCGTTTCCATAGAAACGTTACACGATTTAGAAGTCATAGAACCCATAGTATTTCATAGCGACGCAATTTCTGTGTTAATTCGTCAACGTGAGGGAGCGAGCGTTGAGGTAAAGAATTAATAGCGCATCGGAAAGGAGTTACTCGTATCCCAAAACTAAATCTTGTCGTTTCCATTGAAACGTGACTAAATTTAGGAGGAGAAGTCATTGAGCACATTGTATTTCATGGCGACGCAATTTCTGTGTTAATTATTCATGTGAGGGAGCGAGGGATGTAGTAAAGTGGGAAAAGTGCATCGGAAAGGAGATACTCGTATCCCAAAACTAAATCCTGGCGTTTCCATTGAATCGTGACTCGATTTAGGAGGAGAAGTCATTGAGCACATAGTATTTCATAGCGACGCAATTTCTGTGTTAATTATTCATGTGAGGGAGCGAGGGATGTAGTAAAGTGGGAACAGTGCATCGGAAAGGAGATACTCGTATCTCAAAACTAAATCCTGTCGTTTCCATAGATACGTGACTCGATTTAGGAGGAGAAGTCATTGAGCACATAGTAATTCATAGCGACGCAATTTCTGTGTTAATTGTTCATGTGAGGGAGCGAGGGATGTAGTAAAGTGGGAACAGTGCATCGGAAAGGAGATACTCGTGTCCGAAACTCAATCCTGTCGTTTCCATAGATACGTTACACGATTTAGAAGGAGACATCATAGAACCCATAGTATGTCATAGCGACGCAATTTCTGTGTTAATTCGTCAATGTGAGGGAGCGAGCGTTAAGTTAAAAATTGAATAGTGCATCGGAAAGGAGTTACTCGTATCCCAAAACTAAATCCTGTCGTTTCCATTGAAACGTGACTCGATTTAGGAGGAGAAGTCATTGAGCACATAGTATTTCATAGCGACGCAATTTCTGTGTTAATTATTCATGTGAGGGAGCGAGGGATGTAGTATAGTGGGAACAGTGCATCGGAAAGGAGATACTCGTGTCCCAAAACTAAATCCTGTCGTATCCCTAGAAACATTACACGATTTAGAAGGAGAAGTCATAGATCCCATAGTATTTCATAGCGACGCAAATTCTGTGTTACTTCGTCAATGTGAGGAAGCGAGCGTTGAGGTAAAGAATGAATAGTGCATCGGAAAGGAGGTACTCGTATCCCAAAACTAAATCCTGTCGTTTCAATTGAAACGTGACTCGATTTAGGAGGAGAAGTCATTGAGGACATAGTATTTCATAGCGAAGCAATTTCTGTGTTAATTATTCATGTGAGGGAGCGAGGGATGTAGTAAAGTGGGAACAGTGCATCGGAAAGAAGATACTCGTGTCCCAAAACTAAATCCTGCCGTTTCCATTGAAACGTGACTCGATTTAAGAGGAGAAGTCATTGAGCACATAGTATTTCATAGCGACGCAATTTCAGTGTTAATTATTCATGTGAGGGAGCGAGGGATGTAGTATAGTGGGACCAGTGCATCGGAAAGGAATTACTCGTATCCCAAAACTAAATCCTGTCGTTTCCATTGAAACGTGACTCGATTTAGGAGGAGAAGTCATTGAGCACATAGTATTTCATAGCGACGCAAATTCTGTGTTAATTTTTCATGTGAGGGAGAGAGGGATGTAGTAGAGTGGGAACAGTGCATCGAAAAGGAGATACTCGTGTCCCAAAACTCAATCCTGTCGCTTCCATAGTAACGTTACACGATTTAGAAGGAGAAGTCATAGAACCCATAGTATTTGACAGCGACGCAATTTCTGTGTTAATTCGTCAATGTGAGGGAGCGGGCGTTGAGGTAAAGAATGAATAGTGCATCAGAAAGGAGTTACTCGTATCCGAAAACTAAATCCTGTCGTTTCCATTGAAACGTGACTCGATTTAGGAGGAGAAGTCATTGAGCACATAGTATTTCATAGCGACGCAATTTCTTTGTTAATTATTCATGTGAGGGAGCGAGGGATGTAGTAAAGTGGGAACAGTGCATCGGAAAGGAGATACTCGTGTCCCAAAACTAAATCCTGTCGTTTCCATAGAAACGTTACACGATTTAGAAGTCATAGAACCCATAGTATTTCATAGCGACGCAATTTCTGTGTTAATTCGTCAACGTGAGGGAGCGAGCGTTGAGGTAAAGAATGAATAGCGCATCGGAAAGGAGTTACTCGTATCCCAAAACTAAATCTTGTCGTTTCCATTGAAACGTGACTCAATTTAGGAGGAGAAGTCATTGAGCACATTGTATTTCATAGCGACGCAATTTCTGTGTTAATTATTCATGTGAGGGAGCGAGGGATGTAGTAAAGTGGGAAAAGTGCATCGGAAAGGAGATACTCGTATCCCAAAACTAAATCCTGGCGTTTCCATTGAATCGTGACTCGATTTAGGAGGAGAAGTCATTGAGCACATAGTATTTCATAGCGACGCAATTTCTGTGTTAATTATTCATGTGAGGGAGCGAGGGATGTAGTAAAGTGGGAACAGTGCATCGGAAAGGAGATACTCGTATCTCAAAACTAAATCCTGTCGTTTCCATAGATACGTGACTCGATTTAGGAGGAGAAGTCATTGAGCACATAGTAATTCATAGCGACGCAATTTCTGTGTTAATTGTTCATGTGAGGGAGCGAGGGATGTAGTAAAGTGGGAACAGTGCATCGGAAAGGAGATACTCGTGTCCAAAACTCAATCCTGTCGTTTCCATAGATACGTTACACGATTTAGAAGGAGAAGTCATAGAACCCATAGTATGTCATAGCGACGCAATTTCTGTGTTAATTCGTCAATGTGAGGGAGCGAGCGTTGAGGTAAAAAATGAATAGTGCATCGGAAAGGAGTTACTCGTATCCCAAAACTAAATCCTGTCGTTTCCATTGAAACGTGACTCGATTTAGGAGGAGAAGTCATTGAGCACATAGTATTTCATAGCGACGCAATTTCTGTTTTAATTATTCATGTGAGGGAGCGAGGGATGTAGTAAAGTGGGAACAGTGCATCGGAAAGGAGATACTCGTGTCCCAAAACTAAATCCTGTCGTATCCCTAGAAACGTTACACGATTTAGAAGGAGAAGTCATAGATCCCATAGTATTTCATAGCGACGCAAATTCTGTGTTAATTCGTCAATGTGAGGAAGCGAGCGTTGAGGTAAAGAATGAATAGTGCATCGGAAAGGAGTTACTCGTATCCCAAAACTAAATCCTGTCGTTTCCATTGAAACGTGACTCGATTTAGGAGGAGAAGTCATTGAGCACATAGTAATTCATAGCGACGCAATTTCTGTGTTAATTTTACATGTGAGGGAGCGAGGGATGTAGTAAAGTGGGAACAGTGCATCGGAAAGGAGATACTCGTATACCAAAATTAAATCCTGGCATTTCCATTGAAATGTGACTCGATTTAGGAGGAGAAGTCATTGAGCACATAGTATTTCATAGCGACGCAATTTCTGTGTTAATTATTCATGTGAGGGAGCGAGGGATGTAGTAAAGTGGGAACAGTGCATCAGAAAGGAGATACTCGTGTCCCAAAACTAAATCCTGTCGTTTCCATAGAAACGTTACACGATTTAGAAGGAGACGTCATAGAACGCATAGTATTTCATAGCGACGCAGTTTTTGTGTCAATTCGTCAATGTGAGGGATCGAGCGTTGAGGTAAAGAGTGAATAGTGCATCGGAAAGGAGTTACTCGTATCCCAAAACTAAATCCTGTCGTTTCCATTGAAACGTGACTTGATTTAGGAGGAGAAGTCATTAAGCACATTGTATTTCATAGCGACGCAATTTCTGTGTTTATTATTCATGTGAGGGAGCGAGGGATGTAGTAAAATGGGAACAGTGCATCGGAAAGGAGATACTCGTATCCCAAAACTAAATCCTGGCGTTTCCATTGAATCGTGACTCGATTTAGGAGGAGAAGTCATTGAGCACATAGTATTTCATAGCGACGCAATTTCTGTGTTAATTATTCATGTGAGGGAACGAGGGATGTAGTAAAGTGGGAACAGTGCATCAGAAAGGAGATACTCGTATCCCAAAACTATATCCTGTCGTTTCCATTGAAACGTGACTCGATTTAGGAGGAGAAGTCATTGAGCACATAGTATTTCATAGCGGCGCAATTTCTGTGTTAATTATTCATGTGAGGGAGCGAGGGATGTAGTAAAGTGGGAACAGTGCATCGGAAAGGAGATACTCGTGTCCAAAACTCAATCCTGTCGTTTCCATAGAAACGTTACACGAATTAGAAGGAGAAGTCATAAAACCCATAGTATTTCATAGCGACACAAATTCTGTGTTAATTCGTCATTGTGAGGGAGCGAGCGTTGAGGTAAAGAATGAATAGTGCATGGGAAAGGAGTTACTCGTATCCCAAAACTAAATCCTGTCGTTTCCATTGAAACGTGACTCGATTTAGGAGGAGAAGGCATTGAGCACATAGTAATTCATAGCGACGCAATTTCTGTGTTAATTATTCATGTGAGGGAGCGAGGGATGTAGTAAAGTGGGAACAGTGCATCAGAAAGGAGATACTCGTATCCCAAAACTATATCCTGTCGTTTCCATTGAAACGTGACTCGATTTAGAAGGAGAACCCATTGAGCACATAGTATTTCATAGCGGCGATATTTCAGTGTTAATTATTCATGTGAGGGAGCGAGGGATGTAGTAAAGTGGGAACAGTGCATCGGAAAGGAGATACTCGTGTCCAAAAACTCAATCCTGTCGTTTCCATAGAAACGTTACACGATTTAGAAGGAGAAGTCATAGAACCCATAGTATATCATAGCGACGCAATTTCTGTGTTAATTCGTCAATGTGAGGGAGCGAGCGTTGAGGTAAAGAATGAATAGTGCATCGGAAAGGAGTTACTCGTGTCCCAAATCTAAATCCCGTCGTTTCCATTGAAACACGACTCGATTTAGGAGGAGAAGTCATTGAGCACATTGTAATTCATAACGACGCAATTTCTGTGTTAATTATTCATGTGAGGGAGCGAGGAATGTAGTAAATTGGGAACAGTGCATCGGAAAGGAGATACTCGTATACCAAAACTAAATCCTGGCTTTTCCATTGAAACGTGACTCGATTTAGGAGGAAAAGTCATTGAGCACATAGTATTTCATAGCGACGCAATTTCTGTGTTAATTATTAATGTGAGGGAGCGAGTGATGTAGTAAAGTGGGAACAGTGCATCAGAAAGGAGATACTCGTGTACCAAGACTAAATCCTGTCGTTTCCATAGAAACGTGACTCGATTTAGGAGGAGAAGTCATTGAGCACATAGTATTTCATAGCGACGCAATTTCTGTGTTAATTCGTCAATGTGAGGGAGCGAGCGTTGAGGTAAAGAATGAATAGTGCATCGGAAAGGAGTTACTCGTATCCCAAAACTAAATCCTGTCGTTTCCATTGAAACGTGACTCGAATTAGGAGGAGAAGTCATTGAGCACATAGTATTTCATAGCGACGCAATTTCTGTGTTAATTCGTCAATGTGAGGGAGCGAGCGTTGAGGTAAAGAATGAATAGTGCATTGGAAAGGAGTTACTCGTATCCCAAAACTAAATCCTGTCGTTTCCATTGAAACGTGACTCGATTTAGGAGGAGAAGTCATTGAGCACATTGTGTTTCATAGCGACGCAATTTCTGTGTTAATTGTTCATGTGAGGGAGCGAGGGATGTAGTAAAGTGGGAACAGTGCATCGGAAAGGAGGTACTCGTATCCCAAAACTAATTCCTGGCGTTTCCATTGAAACGTGACTCGATTTAGGAGGAGATGTCATTGAGCACATAGTATTTCATAGCGACGCAATTTCTGTGTTAATTATTCATGTGAGGGAGTGAGGGATGTAGTAAAGTGGGAACAGTGCATCGGAAAGGAGATACGCGTATCCCAAAAATAAATCCTGGCGTTTCCATTGAAACGTGACACGATTTAGGAGAAGAAGTCATTGAGCACATAGCATATCATCGCGGCGCAATTTCTGTGTTAATTATTCATGTGAGGGAGCGAGGGATGTAGTAAAGTGGGAACTGTGCATCGGAAAGGAGATACTTGTGTCCCAAAACTCAATCCTGTCGTTTCCATAGAAACGTTACACGATTTAGAAGGAGAAGTCATAGAACCCATAGTATTTCATAGCGACGCAATTTCTGTGTTAATTCGTCAATGTGAGGGAGCGAGCGTTGAGGTAAAGAATGAATAGTGCATCGGAAAGGAGTTACTCGTATCCCAAAACTAAATCCTGTCGTTTCCATTGAAACGTGACTCGATTTAGGAGGAGAAGTCATTGAGCACATAGTATTTCATAGCGACGCAATTTCTGTGTTAATTATTCATGTGAGGGAGCGAGGGAGGTAGTAAAGTGGGAACAGTGCATCGGAAAGCAGATACTCGTATACCAAAACTAAATCCTGGCATTTCCATTGAAACGTAACTCGATTTTTGAGGAGAAGTTATTGAGCACATAGTATTTCATAGCGACGCAATTTCTGTGTTAATTATTCATGTGAGGGCGCGAGGGATGTAGTAAAGTGGGAACAGTGCATCTGAAAGGAGATACTCGTGTCCCAAAACTAAATCCTGTCGTTTCCATAGAAACGTTACACGATTTAGTAGGAGAAGTCATAGAACCCATAGAATTTCATAGCGACGCAATTTCTGTGTTAATTCGTCAATGTGAGGGAGCGAGCGTTGAGGTAAAGAATGAATAGTGCATCGGAAAGGAGTTACTCGTATCCCAAAACTAAATCCTGTCGGTTCCATTGAAACGTGGCTCGATTTAGGAAGAGAAGTCATTGAGCACATTGTATTTCATAGCGACGCAATTTCTGTGTTAATTATTCATGTGAGGGAGCGAGGGATGTAGTAAAGTGGGAACAGTGCATCGGCAAGGAGATACTCGTATCCCAAAACTAAATCCTGTCGTTTCCATTGAAACGTGACTCGATTTAGGAGGAGATGTCATTGAGCACATAGTATTTCATAGCTGCGCAATTTCTGTGTTAATTATTCATGTGAGGGAGCGAGGGATGTAGTAAAGTGGGAATAGTGCATCGGAAAGGAGATACTCGTGTCCCAAAACTCAATCCTGTCGTATCCATAGAAACGTTACACGATTTAGAAGGAGAAGTCATAGAACCCATAGTATTTCATAGCGACGCAATTTCTGTGTTAATTCGTCAATGTGAGGGAGCGAGCGTTGAGGTAAAGAATGAATAGTGCATCAGAAAGGAGTAACTCGTATCCCAAAACTAAATCCTGTCGTTTCCATTGAAACATGACTCAATTTAGGAGGAGAAGTCATTGAGCACATAGTATTTCATAGCGACGCAATTTCTGTGTTAATTATTCATGTGAGGGAGCGAGGGATGTTGTAAAGTGGTAACAGTGCATCAGAAAGGAGATACTCGTGTCCCAAAACTAAATCCTGTCGTTTCCATAGAAACGTTACACGATTTAGAAGGAGAAGTCATAAAACCAATAGTATTTCATAGCGACGCAATTTCTGTGTTAATTCGTCAATGTGAGGGAGCGAGCATTGAGATAAAGAATGAATAGTGCATCGGAAAGGAGTTACTCGTATCCCAAAACTAAATCCTGTCGTTTCCATTGAAACGTGACTCGATTTAGGAGGAGAAGTCATTGTGCACATTGTATTTCATAGCGACGCAATTTCTGTGTTAATTGTTCATGTGAGGGAGCGAGGGATGTAGTAAAGTGGGAACAGTGCATCGGAAAGGAGATACTCGTGTCCAAAACTCAATCCTGTCGTTTCCATAGATACGTTACACGATTTAGAAGGAGAAGTCATAGAACCCATAGTATGTCATAGCGACGCAATTTCTGTGTTAATTCGTCAATGTGAGGGAGCGAGCGTTAAGTTAAAAATTGAATAGTGCATCGGAAAGGAGTTACTCGTATCCCAAAACTAAATCCTGTCGTTTCCATTGAAACGTGACTCGATTTAGGAGGAGAAGTCATTGAGCACATAGTATTTCATAGCGACGCAATTTCTGTGTTAATTATTCATGTGAGGGAGCGAGGGATGTAGTAAAGTGGGAACAGTGCATCGGAAAGGAGATACTCGTGTCCCAAAACTAAATCCTGTCGTATCCCTAGAAACGTTACACGATTTAGAAGGAGAAGTCATAGATCCCATAGTATTTCATAGCGACGCAAATTCTGTGTTAATTCGTCAATGTGAGGGAGCGGGCGTTGAGGTAAAGAATGAATAGTGCATCAGAAAGGAGTTACTCGTATCCCAAAACTAAATCTTGTCGTTTCCATTGAAACGTGACTCAATTTAGGAGGAGAAGTCATTGAGCACATTGTATTTCATAGCGACGCAATTTCTGTGTTAATTATTCATGTGAGGGAGCGAGGGATGTAGTAAAGTGGGAAAAGTGCATCGGAAAGGAGATACTCGTATCCCAAAACTAAATCCTGGCGTTTCCATTGAATCGTGACTCGATTTAGGAGGAGAAGTCATTGAGCACATAGTATTTCATAGCGACGCAATTTCTGTGTTAATTATTCATGTGAGGGAGCGAGGGATGTAGTAAAGTGGGAACAGTGCATCGGAAAGGAGATACTCGTATCTCAAAACTAAATCCTGTCGTTTCCATAGATACGTGACTCGATTTAGGAGGAGAAGTCATTGAGCACATAGTAATTCATAGCGACGCAATTTCTGTGTTAATTGTTCATGTGAGGGAGCGAGGGATGTAGTAAAGTGGGAACAGTGCATCGGAAAGGAGATACTCGTGTCCAAAACTCAATCCTGTCGTTTCCATAGATACGTTACACGATTTAGAAGGAGAAGTCATAGAACCCATAGTATGTCATAGCGACGCAATTTCTGTGTTAATTCGTCAATGTGAGGGAGCGAGCGTTGAGGTAAAAAATGAATAGTGCATCGGAAAGGAGTTACTCGTATCCCAAAACTAAATCCTGTCGTTTCCATTGAAACGTGACTCGATTTAGGAGGAGAAGTCATTGAGCACATAGTATTTCATAGCGACGCAATTTCTGTGTTAATTATTCATGTGAGGGAGCGAGGGATGTAGTAAAGTGGGAACAGTGCATCGGAAAGGAGATACTCGTGTCCCAAAACTAAATCCTGTCGTATCCCTAGAAACGTTACACGATTTAGAAGGAGAAGTCATAGATCCCATAGTATTTCATAGCGACGCAAATTCTGTGTTAATTCGTCAATGTGAGGAAGCGAGCGTTGAGGTAAAGAATGAATAGTGCATCGGAAAGGAGTTACTCGTATCCCAAAACTAAATCCTGTCGTTTCCATTGAAACGTGACTCGATTTAGGAGGAGAAGTCATTGAGCACATAGTAATTCATAGCGACGCAATTTCTGTGTTAATTTTTCATGTGAGGGAGCGAGGGATGTAGTAAAGTGGGAACAGTGCATCGGAAAGGAGATACTCGTATACCAAAATTAAATCCTGGCATTTCCATTGAAATGTGACTCGATTTAGGAGGAGAAGTCATTGAGCACATAGTATTTCATAGCGACGCAATTTCTGTGTTAATTATTCATGTGAGGGAGCGAGGGATGTAGTAAAGTGGGAACAGTGCATCAGAAAGGAGATACTCGTGTCCCAAAACTAAATCCTGTCGTTTCCATAGAAACGTTACACGATTTAGAAGGAGACGTCATAGAACGCATAGTATTTCATAGCGACGCAGTTTCTGTGTCAATTCGTCAATGTGAGGGAGCGAGCGTTGAGGTAAAGAGTGAATAGTGCATCGGAAAGGAGTTACTCGTATCCCAAAACTAAATCCTGTCGTTTCCATTGAAACGTGACTCGATTTAGGAGGAGAAGTCATTAAGCACATTGTATTTCATAGCGACGCAATTTCTGTGTTAATTATTCATGTGAGGGAGCGAGGGATGTAGTAAAATGGGAACAGTGCATCGGAAAGGAGATACTCGTATCCCAAAACTAAATCCTGGCGTTTCCATTGAATCGTGACTCGATTTAGGAGGAGAAGTCATTGAGCACATAGTATTTCATAGCTACGCAATTTCTGTGTTAATTATTCATGTGAGGGAACGAGGGATGTAGTAAAGTGGGAACAGTGCATCAGAAAGGAGATACTCGTATCCCAAAACTATATCCTGTCGTTTCCATTGAAACGTGACTCGATTTAGGAGGAGAAGTCATTGAGCACATAGTATTTCATAGCGGCGCAATTTCTGTGTTAATTATTCATGTGAGGGAGCGAGGGATGTAGTAAAGTGGGAACAGTGCATCGGAAAGGAGATACTCGTGTCCAAAACTCATTCCTGTCGTTTCCATAGAAACGTTACACGAATTAGAAGGAGAAGTCATAGAACCCATAGTATTTCATAGCGACACAAATTCTGTGTTAATTCGTCATTGTGAGGGAGCGAGCGTTGAGGTAAAGAATGAATAGTGCATGGGAAAGGAGTTACTCGTATCCCAAAACTAAATCCTGTCGTTTCCATTGAAACGTGACTCGATTTAGGAGGAGAAGGCATTGAGCACATAGTAATTCATAGCGACGCAATTTCTGTGTTAATTATTCATGTGAGGGAGCGAGGGATGTAGTAAAGTGGGAACAGTGCATCAGAAAGGAGATACTCGTATCCCAAAACTATATCCTGTCGTTTCCATTGAAACGTGACTCGATTTAGAAGGAGAACCCATTGAGCACATAGTATTTCATAGCGGCGATATTTCAGTGTTAATTATTCATGTGAGGGAGCGAGGGATGTAGTAAAGTGGGAACAGTGCATCGGAAAGGAGATACTCGTGTCCAAAAACTCAATCCTGTCGTTTCCATAGAAACGTTACACGATTTAGAAGGAGAAGTCATAGAACCCATAGTATATCATAGCGACGCAATTTCTGTGTTAATTCGTCAATGTGAGGGAGCGAGCGTTGAGGTAAAGAATGAATAGTGCATCGGAAAGGAGTTACTCGTGTCCCAAAACTAAATCCCGTCGTTTCCATTGAAACACGACTCGATTTAGGAGGAGAAGTCATTGAGCACATTGTAATTCATAACGACGCAATTTCTGTGTTAATTATTCATGTGAGGGAGCGAGGGATGTAGTAAAGTGGGAACAGTGCATCGGAAAGGAGATACTCGTATACCAAAACTAAATCCTGGCTTTTCCATTGAAACGTGACTCGATTTAGGAGGAAAAGTCATTGAGCACATAGTATTTCATAGCGACGCAATTTCTGTGTTAATTATTCATGTGAGGGAGCGAGTGATGTAGTAAAGTGGGAACAGTGCATCAGAAAGGAATTACTCGTGTACCAAGACTAAATCCTGTCGTTTCCAAAGAAACGTGACTCGATTTAGGAGGAGAAGTCATTGAGCACATAGTATTTCATAGCGACGCAATTTCTGTGTTAATTCGTCAATGTGAGGGAGCGAGCGTTGAGGTAAAGAATGAATAGTGCATCGGAAAGGAGTTACTCGTATCCCAAAACTAAATCCTGTCGTTTCCATTGAAACGTGACTCGAATTAGGAGGAGAAGTCATTGAGCACATAGTATTTCATAGCGACGCAATTTCTGTGTTAATTCGTCAATGTGAGGGAGCGAGCGTTGAGGTAAAGAATGAATAGTGCATTGGAAAGGAGTTACTCGTATCCCAAAACTAAATCCTGTCGTTTCCATTGAAACGTGACTCGATTTAGGAGAAGAAGTCATTGAGCACATTGTGTTTCATAGCGACGCAATTTCTGTGTTAATTGTTCATGTGAGGGAGCGAGGGATGTAGTAAAGTGGGAACAGTGCATCGGAAAGGAGATACTCGTATCCCAAAACTAAATCCTGGCGTTTCCATTGAAACGTGACTCGATTTAGGAGGAGATGTCATTGAGCACATAGTATTTCATAGCGACGCAATTTCTGTGTTAATTATTCATGTGAGGGAGCGAGGGATGTAGTAAAGTGGGAACAGTGCATCGGAAAGGAGATACGCGTATCCCAAAACTAAATCCTGGCGTTTCCATTGAAACGTGACTCGATTTAGGAGAAGAAGTCATTGAGCACATAGCATATCATCGCGGCGCAATTTCTGTGTTAATTATTCATGTGAGGGAGCGAGGGATGTAGTAAAGTGGGAACTGTGCATCGGAAAGGAGATACTTGTGTCCCAAAACTCAATCCTGTCGTTTCCATAGAAACGTTACACGATTTAGAAGGAGAAGTCATAGAACCCATAGTATTTCATAGCGACGCAATTTCTGTGTTAGTTCGTCAATGTGAGGGAGCGAGCGTTGAGGTAAAGAATGAATAGTGCATCGGAAAGGAGTTACTCGTATCCCAAAACTAAATCCTGTCGTTTCCATTGAAACGTGACTCGATTTAGGAGGAGAAGTCATTGAGCACATAGTATTTCATAGCAACGCAATTTCTGTGTTAATTATTCATGTGAGGGAGCGAGGGAGGTAGTAAAGTGGGAACAGTGCATCGGAAAGCAGATACTCGTATACCAAAACTAAATCCTGGCATTTCCATTGAAACGTGACTCGATTTTTGAGGAGAAGTTATTGAGCACATAGTATTTCATAGCGACGCAATTTCTGTGTTAATTATTCATGTGAGGGCGCGAGGGATGTAGTAAAGTGGGAACAGTGCATCTGAAAGGAGATACTCGTGTCCCAAAACTAAATCCTGTCGTTTCCATAGAAACGTTACACGATTTAGTAGGAGAAGTCATAGAACCCATAGTATTTCATAGCGACGCAATTTCTGTGTTAATTCGTCAATGTGAGGGAGCGAGCGTTGAGGTAAAGAATGAATAGTGCATCGGAAAGGAGTTACTCGTATCCCAAAACTAAATCCTGTCGGTTCCATTGAAACGTGACTCGATTTAGGAAGAGAAGTCATTGAGCACATTGGATTTCATAGCGACGCAATTTCTGTGTTAATTATTCATGTGAGGGAGCGAGGGATGTAGTAAAGTGGGAACAGTGCATCGGCAAGGAGATACTCGTATCCCAAAACTAAATCCTGTCGTTTCCATTGAAACGTGACTCGATTTAGGAGGAGATGTCATTGAGCACATAGTATTTCATAGCTGCGCAATTTCTGTGTTAATTATTCATGTGAGGGAGCGAGGGATGTAGTAAAGTGGGAATAGTGCATCGGAAAGGAGATACTCGTGTCCCAAAACTCAATCCTGTCGTATCCATAGAAACGTTACACGATTTAGAAGGAGAAGTCATAGAACCCATAGTATTTCATAGCGACGCAATTTCTGTGTTAATTCGTCAATGTGAGGGAGCGAGCGTTGAGGTAAAGAATGAATAGTGCATCAGAAAGGAGTTACTCGTATCCCAAAACTAAATCCTGTCGTTTCCATTGAAACATGACTCAATTTAGGAGGAGAAGTCATTGAGCACATAGTATTTCATAGCGACGCAATTTCTGTGTTAATTATTCATGTGAGGGAGCGAGGGATGTTGTAAAGTGGTAACAGTGCATCAGAAAGGAGATACTCGTGTCCCAAAACTAAATCCTGTCGTTTCCATAGAAACGTTACATGATTTAGAAGGAGAAGTCATAAAACCAATAGTATTTCATAGCGACGCAATTTCTGTGTTAATTCGTCAATGTGAGGGAGCGAGCATTGAGGTAAAGAATGAATAGTGCATCGGAAAGGAGTTACTCGTATCCCAAAACTAAATCCTGTCGTTTCCATTGAAACGTGACTCGATTTAGGAGGAGAAGTCATTGTGCACATTGTATTTCATAGCGACGCAATTTCTGTGTTAATTATTCATGTGAGGGAGCGAGGGATGTAGTAAAGTGGGAACAGTGCATCGGAAAGGAGATACTCGTATCCCAAAACTAAATCCTGTCGTTTCCATTGAAACGTGACTCGATTTAGGAGGAGAAGTCATTGAGCACATAGTATATCATAGCGGCGCAATTTCTGTGTTAATTATTCAGGTGAGGGAGCGAGGGATGTAGTAAAGTGGGAACAGTGCATCGGAAAGGAGATACTCGTGTCCCAAAACTCAATCCTGTCGTTTCCATAGAAACGTTACACGACTTAGAAGGAGAAGTCATAGAACCCATAGTATTTCATAGCGACGCAATTTCTGTGTTAATTCGTCAATGTGAGGGAGCGAGCGTTGAGGTAAAGAATGAATAGTGCATCGGAAAGGAGTTACTCGTATCCCAAAACTAAATCCTGTCGTTTCCATTGAAACGTGACTCGATTTAGGAGGAGAAGTCATTGAGCGCATAGTATTTCATAGCGACGCAATGTCTGTGTTAATTATTCATGTGAGGGAGCGAGGGATGTAGTAAAGTGGGAACAGTGCATCGGAAAGGAGATACTCGTATACCAAAACTAAATCCTGGCGTTTCCAATGAAACGTGACTCGATTTAGGAGGAGAAGTCATTGAGTACATGGTATTTCATAGCGACGCAATTTCTGTGTTAATTATTCATGTGAGGGAGCGAGGGATATAGTAAAGTGGGAACAGTGCATCAGAAAGGAGATACTCGTGTCCCAAAACTAAATCCTGTCGTTTCCATAGAAACGTTACACGATTTAGAAGGAGAAGTCATAGAACCCATAGTATTTCATAGCGACGCAATTTCTGTGTTAATTCGTCAATGTGAGGGAGCGAGCGTTGAGGTAAAGAATGAATAGTCCATCGGAAAGGAGTTACTCGTATCCCAAAACTAAATCCTGTCGTTTCCATTGAAACGTGACTCGATTTTGGAGGAGAAGTCATTGAGCACATTGTATTTCATAGCGACGCAATCTCTGTGTTAATTATTCATGTGAGAGAGCGAGGGATGTAGTAAAGTGGGAACAGTGCATCGGAAAGGAGATACTCGTATCCCAAAACTAAATCCTGGCGTTTCCATTGAATCGTGACTCGATTTAGGAGGAGAAGTCATTGAGCACATAGTATTTCATAGCGACGCAATTTCTGTGTTAATTATTCATGTGAGGGGGCGAGGGATGTAGTAAAGTGGGAACAGTGCATCGGAAAGAGATACTCGTGTCCCAAAACTAAATCCTGTCGTTTCCATAGAAACGTTACACGATTTAGAAGGAGAAGTCATAGAACCCATAGTATTTCATAGCGACGCAATTTCTGTGTTAATTCGTCAATGTTAGGGAGCGAGCGTTGAGGTAGGGAATGAATAGTGCATCGGAAAGGAGTTACTCGTATCCCAAAACTAAATCCTGTCGTTTCCATTGAAACGTGACTCGATTTAGGAGGAGAAGTCATTGAGCACATAGTATTTCATAGCGACGCAATTTCTGTGTTAATTATTCATGTGAGGGAGCGAGGGATGTAGTAAAGTGGGAACAGGGCATCGGAAAGGAGATACTCGTATCCCAAAACTAAATCCTGGCGTTTCAATTGAAACGTGACTCGATTTAGGAGGAGAAGTCATTGAGCACATAGTATTTCATAGCGACGCAATTTCTGTGTTAATTATTCATGTGAGGGAGCGAGGGATGTAGTAAAATGGGAACAGTGCATCGGAAAGGAAATACTCGTATCTCAAAACTAAATCCTGTCGTTTCCATAGAAACGTGACTCGATTTAGGAGGAGGAGTCATTGAGCACGTAGTATTTGATAGCGGCGCAATTTCTGTGTTAATTATTCATGTGAGGGAGCGAGGGATGTAGTAAAGTGGGAACAGTGCATCGGAAAGGAGATACTCGTGTCCAAAACTCAATCCTGTCGTTTCCATAGAAACGTTACACGATTTAGGAGGAGAGGTCATAGAACCCATAGTATTTCATAGCGACGCAATTTCTGTGTTAATTCGTCAATGTGAGGGAGCGAGCGTTGAGGTAAAGAATGAATAGTGCATCGGAAAGGAGTTACTCGTATCCCAAAACTAAATCCTGTCGTTTCCATTGAAACGTGACTCGATTTAGGAGGAGAAGTCATTGAGCACATAGTATTTCATAGCGACGCAATTTCTGTGTTAATTATTCATGTGAGGGAGCGAGGGATGTAGTAAAGTGGGAACAGTGCATCGGAAAGGAGATACTCGTGTCCCAAAACTAAATCCTGTCGTTTCCATAGAAACGTTACACGATTTAGAAGGAGAAGTCATAGCACCCATAGCATTTCATAGCGACGCAAATTCTGTGTTAATTCGTCAATGTGAGGGAGCGAGCGTTGAGGTAAAGAATGAATAGTGCATCGGAAAGGAGTTACTCGTATCCCAAAACTAAATCCTGTCGTTTCCATTGAAACGTGACTCGATTTAGGAGGAGAAGTCATTGAGCACATAGTATTTCATAGCGACGCAATTTCTGTGTTAATTATTCATGTGAGGGAGCGAGGGATGTAGTAAAGTGGGAACAGTGCATCAGAAAGGAAATACTCGTGTCCCAAAACTAAATCCTGTCATTTCCATAGATACGTTACACGATTTAGAAGGAGAAGTAATAGAACCCATAGTATTTCATAGCGACGCAGTTTCTGTGTCAATTCGTCAATGTGAGGGAGCGAGCGTTGAGGTAAAGAATGAATAGTGCATCGGAAAGGAGTTACTCGTATCCCAAAACTAAATCCTGTCGTTTCCATTGAAACGTGACTCGATTTAGGAGGAGAAGTCATTGAGCACATTGTATTTCATAGCGACGCAATTTCTGTGTTAATTATTCATGTGAGGGAGCGAGGGATGTAGTAAAGTGGGAACAGTGCATCGGAAAGGAGATACTCGTATCCCAAAACTAAATCCTGGCGTTTCCATTGAAACGTGACTCGATTTAGGAGGAGATGTCATTGAGCACATAGTATTTCATAGCGACGCAATTTCTGTGTTAATTATTCATGTGAGGGAGCCAGGGATGTAGTAAAGTGGGAACAGTGGATCGGAAAGGAGATACTCGTATCCCAAAACTAAATCCTGGCGTTTCCATTGAAACGTGACTCGATTTAGGAGGAGAAGTCATTGAGCACATAGTATATCATAGCGGCGCAATTTCTGTGTTAATTATTCATGTGAGGGAGCGAGGGATGTAGTAAAGTGGGAACTGTGCATCGGAAAGGATATACTCGTGTCCCAAAACTCAATCCTGTCGTTTCCATAGAAACGTTACACGATTTAGAAAGAGAAGTCATAGAACCAATAGTATTTCATGGAGACGAAATTTCTGTGTTAATTCGTCAATGTGAGGGAACGAGCGCTGAGGTAAAGAATGAATAGTGCATCGGAAAGGAGTTACTCGTATCCCAAGACTAAATCCTGTCGTTTCCATTGAAACGTGACTCGATTTAGGAGGAGAAGTCATTGAGCACATAGTATTTCATAGCGACGCAATTTCTGTGTTAATTATTCATGTGAGGGAGCGAGGGATGTAGTAAAGTGGGAACAGTGCATCGGAAAGGAAATACTCGTATACCAAAACTAAATCCTGGCGTTCCCATTGAAACGTGACTCGATTTAGGAGGAGAAGTCATTGAGCACATAGTATTTCAGAGCGACGCAATTTCTGTGTTAATTATTCATTTGAGGGAGCAAGGGATGTAGTAAAGTGGGAACAGTGCATCAGAAAGGAGATACTCGTGTCCCAAAACTAAATCTAGTCGTTTCCATAGAAACGTTACACGATTTAGAATGAGAAGTCATAGAACCCATAGTATTTCATAGCGACGCAATTTCTGTGTCAATTATTCATGTGAGGGAGCGAAGGATGTAGTAATGTGGGAACAGTGCATCGGAAAGGAGATACGCGTATCCCAAAACTAAATCCTGTCGTTTCCATTGAAACGTGACTCGATTTAGGAGGAGAAGTCATTGAGCACATAGTATTTCATAGCGGCGCAATTTCTGTGTTAATTATTCATGTGAGGGTGCGAGGGATGTAGTAAAGTGGGAACAGTGCATCGGAAAGGAGATACTCGTGTCCCAAAACTAAATCCTGTCGTTTCCATAGAAACGTTACACGATTTAGAAGGAGAAGTCATAGCACCCATAGTATTTCATAGCGACGCAAATTCTGTGTTAATTCGTCAATGTGAGGGAGCGAGCGTTGAGGTAAAGAATGAATAGTGCATCGGAAAGGAGTCACTCGTATCCCAAAACTAAATCCTGTTGTTTCCATTGAAACGTGACACGATTTAGGAGGAGAAGTCATTGAGCACATAGTAATTCATAGCGACGCAATTTCTGTGTTAATTATTCATGTGAGGGAGCGAGGGATGTAGTAAAGTGGGAACAGTGCATCGGAAAGGAGATACTCGTATACCAAAATTAAATCCTGGCGTTTCCATTGAAACGTGACTCGATTTAGGAGGAGAAGTCATTGAGCACATAGTATTTCATAGCGACGCAATTTCTGTGTTAATTATTCATGTGAGGGAGCGAGGGATGTAGTAAAGTGGGAACAGTGCATCAGAAAGGAGATACTCGTGTCCCAAAACTAAATCCTGTCGTTTCCATAGATACGTTACACGATTTAGAAGGAGAAGTAATAGAACCCATAGTATTTCATAGCGACGCAGTTTCTGTGTCAATTCGTCAATGTGAGGGAGCGAGCGTTGAGGAAAAGAAAGAATAGTGCATCGGAAAGGAGTTACTCGTATCCCAAAACTAAATCCTGTCGTTTCCATTGAAACGTGACTCGATTTAGGAGGAGAAGTCATTGAGCACATTGTATTTCATAGCGACGCAATTTCTGTGTTAATTATTCATGTGAGGGAGCGAGGGATGTAGTAAAGTGGGAACAGTGCATCGGAAAGGAGATACTCGTATCCCAAAACTAAATCCTGGCGTTTCCATTGAAACGTGACTCGATTTAGGAGGAGATGTCATTGAGCACATAGTATTTCATAGCGACGCAATTTCTGTGTTAATTATTCATGTGAGGGAGCGAGGGATGTAGTAAAGTGGGAACAGTGCATCGGAAAGGAGATACTCGTTTCCCAAAACTAAATCCTGGCGTTTCCATTGAAACGTGACTCGATTTAGGAGGAGAAGTCATTGAGCACATAGTATATCATAGCGGCGCAATTTCTGTGTTAATTATTCATGTGAGGGAGCGAGGGATGTAGTAAAGTGGGAACTGTGCATCGGAAAGGAGATACTCGTGTCCCAAAACTCAATCCTGTCGTTTCCATAGAAACGTTACACGATTTAGAAGGAGAAGTCATAGAACCAATAGTATTTCATAGCGACGCAAGTTCTGTGTTAATTCGTCAATGTGAGGGAGCGAGCGCTGAGGTAAAGAATGAATAGTGCATCGGAAAGGAGTTACTCGTACCCCAAAACTAAATCCTGTCGTTTCCATTGAAACGTGACTCGATTTAGGAGGAGAAGTCATTGAGCACATAGTATTTCATAGCGGCGCAATTTCTGTGTTAATTATTCATGTGAGGGAGCGAGGGATGTAGTAAAGTGGGAACTGTGCATCGGAAAGGAGATACTCGTGTCCCAAAACTCAATCCTGTCGTTTCCATAGAAACGTTACACGATTTAGAAGGAGAAGTCATAGAACACATAGTATTTCATAGCGACGCAATTTCTGTGTTAATTCGTCAGTGTGAGGGAGCGAGCGTTGAGGTAAAGAATGAATAGTGCATCGGAAAGGAGTTACTTGTATCCCAAAACTAAATCCTGTCATTTCCATTGAAACGTGACTCGATTTAGGAGGAGAAGTCATTGAGCACATAGTATTTCATAGCGACGCAATTTCTGTGTTAATTATTCATGTGTGGGAGTGAGGGATGTAGTAAAGAGGGAACAGTGCATCGGAAAGGAGATACTCATGTCCCAAAACTAAATCCTGTCGTTTCCATTGAAACGTAACTCGATTTAGGAGGAGAAGTCATTGAGCACATAGTATTTCATAGCGGCGCAATTTCTGTGTTAATTATTCATGTGAGGGAGCGAGGGATGTAGTAAAGTGGGAACAGTGCATCGGAAAGGAGATACTCGTGTCCCAAAACTCAATCCTCTCGTTTCCATAGAAACGTTACACGATTTAGAAGGAGAAGTCATAGAACCCATAGTATTTCATAGCGACGCAATTTCTGTGTTAATTAGTCAATGTGAGGGAGCGAGCGTTGAGGTAAAGAATGAATAGTGCATCGGAAAGGAGTTACCCGTATCCCAAAACTAAATCCTGTCGTTTCCATTGAAACGTGACTCGATTTAGGAGGAGAAGTCATTGAGCACATAGTATTTCATAGCGACGCAATTTCTGTGTTAATTATTCATGTGAGGGTGCGAGGGATGTAGTACAGTGGGAACAGTGCATCGGAAAGGAGATACTCGTATACCAAAACTAAATCCTGGCGTTTCCATGGAAACGTGACTCGATTTAGGAGGAGAAGTCATTAAGCACATAGTATTTCATAGCGACGCAATTTCTGTGTTAATTATTCATGTGAGGGAGCAAGGGATGTAGTAAAGTGGGAACAGTGCATCAGAAAGGAGATACTCGTGTCCCAAAACTAAATCCTGTCGTTTCCATAGAAACGTTACACGATTTAGAAGGATAAGTCATAGAACCCATAGTATTTCATAGCGACGCAATTTCTGCGTTAATTCGTCAATGTGAGGGAGCGAGCGTTGAGGTAAAGAATGAATAGTGCATCGGAAAGGAGTTACTCGTATCCCAAAACTAAATCCTGTCGGTACCATTGAAACGTGACTCGATTTAGGAGGAGAAGTCGTTGAGCACATTGTATTTCATAGCGACGCAATTTCTGTGTTAATTATTCATGTGAGGGAGCGAGGGATGTAGTAAAGTGGGAACAGTGCATCGGAAAGGAGATACTCGTATCCCAAAACTAAATCCTGTCGTTTCCATTGAAACGTGACTCGATTTAGGAGGAGATGTCATTGAGCACATAGTATTTCATAGCGGCGCAATTTCTGTGTTAATTATTCATGTGAGGGAGCGAGGGATGTAGTAAAGTGGGAATAGTGCATCGGAAAGGAGATACTCGTGTCCCAAAACTCAATCCTGTCGTTTCCATAGAAACGTTACACGATTTAGAAGGAGATGTCATAGAAAACATAGTATTTCATAGCGACGCAATTTCTGTGTTAATTCGTCAATGTGAGGGAGCGAGCGTTGAGGTAAAGAATGAATAGAGCATCGGAAAGGAGTTACTTGTTTCCCAAATCTAAATCCTGTCGTTTCCATTGAAACGTGACTCGATTTAGGAGGAGAAGTCATTGAGCACATAGTATTTCATAGCGACGCAATTTGTGTGTTTATTATTCATGTGTGGGAGTGAGGGATGTAGTAAAGAGGGAACAGTGCATCGGAAAGGAGATACTCATGTCCCAAAACGAAATCCTGTCGTTTCCATAGAAACGTTACACGATTTAGAAGGAGAAGTCATAGAACCCATAGTATTTCATAGCGACGCAATTTCTGTGTTAATTCGTCAATGTGAGGGAGCTAGCGTTGAGGTAAAGAATGAATAGTGCATGAGAAAGGAGTTACTCGTATCCCAAAACTAAATCCTGTCGTTTCCATTGAAACGTGACTCGATTAAGGAGGAGACGTCATTGAGCACATAGTATTTCATAGCGACGCAATTTCTGTGTTAATTATTCATGTGAGGGAGCGAGGGATGTAGTAAAGTGGGAACAGTGCATTGGAAAGGAGATTCTCGTGTCCAAAAACTAAATCCTGTCATTTCCATAGAAACGTTACACGATTTAGAAGGAGAAGTCATAGAACCAATAGTATTTCATAGCGACGGAATTTCTGTGTTAATTCGTCAATGTGAGGGAGCGAGCGTTGAGGTAAAGAATGAATAGTGCATCGGAAAGGAGTTACTCGTATCCCAAAACTAAATCCTGTCGTTTCCATTGAAACGTGACCAGATTTAGGTGGAGAAGTCATTGTGCACATTGTATTTCATAGCGACGCAATTTCTGTGTTAATTATTCATGTGAGGGAGCGAGGGATGTAGTAAAGTGGGAACAGTGCATCGGAAAGGAGATACTCGTATCCCAAAACTAAATCCTGGCGTTTCCATTGAAACGTGACTCGATTTAAGAGGAGAAGCCATTGAGCACATAGTATTTCATAGCGACGCAATTTCTGTGTTAATTATTCATGTGAGGGAGCGAGGGATGTAGTAAAGTGGGAACAGTGCATCGGAAAGCAGATACTCGTGTCCCAAAACTCAATCCTGTCGTTTCCATAGAAACGTTATACGACTTAGAAGGAGAAGTCATAGAACCCATAGTATTTCATAGCGACGCAATCTCTGTGTTAATTCGTCAATGTGAGGGAGCGAGCGTTGAGGTAAAGAATGAATAGTGCATCGGAAAGGAGTTACTCGTATCCCGAAACTAAATCCTGTCGTTTCCATTGAAACGTGACTCGATTTAGGAGGAGAAGTCATTGAGCACATAGTATTTCATAGCGACGCAATTTCTGTGTTAATTATTCATGTGAGGGAGCGAGGGATGTAGTAAAGTGGGAACAGTGCATCGGAAAGGAGATACTCGTATACCAAAACTAAATCCTGGCGTTTCCAATGAAACGTGACTCGATTTAGGAGGAGAAGTCATTGAGCACATAGTATTTCATAGCGACGCAATTTCTGTGTTAATTATTCATGTGAGGGAGCGAGGGATGTAGTAAAGTGGGAACAGTGCATCGGAAAGGAATTACTCGTACCCCAGAACTAAATCCAGTCGTTTCCATTGAAATGTGTTTCGATTTAGGAGGAAAAGTCATTGAGCACATAGTATTTCATAGCGACGCAATTTCTGTGTTAATTATTCATGTGAGGGAGCGAGGGATGTAGTAAAGTGGGAACAGTGCATCGGAAAGGAATTGCTCGTATCCCAAAACTAAATCCTGTCGTTTCCATTGAAACGTGACTCGATTTAGGAGGAGAAGTCATTGAGCACATAGTGTTTCATAGCGACGCAATTTCTGTGTTATTTATTCATGTGAGGGAGCGGGGGATGTAGTAAAGTGGGAACAGTGCATTGGAAAGGAGATACTCGTGTCCCAAAACTAAATCCTGTCGTTTACATAGAAACGTGACTCGATTTAGGAGGAGAAGTCATTGAGCCCATAGTATTTCATAGCGACGCAATTTCTGTGTTAATTATTCATGTGAGGGAGCGAGGGATGTAGTAAAGTGGGAACAGTGCATCGGAAAGGAGATACTTGTGTCCCAATACTAAATCCTGTCGTTTCCATAGAAACGTGACTCGATTTAGGAGGAGAAGTCATTGAGCACATAGTGTTTCATAACGACGCAATTTCTGTGTTAATTATTCATGTGAGGGAGCGAGGGATGTAGTAAAGTGGGAACAGTGCATCGGAAAGGAATTACTTGTATCCCAAAACTAAATCCTGTCGTTTCCATTGAAACGTGACTCGATTTAGGAGGAGAAGTCATTGTGCACATAGTATTTCATAGCGACGCAATTTCTGTGTTAATTATTTATGTTAGGGAGCGAGGGATGTAGTAAAGTGGGAACAGTGCATGGGAAAGGAGATACTCGTGTCCCAAAACTCAATCCTGTCGTTTCCATAGAAACGTTACACGATTTAGAAGGAGAAGTCATAGAACCCATAGTATTTCATAGCGACGCAATTTCTGTGTTAATTCGTCAATGTGAGGGAGCGAGCGTTGAGGTAAAGGATGAATAGTGCATCGGAAAGGAGTTACTCGTATCCCAAAACTAAATCCTTTCGTTTCCATTGAAACGTGACTCGATTTAGGAGGAGAAGTCATTGAGCACATAGTATTTCATAGCGACGCAATTTCTGTGTTAATTATTCATGTGAGGGAGCGAGGGATGTAGTAAAGTGGGAACAGTGCGTCGGAAAGCAGATACTCGTATCCCAAAACTAAATCCTGTCGTTTCCATTGAAACGTGACTCGATTTAGGAGGAGAAGTCATTGAGCACATAGTATTTCATAGCGACGCAATTTCTTTGTTAATTATTCATTTGAGCGAGCGAGGGATGTAGTAAAGTGGGAACAGTGCATCGGAAAGGAGATACCCGTATCCCAAAACTAAATCCTGTCGTTTGTGTTGAAACATGACTCGATTTAGGAGGAGAAGTCATTGAGCACATAGTATTTCATAGCGACGCAATTTCTGTGTTAATTATTCATGTGAGGGAGCGATGGATGTAGTAAAGTGGGAACAGTGCATCGGAAAGAAGATACTCGTTTCCCAAAACTAAATCCTGTTGTTTCCGTTGAAACGTGACTCGATTTGGGAGGACAAGTCATTGAGCACATAGTACTTCATAGCGACGCAATTTTTGTGTTAATTATTCATGTGAGGGTGCGAGGGATGTAGTAAAGTGGGAACAGTGCATCGGAAAGGAGATACTCGTATCCCAAAACTAAATCCTGTCGTTTCCATTGAAACGCGACTCGATTTAGGAGGAGAAGTCATTGAGCACATAGTATTTCATAGCGACGCAATTTCTGTGTTAATCATTCATGTGAGGGAGCGAGGGATGTAGTAAAGTGGGAACAGTGCATCGGAAAGGAGATACTCGTTTCCCAAAACTAAATCCTGTCGTTTCCATTGAAACGTGACTCGATTTAGGAGGAGAAGTCATTGAGCACATAGTATTTCATAGCGACGCAATTTCTGTGTTAATTATTCATTTGAGGGAGCGAGGGATGTAGTAGTGTGGGAACAGTGCATCGGAAAGGAGATACTCGTATCCCAAAACTAAATCCTGTCGTTTCCGTTGAAGCGTGTCTCGATTTAGGAGGAGAAGTCATTGAGCACATAGTATTTCATAGCGACGCAATTACTGTGTTAATTAATCATGTGAGGGAGCGAGGGATGTGGTAAAGTGGGAACAGTGCATCGAAAAGGAGATCCTCATGTCCCAAAACTAAATCCTGTCGTTTCCATAGAAACGTTACATGATTTAGAAGGAGAAGTCATAGAACCCATAGTATTTCATAGCGACGCAATTTCTGTGTTAATTCGTAAATGTGAGGGAGCGAGCTTTGAGGTAAAGAATGAATAGTGCATCGGAAAGGAGTTACTCGTATCCCAAAACTAAATATTGTCGTTTCCATTGAAACGTGACTCGATTTATAAGGAGAAGTCATTGAGCACATAGTAATTCATAGCGACGCAATTTCTGTGTTAATTATTCATGTGAGGGAGCGAGGGATGTAGTAAAGTGGGAACAGTGCATCGGAAAGGAGATACTCGTATACCAAAACTAAATCCTGGCGTTTCCATTGAAACGTGACTCGATTTAGGAGGAGAAGTCATTGAGCACATAGTATTTCATAGCGACGCAATTTCTGTGTTAATTATTCATGTGAGGGAGCGAGGGATGTAGTAAACTGGGAACAGTGCATCAGAAAGGAGATATTCGTGTCCCAAAACTAAATCCTGTCGTTTCCATAGAAACGTTACACGATTTAGAAGGAGAAGTCATAGAACCCATAGTATTTCATAGCGACGCAGTTTCTGTGTTAATTCGTCAATGTGAGGGAGCGAGCGTTGAGGTAAAGAATGAATAGTGCATCGGAAAAGAGTTACTCGTATCGCAAAACTAATTCCTGTCGTTTCCATTGAAACGTGACTCGATTTAGGAGGAGAAGTCATTGAGCACATAGTATTTCATAGCGGCGCAATTTCTGGGTTAATTATTCATGTGAGGGAGCGAGGGATGTAGTAAAGTGGGAACAGTGCATCGGAAAGGAGTTACTCGTGTCCCAAATCTCAATCCTGTCGCTTCCATAGAAACGTTACACGATTTAGAAGGAGAAGTCATAGAACCCATAGTATTTCATAGCGACGCAATTTCTGTGTTTATTCGTCAATGTGAGGGAGCGAGCGTTGAGGTAAAGAATGAATAGTGCATCGGAAAGGAGTTACTCGTATCCCAAAACTAAATCCTGTCGTTTCCATTGAAACGTGACTCGATTTAGGAGGAGAAGTCATTGAGCACATAGTATTTCATAGCGACGCAATTTCTGTGTTAATTATTCATGTGAGGGAGCGAGGGATGTAGTGAAGTGGGAACAGTGCATCGGAAAGGAGATACTCGTGTCCCAAAACTAAATCCTGTCGTTTCCATAGAAACGTTACACGATTTAGAAGCAGAAGTCATAGAACCCATAGTATTTCATAGCGACGCAATTTTTGTGTTAATTCGTCAATGTGAGGGAGCGAGCGTTGAGGTAAAGAATGAATAGTGCATCGGAAAGGAGTTACTCGTGTCCCAAAACTAAATCCTGTTGTTTCCATTGAAACGTGACTCGATTTAGGAGGAGAAGTCTTTGAGCACATAGTAATTGATGGCTACGCAATTTCTGTGTTAATTATTCATGTGAGGGAGCGAGGGATGTAGTAAAGTGGGAACAGTGCATCGGAAAGGAGTTACTCGTATACCAAAACTAAATCCTGGCGTTTCCATTGGAACGTGACTCGATTTAGGAGGAAAAGTCATTGAGCACATAGTATTTCATAGCGACGCAATTTCTGTGTTAATTATTCATGTGAGGGAGCGAGGGATGTAGTAAAGTGGGAAGAGTGCATCAGAAAGGAGATACTCGTGTACCAAAACTAAATCCAGTCGTTTCCATAGAAACGTTACACGATTTAGAAGGAGAAGTCATAGAACCCATAGTATTTCATAGCGACGCAATTTCTGTGTTAATTCGTCAATGTGAGGGAGCGAGCGTTGAGGTATAGAATGAATAGTGCATCGGAAAGGAGTTACTCGTATCCCAAAACTAAATCCTGTCGTTTCCATTGAAACGTGACTCGATTTAGGAGGAGAAGTCATTGAGCACATTGTACTTCATAGCGACGCAATTTCTGTGTTAATTATTCATGTGAGGGAGCGAGGGATGTAGTAAAGTGGGAACAGTGCATCGTAAAGGAGATACTCGTATCCCAAAACTAAATCCTGGCGTTTCCATTGAAACGTGACTCGATTTAGGAGGAGATGTCATTGAGCACATAGTATTTCATAGCGACGCAATTTCTGTGTTAATTATTCATGTGAGGGAGCGAGGGATGTAGTAAAGTGGGAACAGTGCACCGGAAAGGAGATACTCGTATCCCAAAACTAAATCCTGGCGTTTCCATTGAAACGTGACTCGATTTAGTAGGAGAAGTCATTGAGCACATAGTATATCATAGCGGCGCAATTTCTGTGTTAATTATTCATGTGAGGGAGCGAGCGATGAGGTAAAGTGGGAACTGTGCATCGGAGAGGAGATACTCGTGTCCCAAAACTCAATCCTGTCGTTTCCATAGAAACGTTACACGATTTAGAAGGAGAAGTCATAGAACCCATAGTATTTCATAGCGACGCAATTTCTGTGTTAATTCGTCAATGTGAGGGAGCGAGCGTTGAGGTAAAGAATGAATACTGCATCGGAAAGGAGTTACTCGTATCCCAAAACTAAGTCCTGTCGTTTCCATTGAAACGTGACTCGATTTAGGAGGTGAAGTCATTGAGCACATAGTATTTCATAGCGACGCAATTTCTGTGTTAATTATTCATGTGAGGGAGTGAGGGATGTAGTAAAGAGGGAACAGTGCATCGGAAAGGAGATACTCATGTCCCAAACTAAATCCTGTCGTTTCCATAGAAACGTTACACGATTTAGAAGGAGAAGTCATAGAACCCATAGTATTTCATAGCGACGGAATTTCTGTGTTAATTCGTCAATGTGAGGGAGCGAGCGTTGAGGTAAAGAATGAATAGTGCATCGGAAAGGAGTTACTCGTATCCCAAAACTAAATCCTGTCGTTTCCATTGAAACGTGACCAGATTTAGGTGGAGAAGTCATTGTGCACATTGTATTTCATAGCGACGCAATTTCTGTGTTAATTATTCATGTGAGGGAGCGAGGGATGTAGTAAAGTGGGAACAGTGCATCGGAAAGGAGATACTCGTATCCCAAAACTACATCCTGGCGTTTCCATTGAAACATGACTCGATTTAAGAGGAGAAGCCATTGAGCACATAGTATTTCATAGCGACGCAATTTCTGTGTTAATTATTCATGTGAGGGAGCGAGGGATGTAGTAAAGTGGGAACAGTGCATCGGAAAGGAGTTACTCGTATCCCGAAACTAAATCCTGTCGTTTCCATTGAAACGTGACTCGATTTAGGAGGAGAAGTCATTGAGCACATAGTATTTCATAGCGACGCAATTTCTGTGTTAATTATTCATGTGAGGGAGCGAGGGATGTAGTAAAGTGGGAACAGTGCATCGGAAAGGAGATACTCGTATACCAAAACTAAATCCTGGCGTTTCCAATGAAACGTGACTCGATTTAGGAGGAGAAGTCATAGAACCCATAGTATTTCATAGCGACGGAATTTCTGTGTTAATTCGTCAATGTGAGGGAGCGAGCGTTGAGGTAAAGAATGAATAGTGCATCGGAAAGGAGTTACTCGTATCCCAAAACTAAATCCTGTCGTTTCCATTGAAACGTGACCAGATTTAGGTGGAGAAGTCATTGTGCACATTGTATTTCATAGCGACGCAATTTCTGTGTTAATTATTCATGTGAGGGAGCGAGGGATGTAGTAAAGTGGGAACAGTGCATCGGAAAGGAGATACTCGTATCCCAAAACTAAATCCTGTCGTTTCCATTGAAACGTGAAAAGATTTAGGTGGAGAAGTCATTGTGCACATTGTATTTCATAGCGACGCAATTTCTGTGTTAATTATTCATGTGAGGGAGCGAGGGATGTAGTAAAGTGGGAACAGTGCATCGGAAAGGAGATACTCGTATCCCAAAACTAAATCCTGGCGTTTCCATTGAAACATGACTCGATTTAAGAGGAGAAGCCATTGAGCACATAGTATTTCATAGCGACGCAATTTCTGTGTTAATTATTCATGTGAGGGAGCGAGGGATGTAGTAAAGTGGGAACAGTGCATCGGAAAGGAGTTACTCGTATCCCGAAACTAAATCCTGTCGTTTCCATTGAAACGTGACTCGATTTAGGAGGAGAAGTCATTGAGCACATAGTATTTCATAGCGACGCAATTTCTGTGTTAATTATTCATGTGAGGGAGCGAGGGATGTAGTAAAGTGGGAACAGTGCATCGGAAAGGAGATACTCGTATACCAAAACTAAATCCTGGCGTTTTCAATGAAACGTGACTCGATTTAGGAGGAGAAGTCATTGAGCACATAGTATTTCATAGCGACGCAATTTCTGTGTTAATTATTCATGTGAGGGAGCGAGGGATGTAGTAAAGTGGGAACAGTGCATCGGAAAGGAGATACTCGTGTCCCAAAACTAAATCCTGTCGTTTCCATAGAAACGTTACACGATTTAGAAGGAGAAGTCATAGAACCCATAGTATTTCATAGCGACGCAATGTCTGTGTTAATTCGTCAATGTTAGGGAGCGAGCGTTGAGGTAAAGAATGAATAGTGCATCGGAAAGGAGTTACTCGTATCCCAAAACTAAATCCTGTCGTTTCAATTGAAACGTGACTCGATTTAGGAGGAGAAGTCATTGAGCACATAGTATTTCATAGCGAGGCAATTTCTGTGTTAATTATTCATGTGAGGGAGCGAGGGATGTAGTAAAGTGGGAACAGTGCATCGGAAAGGAGATACTCGTATCCCAAAACTAAATCCTGGCGTTTCCATTGAAACGTGACTCGATTTAGGAGGAGAAGTCATTGAGCACATAGTATTTCATAGCGACGCAATTTCTTGTGTCTATTATTCATGTGAGGGAGCGAGGGATGTAGTAAAGTGGGAACAGTGCATCGGAAAGGAGATACTCGTATCCCAAAACTAAATAATGTCGTTTCCATTGAAACGTGACTCGATTTATGAGGAGAAGTCATTGAGCACATAGTATTTCATAGCGGCGCAATTTCTGTGTTAATTATTCATGTGAGGGAGCGAGGGATGTAGTAAAGTGGGAACAGTGCATCGGAAAGGAGATACTCGTGTCCCAAAACTAAATCCTGTCGTCTCCATAGAAACGTTACACGATTTAGAAGGAGAAGTCATAGAACCCATAGTATTTCATAGCGACGCAATTTCTGTGTTAATTCGTCATTGTTAGGGAGCGAGCGTTGAGGTAAAGAGTGAATAGTGCATCTGAAAGGAGTTACTCGTATCCCAAAACTAAATCCTGTCGTTTCCATTGAAACGTGACACGATTTAGGAGGAGAAGTCATTAAGCACATAGTATTTCATAGCGACGCAATTTCTGTGTTAATTATTCATGTAAGGGAGCGAGGGATGTAGTAAAATAGGAACAGTGCATCGGAAAGGAGATACTCGTGTCCCAAAACTGAATCCTGTCGTTTCCATAGAAACGTGACTCGATTTAGGAGGAGAAGTCATTGAGCACATAGTATTTCATAGCGACGCAATTTCTGTGTTAATTATTCATGTGAGGGAGCGAGGGATGTAGTAAAGTGGGAACAGTGCATCGGAAAGGAGTTACTCGTATACCAAAACTAAATCCTGGCGTTTCCATTGGAACGTGACTCGATTTAGGAGGAAAAGTCATTGAGCACATAGTATTTCATAGCGACGCAATTTCTGTGTTAATTATTCATGTGAGGGAGCGAGGGATGTAGTAAAGTGGGAAGAGTGCATCAGAAAGGAGATACTCGTGTACCAAAACTAAATCCAGTCGTTTCCATAGAAACGTTACACGATTTAGAAGGAGAAGTCATAGAACCCATAGTATTTCATAGCGACGCAATTTCTGTGTTAATTCGTCAATGTGAGGGAGCGAGCGTTGAGGTATAGAATGAATAGTGCATCGGAAAGGAGTTACTCGTATCCCAAAACTAAATCCTGTCGTTTCCATTGAAACGTGACTCGATTTAGGAGGAGAAGTCATTGAGCACATTGTACTTCATAGCGACGCAATTTCTGTGTTAATTATTCATGTGAGGGAGCGAGGGATGTAGTAATGTGGGAACAGTGCATCGTAAAGGAGATACTCGTATCCCAAAACTAAATCCTGGCGTTTCCATTGAAACGTGACTCGATTTAGGAGGAGATGTCATTGAGCACATAGTATTTCATAGCGACGCAATTTCTGTGTTAATTATTCATGTGAGGGAGCGAGGGATGTAGTAAAGTGGGAACAGTGCACCGGAAAGGAGATACTCGTATCCCAAAACTAAATCCTGGCGTTTCCATTGAAACGTGACTCGATTTAGTAGGAGAAGTCATTGAGCACATAGTATATCATAGCGGCGCAATTTCTGTGTTAATTATTCATGTGAGGGAGCGAGCGATGAGGTAAAGTGGGAACTGTGCATCGGAGAGGAGATACTCGTGTCCCAAAACTCAATCCTGTCGTTTCCATAGAAACGTTACACGATGTAGAAGGAGAAGTCATAGAACCCATAGTATTTCATAGCGACGCAATTTCTGTGTTAATTCGTCAATGTGAGGGAGCGATCGTTGAGGTAAAGAATGAATACTGCATCGGAAAGGAGTTACTCGTATCCCAAAACTAAGTCCTGTCGTTTCCATTGAAACGTGACTCGATTTAGGAGGTGAAGTCATTGAGCACATAGTATTTCATAGCGACGCAATTTCTGTGTTAATTATTCATGTGAGGGAGTGAGGGATGTAGTAAAGAGGGAACAGTGCATCGGAAAGGAGATACTCATGTCCCAAACTAAATCCTGTCGTTTCCATAGAAACGTTACACGATTTAGAAGGAGAAGTCATAGAACCCATAGTATTTCATAGCGACGGAATTTCTGTGTTAATTCGTCAATGTGAGGGAGCGAGCGTTGAGGTAAAGAATGAATAGTGCATCGGAAAGGAGTTACTCGTATCCCAAAACTAAATCCTGTCGTTTCCATTGAAACGTGACCAGATTTAGGTGGAGAAGTCATTGTGCACATTGTATTTCATAGCGACGCAATTTCTGTGTTAATTATTCATGTGAGGGAGCGAGGGATGTAGTAAAGTGGGAACAGTGCATCGGAAAGGAGATACTCGTATCCCAAAACTAAATCCTGGCGTTTCCATTGAAACATGACTCGATTTAAGAGGAGAAGCCATTGAGCACATAGTATTTCATAGCGACGCAATTTCTGTGTTAATTATTCATGTGAGGGAGCGAGGGATGTAGTAAAGTGGGAACAGTGCATCGGAAAGGAGTTACTCGTATCCCGAAACTAAATCCTGTCGTTTCCATTGAAACGTGACTCGATTTAGGAGGAGAAGTCATTGAGCACATAGTATTTCATAGCGACGCAATTTCTGTGTTAATTATTCATGTGAGGGAGCGAGGGATGTAGTAAAGTGAGAACAGTGCATCGGAAAGGAGATACTCGTATACCAAAACTAAATCCTGGCGTTTCCAATGAAACGTGACTCGATTTAGGAGGAGAAGTCATAGAACCCATAGTATTTCATAGCGACGGAATTTCTGTGTTAATTCGTCAATGTGAGGGAGCGAGCGTTGAGGTAAAGAATGAATAGTGCATCGGAAAGGAGTTACTCGTATCCCAAAACTAAATCCTGTCGTTTCCATTGAAACGTGACCAGATTTAGGTGGAGAAGTCATTGTGCACATTGTATTTCATAGCGACGCAATTTCTGTGTTAATTATTCATGTGAGGGAGCGAGGGATGTAGTAAAGTGGGAACAGTGCATCGGAAAGGAGATACTCGTATCCCAAAACTAAATCCTGTCGTTTCCATTGAAACGTGAAAAGATTTAGGTGGAGAAGTCATTGTGCACATTGTATTTCATAGCGACGCAATTTCTGTGTTAATTATTCATGTGAGGGAGCGAGGGATGTAGTAAAGTGGGAACAGTGCATCGGAAAGGAGATACTCGTATCCCAAAACTAAATCCTGGCGTTTCCATTGAAACATGACTCGATTTAAGAGGAGAAGCCATTGAGCACATAGTATTTCATAGCGACGCAATTTCTGTGTTAATTATTCATGTGAGGGAGCGAGGGATGTAGTAAAGTGGGAACAGTGCATCGGAAAGGAGTTACTCGTATCCCGAAACTAAATCCTGTCGTTTCCATTGAAACGTGACTCGATTTAGGAGGAGAAGTCATTGAGCACATAGTATTTCATAGCGACGCAATTTCTGTGTTAATTATTCATGTGAGGGAGCGAGGGATGTAGTAAAGTGGGAACAGTGCATCGGAAAGGAGATACTCGTATACCAAAACTAAATCCTGGCGTTTCCAATGAAACGTGACTCGATTTAGGAGGAGAAGTCATTGAGCACATAGTATTTCATAGCGACGCAATTTCTGTGTTAATTATTCATGTGAGGGAGCGAGGGATGTAGTAAAGTGGGAACAGTGCATCGGAAAGGAGATACTCGTGTCCCAAAACTAAATCCTGTCGTTTCCATAGAAACGTTACACGATTTAGAAGGAGAAGTCATAGAACCCATAGTATTTCATAGCGACGCAATGTCTGTGTTAATTCGTCAATGTTAGGGAGCGAGCGTTGAGGTAAAGAATGAATAGTGCATCGGAAAGGAGTTACTCGTATCCCAAAACTAAATCCTGTCGTTTCAATTGAAACGTGACTCGATTTAGGAGGAGAAGTCATTGAGCACATAGTATTTCATAGCGAGGCAATTTCTGTGTTAATTATTCATGTGAGGGAGCGAGGGATGTAGTAAAGTGGGAACAGTGCATCGGAAAGGAGATACTCGTATCCCAAAACTAAATCCTGGCGTTTCCATTGAAACGTGACTCGATTTAGGAGGAGAAGTCATTGAGCACATAGTATTTCATAGCGACGCAATTTCTTGTGTCTATTATTCATGTGAGGGAGCGAGGGATGTAGTAAAGTGGGAACAGTGCATCGGAAAGGAGATACTCGTATCCCAAAACTAAATAATGTCGTTTCCATTGAAACGTGACTCGATTTATGAGGAGAAGTCATTGAGCACATAGTATTTCATAGCGCCGCAATTTCTGTGTTAATTATTCATGTGAGGGAGCGAGGGATGTAGTAAAGTGGGAACAGTGCATCGGAAAGGAGATACTCGTGTCCCAAAACTAAATCCTGTCGTCTCCATAGAAACGTTACACGATTTAGAAGGAGAAGTCATAGAACCCATAGTATTTCATAGCGACGCAATTTCTGTGTTAATTCGTCATTGTTAGGGAGTGAGCGTTGAGGTAAAGAGTGAATAGTGCATCTGAAAGGAGTTACTCGTATCATAAAACTAAATCCTGTCGTTTCCATTGAAACGTGACACGATTTAGGAGGAGAAGTCATTAAGCACATAGTATTTCATAGCGACGCAATTTCTGTGTTAATTATTCATGTAAGGGAGCGAGGGATGTAGTAAAATAGGAACAGTGCATCGGAAAGGAGATACTCGTGTCCCAAAACTGAATCCTGTCGTTTCCATAGAAACGTGACTCGATTTAGGAGGAGAAGTCATTGAGCACATAGTATTTCATAGCGACGCAATTTCTGTGTTAATTATTCATGTGAGGGAGCGAGGGATGTAGTAAAGTGGGAACAGTGCATCGGAAAGGAATTACTCGTACCCCAGAACTAAATCCAGTCGTTTCCATTGAAATGTGACTCGATTTAGGAGGAGAAGTCATTGAGCACATAGTATTTCATAGCGACGCAATTTCTGTGTTAATTATTCATGTGAGGGAGCGAGGGATGTAGTAAAGTGGGAACAGTGCATCGGAAAGGAATTGCTCGTATCCCAAAACTAAATCCTGTCGTTTCCATTGAAACGTGACTCGATTTAGGAGGAGAAGTCATTGAGCACATAGTGTTTCATAGCGACGCAATTTCTGTGTTATTTATTCATGTGAGGGAGCGGGGGATGTAGTAAAGTGGGAACAGTGCATAGGAAAGGAGATACTCGTGTCCCAAAACTAAATCCTGTCGTTTCCATAGAAACGTGACTCGATTTAGGAGGAGAAGTCATTGAGCCCATAGTATTTCATAGCGACGCAATTTCTGTGTTAATTATTCATGTGAGGGAGCGAGGGATGTAGTAAAGTGGGAACAGTGCATCGGAAAGGAGATACTTGTGTCCCAAAACTAAATCCTGTCGTTTCCATAGAAACGTGACTCGATTTAGGAGGAGAAGTCATTGAGCACATAGTGTTTCATAACGACGCTATTTCTGTGTTAATTATTCATGTGAGGGAGCGAGGGATGTAGTAAAGTGGGAACAGTGCATCGGAAAGGAATTACTTGTATCCCAAAACTAAATCCTGTCGTTTCCATTGAAACGTGACTCGATTTAGGAGGAGAAGTCATTGTGCACATAGTATTTCATAGCGACGCAATTTCTGTGTTAATTATTTATGTTAGGGAGCGAGGGATGTAGTAAAGTGGGAACAGTGCATGGGAAAGGAGATACTCGTGTCCCAAAACTCAATCCTGTCGTTTCCATAGAAACGTTACACGATTTAGAAGGAGAAGTAATAGAACCCATAGTATTTCATAGCGACGCAATTTCTGTGTTAATTCGTCAATGTGAGGGAGCGAGCGTTGAGGTAAAGGATGAATAGTGCATCGGAAAGGAGTTACTCGTATCCCAAAACTAAATCCTTTCGTTTCCATTGAAACGTGACTCGATTTAGGAGGAGAAGTCATTGAGCACATAGTATTTCATAGCGACGCAATTTCTGTGTTAATTATTCATGTGAGGGAGCGAGGGATGTAGTAAAGTGGGAACAGTGCGTCGGAAAGCAGATACTCGTATCCCAAAACTAAATCCTGTCGTTTCCATTGAAACGTGACTCGATTTAGGAGGAGAAGTCATTGAGCACATAGTATTTCATAGCGACGCAATTTCTTTGTTAATTATTCATTTGAGCGAGCGAGGGATGTAGTAAAGTGGGAACAGTGCATCGGAAAGGAGATACCCGTATCCCAAAACTAAATCCTGTCGTTTGTGTTGAAACATGACTCGATTTAGGAGGAGAAGTCATTGAGCACATAGTATTTCATAGCGACGCAATTTCTGTGTTAATTATTCATGTGAGGGAGCGATGGATGTAGTAAAGTGGGAACAGTGCATCGGAAAGAAGATACTCGTTTCCCAAAACTAAATCCTGTTGTTTCCGTTGAAACGTGACTCGATTTGGGAGGACAAGTCATTGAGCACATAGTACTTCATAGCGACGCAATTTTTGTGTTAATTATTCATGTGAGGGTGCGAGGGATGTAGTAAAGTGGGAACAGTGCATCGGAAAGGAGATACTCGTATCCCAAAACTAAATCCTGTCGTTTCCATTGAAACGCGACTCGATTTAGGAGGAGAAGTCATTGAGCACATAGTATTTCATAGCGACGCAATTTCTGTGTTAATTATTCATGTGAGGGAGCGAGGGATGTAGTAAAGTGGGAACAGTGCATCGGAAAGGAGATACTCGTTTCCCAAAACTAAATCCTGTCGTTTCCATTGAAACGTGACTCGATTTAGGAGGAGAAGTCATTGAGCACATAGTATTTCATAGCGACGCAATTTCTGTGTTAATTATTCATTTGAGGGAGCGAGGGATGTAGTAGTGTGGGAACAGTGCATCGGAAAGGAGATACTCGTATCCCAAAACTAAATCCTGTCGTTTCCGTTGAAGCGTGACTCGATTTAGGAGGAGAAGTCATTGAGCACATAGTATTTCATAGCGACGCAATTACTGTGTTAATTAATCATGTGAGGGAGCGAGGGATGTGGTAAAGTGGGAACAGTGCATCGAAAAGGAGATCCTCATGTCCCAAAACTAAATCCTGTCGTTTCCATAGAAACGTTACATGATTTAGAAGGAGAAGTCATAGAACCCATAGTATTTCATAGCGACGCAATTTCTGTGTTAATTCGTAAATGTGAGGGAGCGAGCTTTGAGGTAAAGAATGAATAGTGCATCGGAAAGGAGTTACTCGTATCCCAAAACTAAATATTGTCGTTTCCATTGAAACGTGACTCGATTTATAAGGAGAAGTCATTGAGCACATAGTAATTCATAGCGACGCAATTTCTGTGTTAATTATTCATGTGAGGGAGCGAGGGATGTAGTAAAGTGGGAACAGTGCATCGGAAAGGAGATACTCGTATACCAAAACTAAATCCTGGCGTTTCCATTGAAACGTGACTCGATTTAGGAGGAGAAGTCATTGAGCACATAGTATTTCATAGCGACGCAATTTCTGTGTTAATTATTCATGTGAGGGAGCGAGGGATGTAGTAAACTGGGAACAGTGCATCAGAAAGGAGATATTCGTGTCCCAAAACTAAATCCTGTCGTTTCCATAGAAACGTTACACGATTTAGAAGGAGAAGTCATAGAACCCATAGTATTTCATAGCGACGCAGTTTCTGTGTTAATTCGTCAATGTGAGGGAGCGAGCGTTGAGGTAAAGAATGAATAGTGCATCGGAAAAGAGTTACTCGTATCGCAAAACTAATTCCTGTCGTTTCCATTGAAACGTGACTCGATTTAGGAGGAGAAGTCATTGAGCACATAGTATTTCATAGCGGCGCAATTTCTGGGTTAATTATTCATGTGAGGGAGCGAGGGATGTAGTAAAGTGGGAACAGTGCATCGGAAAGGAGTTACTCGTGTCCCAAAACTCAATCCTGTCGCTTCCATAGAAACGTTACACGATTTAGAAGGAGAAGTCATAGAACCCATAGTATTTCATAGCGACGCAATTTCTGTGTTTATTCGTCAATGTGAGGGAGCGAGCGTTGAGGTAAAGAATGAATAGTGCATCGGAAAGGAGTTACTCGTATCCCAAAACTAAATCCTGTCGTTTCCATTGAAACGTGACTCGATTTAGGAGGAGAAGTCATTGAGCACATAGTATTTCATAGCGACGCAATTTCTGTGTTAATTATTCATGTGAGGGAGCGAGGGATGTAGTGAAGTGGGAACAGTGCATCGGAAAGGAGATACTCGTGTCCCAAAACTAAATCCTGTCGTTTCCATAGAAACGTTACACGATTTAGAAGCAGAAGTCATAGAACCCATAGTATTTCATAGCGACGCAATTTTTGTGTTAATTCGTCAATGTGAGGGAGCGAGCGTTGAGGTAAAGAATGAATAGTGCATCGGAAAGGAGTTACTCGTGTCCCAAAACTAAATCCTGTTGTTTCCATTGAAACGTGACTCGATTTAGGAGGAGAAGTCTTTGAGCACATAGTAATTGATGGCTACGCAATTTCTGTGTTAATTATTCATGTGAGGGAGCGAGGGATGTAGTAAAGTGGGAACAGTGCATCGGAAAGGAGATACTCGTATACCAAAACTAAATCCTGGCGTTTCCATTGGAACGTGACTCGATTTAGGAGGAAAAGTCATTGAGCACATAGTATTTCATAGCGACGCAATTTCTGTGTTAATTATTCATGTGAGGGAGCGAGGGATGTAGTAAAGTGGGAAGAGTGCATCAGAAAGGAGATACTCGTGTACCAAAACTAAATCCAGTCGTTTCCATAGAAACGTTACACGATTTAGAAGGAGAAGTCATAGAACCCATAGTATTTCATAGCGACGCAATTTCTGTGTTAATTCGTCAATGTGAGGGAGCGAGCGTTGAGGTAAAGAATGAATAGTGCATCGGAAAGGAGTTACTCGTATCCCAAAACTAAATCCTGTCGTTTCCATTGAAACGTGACTCGATTTAGGAGGAGAAGTCATTGAGCACATTGTACTTCATAGCGACGCAATTTCTGTGTTAATTATTCATGTGAGGGAGCGAGGGATGTAGTAAAGTGGGAACAGTGCATCGGAAAGGAGATACTCGTATCCCAAAACTAAATCCTGGCGTTTCCATTGAAACGTAACTCGATTTAGGAGGAGATGTCATTGAGCACATAGTATTTCATAGCGACGCAATTTCTGTGTTAATTATTCATGTGAGGGAGCGAGGGATGTAGTAAAGTGGGAACAGTGCACCGGAAAGGAGATACTCGTATCCCAAAACTAAATCCTGGCGTTTCCATTGAAACGTGACTCGATTTAGGAGGAGAAGTCATTGAGCACATAGTATATCATAGCGGCGCAATTTCTGTGTTAATTATTCATGTGAGGGAGCGAGCGATGAGGTAAAGTGGGAACTGTGCATCGGAGAGGAGATACTCGTGTCCCAAAACTCAATCCTGTCGTTTCCATAGAAACGTTACACGATTTAGAAGGAGAAGTCATAGAACCCATAGTATTTCATAGCGACGCAATTTCTGTGTTAATTCGTCAATGTGAGGGAGCGAGCGTTGAGGTAAAGAATGAATACTGCATCGGAAAGGAGTTACTCGTATCCCAAAACTAAGTCCTGTCGTTTCCATTGAAACGTGACTCGATTTAGGAGGTGAAGTCATTGAGCACATAGTATTTCATAGCGACGCAATTTCTGTGTTAATTATTCATGTGAGGGAGTGAGGGATGTAGTAAAGAGGGAACAGTGCATCGGAAAGGAGATACTCATGTCCCAAACTAAATCCTGTCGTTTCCATAGAAACGTTACACGATTTAGAAGGAGAAGTCATAGAACCCATAGTATTTCATAGCGACGCAATTTCTGTGTTAATTCGTCAATGTGAGGGAGCGAGCGTTGAGGTAAAGAATGAATAGTGCATCAGAAAGGAGTTACTCGTATCCGAAAACTAAATCCTGTCGTTTAAATTGAAACGTGACTCGATTTAGGAGGAGAAGTCATTGAGCACATAGTATTTCATAGCGACGCAATTTCTGTGTTAATTATTCATGTGAGGGAGCGAGGGATGTAGTAAAGTGGAAACAGTGCATCAGAAAGGAGATACTCGTGTCCCAAAACTAAATCCTGTCGTTTCCATAGAAACGTTACATGATTTAGAAGGAGAAGTCATAGAACCAATAGTGTTTCATAGCGACGCAATTTCTGTGGTCATTCGTCAATGTGAGGGAGCGAGCGTTGAGGTAAAGAATGAATAGTGCATCGGAAAGGAGTTACTCGTATCCCAAAACTAAATCCTGTCATTCCATTGAAACGTGTCTCGATTTAGGAGGAGAAGTCATTGTGCACATTGTATTTCATAGCGACGCAATTTCTGTGTTAATTATTCATGTGAGGGAGCGAGGGATGTAGTAAAGTGGGAACAGTGCATCGGAAAGGAGATACTCGTATCCCAAAACTAAATCCTGTCGTTTCCATTGAAACGTGACTCGATTTAGGAGGAGAAGTCATTGAGCACATAGTATATCATAGCGGCGCAATTTCTGTGTTAATTATTCATGTCGGGGAGCGAGGGATGTAGTAAAGTGGGAACAGTGCATCGGAAAGGAGATACTCGTGTCCCAAAACTCAATCCTGTCGTTTCCATAGAAACGTTACACGACTTAGAAGGAGAAGTCATAGAACACATAGTATTTCATAGCGACGCAATTTCTGTGTTAATTCGTCAATGTTAGGGAGCGAGCGTTGAGGTAAAGAATGAATAGTGCATCGGAAAGGATTTACTCGTATCCCAAAACTAAATCCTGTCGTTTCCATTGAAACGTGACTCGATTTAGGAGGAGAAGTCATTGAGCACATTGTATTTCATAGCGACGCAATTTCTGTGTTAATTATTCATGTGAGGGAGCGAGGGATGTAGTAAAGTGGGAACAGTGCATCGGAAAGGAGATACTCGTATCCCAAAACTAAATCCTGGCGTTTCCATTGAATCGTGACTCGATTTAGGAGGAGAAGTCATTGAGCACATAGTATTTCATAGCGACGCAATTTCTGTGTTAATTATTCATGTGAGGGAGCGAGGGATGTAGTAAAGTGTGAACAGTGCATCTTAAAGCAGATACTCGTATCCCAAAACTAAATCCTGTCGTTTCCATTGAAACGTGACTCGATTTAGGAGGAGAAGTCATTGAGCACATAGTATTTCATAGCGGCGCAATTTCTGTGTTAATTACTCATGTGAGGGTGCGAGGGACGTAGTAAAGTGGGAACAGTGCATCGGAAAGGAGATACTTGTGTCCCAAAACTAAATCCTGTCGTTTCCATAGAAACGTTACACGATTTAGAAGGAGAAGTCATAGAACCCATAGTATTTCATAGCGACGCAATTTCTGTGTTGATTCGTCAATGTTAGGGAGCGAGCGTTGAGGTAAAGAATGAATAGTGCATCGGAAAGGAGTTACTCGTATCCCAAAACTAAATCCTGTCGTTTCCATTGAAACGTGACTCGATTTAGGAGGAGAAGTCATTGAGCTCATTGTATTTCATAGCGACGCAGTTTCTGTGTTAATTCGTCAATGTGAGGGAGCGAGCGTTGAGGTAAAGAATGAATAGTGCATCGGAAAAGAGTTACTCGTATCGCAAAACTAATTCCTGTCGTTTCCATTGAAACGTGACTCGATTTAGGAGGAGAAGTCATTGAGCACATAGTATTTCATAGCGGCGCAATTTCTGGGTTAATTATTCATGTGAGGGAGCGAGGGATGTAGTAAAGTGGGAACAGTGCATCGGAAAGGAGTTACTCGTGTCCCAAAACTCAATCCTGTCGCTTCCATAGAAACGTTACACGATTTAGAAGGAGAAGTCATAGAACCCATAGTATTTCATAGCGACGCAATTTCTGTGTTTATTCGTCAATGTGAGGGAGCGAGCGTTGAGGTAAAGAATGAATAGTGCATCGGAAAGGAGTTACTCGTATCCCAAAACTAAATCCTGTCGTTTCCATTGAAACGTGACTCGATTTAGGAGGAGAAGTCATTGAGCACATAGTATTTCATAGCGACGCAATTTCTGTGTTAATTATTCATGTGAGGGAGCGAGGGATGTAGTGAAGTGGGAACAGTGCATCGGAAAGGAGATACTCGTGTCCCAAAACTAAATCCTGTCGTTTCCATAGAAACGTTACACGATTTAGAAGCAGAAGTCATAGAACCCATAGTATTTCATAGCGACGCAATTTTTGTGTTAATTCGTCAATGTGAGGGAGCGAGCGTTGAGGTAAAGAATGAATAGTGCATCGGAAAGGAGTTACTCGTGTCCCAAAACTAAATCCTGTTGTTTCCATTGAAACGTGACTCGATTTAGGAGGAGAAGTCTTTGAGCACATAGTAATTGATGGCTACGCAATTTCTGTGTTAATTATTCATGTGAGGGAGCGAGGGATGTAGTAAAGTGGGAACAGTGCATCGGAAAGGAGATACTCGTATACCAAAACTAAATCCTGGCGTTTCCATTGGAACGTGACTCGATTTAGGAGGAAAAGTCATTGAGCACATAGTATTTCATAGCGACGCAATTTCTGTGTTAATTATTCATGTGAGGGAGCGAGGGATGTAGTAAAGTGGGAAGAGTGCATCAGAAAGGAGATACTCGTGTACCAAAACTAAATCCAGTCGTTTCCATAGAAACGTTACACGATTTAGAAGGAGAAGTCATAGAACCCATAGTATTTCATAGCGACGCAATTTCTGTGTTAATTCGTCAATGTGAGGGAGCGAGCGTTGAGGTAAAGAATGAATAGTGCATCGGAAAGGAGTTACTCGTATCCCAAAACTAAATCCTGTCGTTTCCATTGAAACGTGACTCGATTTAGGAGGAGAAGTCATTGAGCACATTGTACTTCATAGCGACGCAATTTCTGTGTTAATTATTCATGTGAGGGAGCGAGGGATGTAGTAAAGTGGGAACAGTGCATCGGAAAGGAGATACTCGTATCCCAAAACTAAATCCTGGCGTTTCCATTGAAACGTAACTCGATTTAGGAGGAGATGTCATTGAGCACATAGTATTTCATAGCGACGCAATTTCTGTGTTAATTATTCATGTGAGGGAGCGAGGGATGTAGTAAAGTGGGAACAGTGCACCGGAAAGGAGATACTCGTATCCCAAAACTAAATCCTGGCGTTTCCATTGAAACGTGACTCGATTTAGGAGGAGAAGTCATTGAGCACATAGTATATCATAGCGGCGCAATTTCTGTGTTAATTATTCATGTGAGGGAGCGAGCGATGAGGTAAAGTGGGAACTGTGCATCGGAGAGGAGATACTCGTGTCCCAAAACTCAATCCTGTCGTTTCCATAGAAACGTTACACGATTTAGAAGGAGAAGTCATAGAACCCATAGTATTTCATAGCGACGCAATTTCTGTGTTAATTCGTCAATGTGAGGGAGCGAGCGTTGAGGTAAAGAATGAATACTGCATCGGAAAGGAGTTACTCGTATCCCAAAACTAAGTCCTGTCGTTTCCATTGAAACGTGACTCGATTTAGGAGGTGAAGTCATTGAGCACATAGTATTTCATAGCGACGCAATTTCTGTGTTAATTATTCATGTGAGGGAGTGAGGGATGTAGTAAAGAGGGAACAGTGCATCGGAAAGGAGATACTCATGTCCCAAACTAAATCCTGTCGTTTCCATAGAAACGTTACACGATTTAGAAGGAGAAGTCATAGAACCCATAGTATTTCATAGCGACGCAATTTCTGTGTTAATTCGTCAATGTGAGGGAGCGAGCGTTGAGGTAAAGAATGAATAGTGCATCAGAAAGGAGTTACTCGTATCCGAAAACTAAATCCTGTCGTTTAAATTGAAACGTGACTCGATTTAGGAGGAGAAGTCATTGAGCACATAGTATTTCATAGCGACGCAATTTCTGTGTTAATTATTCATGTGAGGGAGCGAGGGATGTAGTAAAGTGGAAACAGTGCATCAGAAAGGAGATACTCGTGTCCCAAAACTAAATCCTGTCGTTTCCATAGAAACGTTACATGATTTAGAAGGAGAAGTCATAGAACCAATAGTGTTTCATAGCGACGCAATTTCTGTGGTCATTCGTCAATGTGAGGGAGCGAGCGTTGAGGTAAAGAATGAATAGTGCATCGGAAAGGAGTTACTCGTATCCCAAAACTAAATCCTGTCATTCCATTGAAACGTGTCTCGATTTAGGAGGAGAAGTCATTGTGCACATTGTATTTCATAGCGACGCAATTTCTGTGTTAATTATTCATGTGAGGGAGCGAGGGATGTAGTAAAGTGGGAACAGTGCATCGGAAAGGAGATACTCGTATCCCAAAACTAAATCCTGTCGTTTCCATTGAAACGTGACTCGATTTAGGAGGAGAAGTCATTGAGCACATAGTATATCATAGCGGCGCAATTTCTGTGTTAATTATTCATGTCGGGGAGCGAGGGATGTAGTAAAGTGGGAACAGTGCATCGGAAAGGAGATACTCGTGTCCCAAAACTCAATCCTGTCGTTTCCATAGAAACGTTACACGACTTAGAAGGAGAAGTCATAGAACACATAGTATTTCATAGCGACGCAATTTCTGTGTTAATTCGTCAATGTTAGGGAGCGAGCGTTGAGGTAAAGAATGAATAGTGCATCGGAAAGGATTTACTCGTATCCCAAAACTAAATCCTGTCGTTTCCATTGAAACGTGACTCGATTTAGGAGGAGAAGTCATTGAGCACATTGTATTTCATAGCGACGCAATTTCTGTGTTAATTATTCATGTGAGGGAGCGAGGGATGTAGTAAAGTGGGAACAGTGCATCGGAAAGGAGATACTCGTATCCCAAAACTAAATCCTGGCGTTTCCATTGAATCGTGACTCGATTTAGGAGGAGAAGTCATTGAGCACATAGTATTTCATAGCGACGCAATTTCTGTGTTAATTATTCATGTGAGGGAGCGAGGGATGTAGTAAAGTGTGAACAGTGCATCTTAAAGCAGATACTCGTATCCCAAAACTAAATCCTGTCGTTTCCATTGAAACGTGACTCGATTTAGGAGGAGAAGTCATTGAGCACATAGTATTTCATAGCGGCGCAATTTCTGTGTTAATTACTCATGTGAGGGTGCGAGGGACGTAGTAAAGTGGGAACAGTGCATCGGAAAGGAGATACTTGTGTCCCAAAACTAAATCCTGTCGTTTCCATAGAAACGTTACACGATTTAGAAGGAGAAGTCATAGAACCCATAGTATTTCATAGCGACGCAATTTCTGTGTTGATTCGTCAATGTTAGGGAGCGAGCGTTGAGGTAAAGAATGAATAGTGCATCGGAAAGGAGTTACTCGTATCCCAAAACTAAATCCTGTCGTTTCCATTGAAACGTGACTCGATTTAGGAGGAGAAGTCATTGAGCTCATTGTATTTCATAGCGACGCAGTTTCTGTGTTAATTATTCATGTGAGGGAGCGAGGGATGTAGTAAAGTGGGAACAGTGCATCGGAATGGAGATACTCGTATCCCAAATTTAAATCCTGTCGATTCCATTGAAACGTGACTCGATTTAGGAGGAGAAGTCATTAAGCACATAGTATTTCATAGCGACGCAATTTCTGTGTTAATTATTCATGTGAGGGAGCGAGGGATGTAGAAAAGTGGGAACAGTGCATCGGAAAGGAGATACTCGTATCCCAAAACTAAATCCTGGCGTTTCCATTGAAACGTGACTCGATTTAGGAGGAGAAGTCATTGAGCACATTTTATTTCATAGCGACGCAATTTCTGTGTTAATTATTCATGTGAGTTAGCGAGGGATGTAGTAAAGTGGGAACAGTGCATCGGAAAGGAGATACTCGTATCCCAAAACTAAATCCTGTCGTTTCCATTGAAACGTGACTCGATTTAAGAGGAGAAGTCATTGAGCACATAGTATTTCATAGCGACGCAATTTCTGTGTTAATTTTTCATGTGAGGGAGCGAGGGATGTAGTAAAGTGGGAACAGTGCGTCGGAAAGGAGATACTCGTGTCCCAAAACTAAATCCTGTCGTTTCCATAGAAACGTGACTCGATTTAGGAGGAGAAGTCATTGAGCACATAGTATTTCATAGCGACGCAATTTCTGTGTTAATTATTCATGTGAGGGAGCGAGGGATGTAGTAAAGTGGGAACAGTGCATCGGAAAGTAGATACTCGTATCCCAAAACTAAATCCTGTCGTTTCCATTGAAACGTGACTCGATTTAGGAGGAGAAGTCATTGAGCACATAGTATATCATAGCGGCGCAATTTCTGTGTTAATTATTTATGTGACGGAGCGAGGGATGTAGTAAAGTGGGAACAGTGCATCGGAAAGGAGATACTCGTGTCCCAAAACTCAATCCTGTCGTTTCCATAGAAACGTTATACGACTTAGAAGGAGAAGTCATAGAACCCACAGTATTTCATAGCGACGCAATCTCTGTGTTAATTCGTCAATGTGAGGGAGCGAGCGTTGAGGTAAAGAATGAATAGTGCATCGGAAAGGAGTTACTCGTATCCCAAAACTAAATCCTGTCGTTTCCATTGAAACGTGACTCGATTTAGGAGGAGAAGTCATTGAGCACATAGTATTTCATAGCGACGCAATTTCTGTGTTAATTATTCATGTGAGGGAGCGAGGGATGTAGTAAAGTGGGAACAGTGCATCGGAAAGGAGATACTCGTATACCAAAACTAAATCCTGGCGTTTCCAATGAAACGTGACTCGATTTAGGAGGAGAAGTCATTGAGCACATAGTATTTCATAGCGACGCAATTTCTGTGTTAATTATTCATGTGAGGGAGCGAGGGATGTAGTAAAGTGGGAACAGTGCACCGGAAAGGAGATACTCGTGTCCCAAAACTAAATCCTGTCGTTTCCATAGAAACGTTACAGGATTTAGAAGGAGAAGTCATAGAACCCATATTATTTCATAGCGACGCAATTTCTGTGTTAATTCGTCAATGTTAGGGAGCGAGCGTTGAGGTAAAGAATGAATAGTGCATCGGATAGGAGTTACTCGTATCCCAAAACTAAATCCTGTCGTTTCCATTGAAACGTGACTCGATTTAGGAGGAGAAGTCATTGAGCACATAGTATTTCATAGCGACGCAATTTCTGTGTTAATTATTCATGTGAGCGAGCGAGGGATGTAGTAAAGTGGGAACTGTGCATGGGAAAGGAGATACTCGTATCCCAAAACTAAATCCTGGCGTTTCCATTGAAACGTGACTCGATTTAGGAGGAGAAGTCATGGAGCACATAGTATTTCATAGCGACGCAATTTCTGTGGCAATTATTCATGTGAGGGAGCGAGGGATGTAGTAAAGTGGGAACAGTGCATCGGAAAGGAGATACTCGTATCCCAAAACTAAATAATGTCGTTTCCATTGAAACGTGACTCGATTTATGAGGAGAAGTCATTGAGCACATAGTATTTCATAGCGGAGCAATTTCTGTGTTAATTATTCATGTGAGGGAGCGAGGGATGTAGTAAAGTGGGAACAGTGCATCGGAAAGGAGATACTCGTGTCCCAAAACTAAATCCTGTCGTTTCCATAGAAACGTTACACGATTTAGAAGGAGAAGTCATAGAACCCATAGTATTTCATAGCGACGCAATTTCTGTGTTAATTCGTCAATGTTAGGGAGCGAGCGTTGAGGTAAAGAATGAATAGTGCATCTGAAAGGAGTTACTCGTATCCCAAAACTAAATCCTGTCGTTTCCATTGAAACGTGACACGATTTACTAGGAGAAGTCATTAAGCACATAGTATTTCATAGCGACGCAATTTCTGTGTTAATTATTCATGTAAGGGAGCGAGGGATGTAGTAAAATAGGAACAGTGCATCGGAATGGAGATACTCGTGTCCCAAAACTAAATCCTGTCGTTTCCATAGAAACGTGACTCGATTTAGGAGGAGAAGTCATTGAGCACATAGTATTTCATAGCGACACAATTTCTGTGTTAATTATTCATGTGAGGGAGCGAGGGATGTAGTAAAGTGGGAACAGTGCATCGGAAAGGAATTACTCGTACCCCAAAACTAAATCCAGTCGTTTCCATTGAAATGTGATTCGATTTAGGAGGAGAAGTCATTGAGCACATAGTATTTCATAGCGACGCAATTTCTGTGTTAATTATTCATGTGAGGGAGCGAGGGATGTAGTAAAGTGGGAACAGTGCATCGGAAAGGAATTACTCGTATCCCAAAACTAAATCCTGTCGTTTCCATTGAAACGTGACTCGATTTAGGAGGAGAAGTCATTGAGCACATAGTGTTTCATAGCGACGCAATTTCTGTGTTAATTATTCATGTGAGGGAGCGGGGGATGTAGTAAAGTGGGAACAGTGCATTGGAAAGGAGATACTCGTGTCCCAAAACTAAATCCTGTCGTTTCCATAGAAACGTGACTCGATTTAGGAGGAGAAGTCATTGAGCACATAGTATTTCTTAGCGACGCAATTTCTGTGTTAATTCTTCAATGTGAGGGAGCGAGCGTTGAGGTAAAGGATGAATAGTGCATCGGAAAGGAGTTACTCGTATCCCAAAACTAAATCCTGTCGTTTCCATTGAAACGTGACTCGATTTAGGAGGAGAAGTCATTGAGCACATAGTATTTCATGGCGACGCAATTTCTGTGTTAATTATTCATGTGAGGGAGCGAGGGATGTAGTAAAGTGGGAACAGTGCGTCGGAAAGCAGATACTCGTATCCCAAAACTAAATCCTGTCGTTTCCATTGAAACGTGACTCGATTTAGGAGGAGAAGTCATTGAGCACATAGTATTTCTTAGCGACGCAATTTCTTTGTTAATTATTCATTTGAGCGAGCGAGGGATGTAGTAAAGTGGGAACAGTGCATCGGAAAGGAGATACCCGTATCCCAAAACTAAATCCTGTCGTTTCCGTTGAAACATGACTCGATTTAGGAGGAGAAGTCATTGAGCACATAGTATTTCATAGCGACGCAATTTCTGTGTTAATTATTCATGTGAGGGAGGGATGGATGTAGGGAAAGTGGGAACAGTGCATCGGAAAGAAGATACTCGTTTCCCAAAACTAAATCCTGTTGTTTCCACTGAAACGTGACTCGATTTAGGAGGAGAAGTCATTGAGCACATAGTATTTCATAGCGACGCAATTTCTGTGTTAATTATTCATGTGAGGGTGCGAGGGATGTAGTAAAGTGGGAACAGTGCATCGGAAAGGAGATACTCGTATCCCAAAACTAAATCCTGTCGTTTCCATTGAAACGTGACTCGATTTAGGAGGAGAAGTCATTGAGCACATAGTATTTCATAGCGACGCAATTTCTGTGTTAATTATTCATGTGAGGGAGCGGGGGATGTAGTAAAGTGGGAACAGTGCATCGGAAAGGAGATACTCGTTTCCCAAAACTAAATCCTGTCGTTTCCATTGAAACGTGACTCGATTTAGGAGGAGAAGTCATTGAGCACATAGTATTTCATAGCGACGCAATTTCTGTGTTAATTATTCATTTGAGGGAGCGAGGGATGTAGTAGAGTGGGAACATTGCATCGGAAAGGAGATACTCGTATCCCAAAACTAAATCCTGTCGTTTCCGTTGAAACGTGACTCGATTTAGGAGGAGAAGTCATTGAGCACATAGTATTTCATAGCGGCGCAATTTCTGGGTTAATTATTCATGTGAGGGAGCGAGGGATGTAGTAAAGTGGGAACAGTGCATCGGAAAGGAGTTACTCGTGTCCCAAAACTCAATCCTGTCGCTTCCATAGAAATGTTACACGATTTAGAAGGAGAAGTCATAGAACCCATAGTATTTCATAGCGACGCAATTTCTGTGTTTATTCGTCAATGTGAGGGAGCGAGCGTTGAGGTAAAGAATGAATAGTGCATCGGAAAGGAGTTACTCGTATCCCAAAACTAAATCCTGTCGTTTCCATTGAAACGTGACTCGATTTAGGAGGAGAAGTCATGAGCACATAGTATTTCATAGCGACGCAATTTCTGTGTTAATTATTCATGTGAGGGAGCGAGGGATGTAGTGAAGTGGGAACAGTGCATCGGAAAGGAGATACTCGTGTCCCAAAACTAAATCCTGTCGTTTCCATAGAAACGTTACACGATTTAGAAGGAGAAGTCATAGAACCCATAGTATTTCATAGCGACGCAATTTTTGTGTTAATTCGTCAATGTGAGGGAGCGAGCGTTGAGGTAAAGAATGAATAGTGCATCGGAAAGGAGTTACTCGTGTCCCAAAACTAAATCCTGTTGTTTCCATTGAAACGTGACTCGATTTAGGAGGAGAAGTGTTTGAGCACATAGTAATTGATGGCTACGCAATTTCTGTGATAATTATTCATGTGAGGGAGCGAGGGATGTAGTAAAGTGGGAACAGTGCATCGGAAAGGAGATACTCGTATACCAAAACAAAATCCTGGCGTTTCCATTGGAACGTGACTCGATTTAGGAGGAAAAGTCATTGAGCACATAGTATTTCATAGCGACGCAATTTCTGTGTTAATTATTCATGTGAGGGAGCGAGGGATGTAGTAAAGTGGGAAGAGTGCATCAGAAAGGAGATACTCGTGTACCAAAACTAAATCCCGTCGTTTCCATAGAAACGTTACACGATTTAGAAGGAGAAGTCATAGAACCCATAGTATTTCATAGCGACGCAATTTCTGTGTTAATTCGTCAATGTGAGGGAGCGAGCGTTGAGGTAAAGAATGAATAGTGCATCGGAAAGGAGTTACTCGTATCCCAAAACTAAATCTTGTCGTTTCTATTGAAACGTGACTCGATTTAGGAGGAGAAGTCATTGAGCACATTGTACTTCATAGCGACGCAATTTCTGTGTTAATTATTCATGTGAGGGGGCGAGGGATGTAGTAAAGTGGGAACAGTGCATCGGAAAGGAGATACTCGTATCCCAAAACTAAATCCTGGCGTTTCCATTGAAACGTGACTCGATTTAGGAGGAGATGTCATTGAGCACATAGTATTTCATAGCGACGCAATTTCTGTGTTAATTATTCATGTGAGGGAGCGAGGGATGTAGTAAAGTGGCAACAGTGCACCGGAAAGGAGATACTCGTGTCCCAAAACTCAATCCTGTCGTTTCCATAGAAACGTTACACGATTTAGAAGGAGAAGTCATAGAACCCATAGTATTTCATAGCGACGCAATTTCTGTGTTAATTCGTCAATGTGAGGGAGCGAGCGTTGAGGTAAAGAATGAATAGTGCATCGGAAAGGAGTTACTCGTATCCCAAAACTAAGTCCTGTCGTTTCCATTGAAACGTGACTCGATTTAGGAGGTGAAGTCATTGAGCACATAGTATTCCATAGCGACGCAATTTCTGTGTTAATTATTCATGTGAGGGAGCGAGGGATGTAGTAGAGTGGGAACAGTGCATCGGAAAGGAGATACTCGTATCCCAAAACTAAATCCTGTCGTTTCCGTTGAAACGTGACTCGATTTAGGAGGAGAAGTCATTGAGCACATAGTATTTCATAGCGGCGCAATTTCTGGGTTAATTATTCATGTGAGGGAGCGAGGGATGTAGTAAAGTGGGAACAGTGCATCGGAAAGGAGTTACTCGTGTCCCAAAACTCAATCCTGTCGCTTCCATAGAAATGTTACACGATTTAGAAGGAGAAGTCATAGAACCCATAGTATTTCATAGCGACGCAATTTCTGTGTTTATTCGTCAATGTGAGGGAGCGAGCGTTGAGGTAAAGAATGGATAGTGCATCGGAAAGGAGTTACTCGTATCCCAAAACTAAATCCTGTCGTTTCCATTGAAACGTGACTCGATTTAGGAGGAGAAGTCATTGAGCACATAGTATTTCATAGCGACGCAATTTCTGTGTTAATTATTCATGTGAGGGAGCGAGGGATGTAGTGAAGTGGGAACAGTGCATCGGAAAGGAGATACTCGTGTCCCAAAACTAAATCCTGTCGTTTCCATAGATACGTTACACGATTTAGAAGGAGAAGTCATAGAACCCATAGTATTTCATAGCGACGCAATTTTTGTGTTAATTCGTCAATGTGAGGGAGCGAGCGTTGAGGTAAAGAATGAATAGTGCATCGGAAAGGAGTTACTCGTGTCCCAAAACTAAATCCTGTTGTTTCCATTGAAACGTGACTCGATGTAGGAGGAGAAGTGTTTGAGCACATAGTAATTGATGGCTACGCAATTTCTGTGTTAATTATTCATGTGAGGGAGCGAGGGATGTAGTAAAGTGGGAACAGTGCATCGGAAAGGAGATACTCGTATACCAAAACAAAATCCTGGCGTTTCCATTGGAACGTGACTCGATTTAGGAGGAAAAGTCATTGAGCACATAGTATTTCATAGCGACGCAATTTCTGTGTTAATTATTCATGTGAGGGAGCGAGGGATGTAGTAAAGTGGGAAGAGTGCATCAGAAAGGAGATACTCGTGTACCAAAACTAAATCCAGTCGTTTCCATAGAAACGTTACACGATTTAGAAGGAGAAGTCATAGAACCCATAGTATTTCATAGCGACGCAATTTCTGTGTTAATTCGTCAATGTGAGGGAGCGAGCGTTGAGGTAAAGAATGAATAGTGCATCGGAAAGGAGTTACTCGTATCCCAAAACTAAATCTTGTCGTTTCCATTGAAACGTGACTCGATTTAGGAGGAGAAGTCATTGAGCACATTGTACTTCATAGCGACGCAATTTCTGTGTTAATTATTCATGTGAGGGAGCGAGGGATGTAGTAAAGTGGGAACAGTGCATCGGAAGGAGATACTCGTATCCCAAAACTAAATCCTGGCGTTTCCATTGAAACGTGACTCGATTTAGGAGGAGATGTCATTGAGCACATAGTATTTCATAGCGACGCAATTTCTGTGTTAATTATTCATGTGAGGGAGCGAGGGATGTAGTAAAGTGGGAACAGTGCACCGGAAAGGAGATACTCGTATCCCAAAACTAAATCCTGGCGTTTCCATTGAAACGTGACTCGATTTAGGAGGAGAAGTCATTGAGCACATAGTATATCATAGCGGCGCAATTTCTGTGTTAATTATTCATGTGAGGGAGCGAGGGATGAGGTAAAGTGGGAACTGTGCATCGGAGAGGAGATACTCGTGTCCCAAAACTCAATCCTGTCGTTTCCATAGAAACGTTACACGATTTAGAAGGAGAAGTCATAGAACCCATAGTATTTCATAGCGACGCAATTTCTGTGTTAATTCGTCAATGTGAGGGAGCGAGCGTTGAGGTAAAGAATGAATAGTGCATCGGAACGGAGTTACTCGTACCCCAAAACTAAGTCCTGTCGTTTCCATTGAAACGTGACTCGATTTAGGAGGTGAAGTCATTGAGCACATAGTATTCCATAGCGACGCAATTTCTGTGTTAATTATTCATGTGAGGGAGCGAGGGATGTAGTAAAGTGGGAACAGTGCGTCGGAAAGGAGATACTCGTATACCAAAACTAAATGCTGGCGTTTCCATTGAAACGTGATTCGATTTAGGAGGAGAAGTCATTGAGTACATAGTATTTCATAGCGACGCAATTTCTGTGTTAATTATTCATGTGAGGGAGCGAGGGATGTAGTAAAGTGATAACAGTGCATCAGAAAGGAGATACTCGTGTCCCAAAACTAAATCCTGTCGATTCCATAGAAACGTTACACGATTTAGAAGGAGAAGTCATAGAACCCATAGTATTTCATATAGACGCAATTTCTGTGTTAATTCGTCAATGTGAGGGAGCGAGCGTTGAGGTAAAGAATGAATAGTGCATCGGAAAGGAGTTACTCGTATCCCAAAACTAAGTCCTGTCGTTTCCATTGAAACGTGACTCGATTTAGGAGGAGAAGTCATTGAGCACATAGTATTTCATAGCGACGCAATTTCTGTGTTAATTATTCATGTGAGGGAGTGAGGGATGTAGTAAAGAGGGAACAGTGCATCGGAAAGGAGATACTCATGTCCCAAACTAAATCCTGTCGTTTCCATAGAAACGTTACACGATTTAGAAGGAGAAGTCATAGAACCCATAGTATTTCATAGCGACGCAATTTCTGTGTTAATTCGTCAATGTGAGGGAGCGAGCGTTGAGGTAAAGAATGAATAGTGCATCACAAAGGAGTTACTCGTATCCGAAAACTAAATCCTGTCGTTTCCATTGAAACGTGACTCGATTTAGGAGGAGAAGTCATTGAGCACATAGTATTCCATAGCGACGCAATTTCTGTGTTAATTATTCATGTGAGGGAGCGAGGGATGTAGTAAAGTGGGAACCGTGCGTCGGAAAGGAGATACTCGTATACCAAAACTAAATGCTGGCGTTTCCATTGAAACGTGATTCGATTTAGGAGGAGAAGTCATTGAGTACATAGTATTTCATAGCGACGCAATTTCTGTGTTAATTATTCATGTGAGGGAGCGAGGGATGTAGTAAAGTGATAACAGTGCATCAGAAAGGAGATACTCGTGTCCCAAAACTAAATCCTGTCGATTCCATAGAAACGTTACACGATTTAGAAGGAGAAGTCATAGAACCCATAGTATTTCATATCGACGCAATTTCTGTGTTAATTCGTCAATGTGAGGGAGCGAGCGTTGAGGTAAAGAATGAATAGTGCATCGGAAAGGAGTTACTCGTATCCCAAAACTAAGTCCTGTCGTTTCCATTGAAACGTGACTCGATTTAGGAGGAGAAGTCATTGAGCACATAGTATTTCATAGCGACGCAATTTCTGTGTTAATTATTCATGTGAGGGAGTGAGGGATGTAGTAAAGAGGGAACAGTGCATCGGAAAGGAGATACTCATGTCCCAAACTAAATCCTGTCGTTTCCATAGAAACGTTACACGATTTAGAAGGAGAAGTCATAGAACCCATAGTATTTCATAGCGACGCAATTTCTGTGTTAATTCGTCAATGTGAGGGAGCGAGCGTTGAGGTAAAGAATGAATAGTGCATCACAAAGGAGTTACTCGTATCCGAAAACTAAATCCTGTCGTTTCCATTGAAACGTGACTCGATTTAGGAGGAGAAGTCATTGAGCACATAGTATTTCATAGCGACGCAATTTCTGTGTTAATTATTCATGTGAGGGAGCGAGGGATGTAGTAAAGAGGGAACAGTGCATCGGAAAGGAGATACTCGTATCCCAAAACTAAATCCTGGCGTTTTCATTGAAACGTGACTCGATTTAGGAGGAGAAGTCATTGAGCACATAGTATATCATAGCGGCGCAATTTCTGTGTTAATTATTCATGTGAGGGAGCGAGGGATGTAGTAAAGTGGGAACAGTGCATCGGAAAGGAGATACTCATGTCCCAAAACTCAATCCTGTCGTTTCCATAGAAACGTTACACGACTTAGAAGGAGAAGTCATAGAACACATAGTATTTCATAGCGACGCAATTTCTGTGTTAATTCGGCAATGTTAGGGAGCGAGCGTTGAGGTAAAGAATGAATAGTGCATCGGAAAGGATTTACTCGTATCCCAAAACTAAATCCTGTCGTTTCCATTGAAACGTGACTCGATTTAGGAGGAGAAGTCATTGAGCACATTGTATTTCATAGCGACGCAATTTCTGTGTTAATTATTCATGTGAGGGAGCGAGGGATGTTGTAAAGTGGGAACAGTGCATCGGAAAGGAGATACTCGTATCCCAAAACTAAATCCTGGCGTTTCCATTGAATCGTGTCTCGATTTAGGAGGAGAAGTCATTGAGCACATAGTATTTCATAGCGACGCAATTTCTGTGTTAATTATTCATGTGAGGGAGCGAGGGATGTAGTAAAGTGTGAACAGTGCATCTTAAAGCAGATACTCGTATCCCAAAACTAAATCCTGTCGTTTCCATTGAAACGTGACTCGATTTACTAGGAGAAGTCATTGAGCACATAGTATTTCATAGCGGCGCAATTTCTGTGTTAATTACTCATGTGAGGGAGCGAGGGACGTAGTAAAGTGGGAACAGTGCATCGGAAAGGAGATACTCGTGTCCCAAAACTAAATCCTGTCGTTTCCATAGATACGTTACACGATTTAGAAGGAGAAGTCATATAACCCATAGTATTTCATAGCGACGCAATTTCTGTGTTAATTCGTCAATGTTAGGGAGCGAGCGTTGAGGTAAAGAATGAATAGTGCATCGGAAAGGAGTTACTCGTATCCCAAAACTAAATCCTGTCGTTTCCATTGAAACGTGACTCGATTTAGGAGGAGAAGTCATTGAGCACATTGTATTTCATAGCGACGCAATTTCTGTGTTAATTATTCATGTGAGGGAGTGAGGGATGTAGTAAAGAGGGAACAGTGCATCGGAAAGGAGATACTCATGTCCCAAACTAAATCCTGTCGTTTCCATAGAAACGTTACACGATTTAGAAGGAGAAGTCATAGAACCCATAGTATTTCATAGCGACGCAATTTCTGTGTTAATTCGTCAATGTGAGGGAGCGAGCGTTGAGGTAAAGAATGAATAGTGCATCACAAAGGAGTTACTCGTATCCGAAAACTAAATCCTGTCGTTTCCATTGAAACGTGACTCGATTTAGGAGGAGAAGTCATTGAGCACATAGTATTTCATAGCGACGCAATTTCTGTGTTAATTATTCATGTGAGGGAGCGAGGGATGTAGTAAAGAGGGAACAGTGCATCGGAAAGGAGATACTCGTATCCCAAAACTAAATCCTGGCGTTTCCATTGAAACGTGACTCGATTTAGGAGGAGAAGTCATTGAGCACATAGTATATCATAGCGGCGCAATTTCTGTGTTAATTATTCATGTGAGGGAGCGAGGGATGTAGTAAAGTGGGAACAGTGCATCGGAAAGGAGATACTCGTGTACCAAAACTCAATCCTGTCGTTTCCATAGAAACGTTACACGACTTAGAAGGAGAAGTCATAGAACACATAGTATTTCATAGCGACGCAATTTCTGTGTTAATTCGGCAATGTTAGGGAGCGAGCGTTGAGGTAAAGAATGAATAGTGCATCGGAAAGGATTTACTCGTATCCCAAAACTAAATCCTGTCGTTTCCATTGAAACGTGACTCGATTTAGAAGGAGAAGTCATTGAGCACATTGTATTTCATAGCGACGCAATTTCTGTGTTAATTATTCATGTGAGGGAGCGAGGGATGTTGTAAAGTGGGAACAGTGCATCGGAAAGGAGATACTCGTATCCCAAAACTAAATCCTGGCGTTTCCATTGAATCGTGTCTCGATTTAGGAGGAGACGTCATTGAGCACATAGTATTTCATAGCGACGCAATTTCTGTGTTAATTACTCATGTGAGGGAGCGAGGGATGTAGTAAAGTGTGAACAGTGCATCTTAAAGCAGATACTCGTATCCCAAAACTAAATCCTGTCGTTTCCATTGAAACGTGACTCGATTTAGGAGGAGAAGTCATTGAGCACATAGTATTTCATAGCGGCGCAATTTCTGTGTTAATTACTCATGTGAGGGAGCGAGGGACGTAGTAAAGTGGGAACAGTGCATCGGAAAGGAGATACTCGTGTCCCAAAACTAAATCCTGTCGTTTCCATAGATACGTTACACGATTTAGAAGGAGAAGTCATATAACCCATAGTATTTCATAGCGACGCAATTTCTGTGTTAATTCGTCAATGTTAGGGAGCGAGCGTTGAGGTAAAGAATGAATAGTGCATCGGAAAGGAGTTACTCGTATCCCAAAACTAAATCCTTTCGTTTCCATTGAAACGTGACTCGATTTAGGAGGAGAAGTCATTGAGCACATTGTATTTCATAGCGACGCAATTTCTGTGTTAATTATTCATGTGAGGGAGCGAGGGATGTAGTAAAGTGGGAACAGTGCATCGGAAAGGAGATACTCGTATCCCAAATTTAAATCCTGGCGATTCCATTGAAACGTGACTCGATTTAGGAGGAGAAGTCATTGAGCACATAGTATTTCATAGCGACGCAATTTCTGTGTTAATTATTCATGTGAGGGAGCGAGGGATGTAGTAAAGTGGGAACAGTGCATCGGAAAGGAGATACTCGTATCCCAAAACTAAATCCCGGCGTTTCCATTGAAACGTGACTCGATTTAGGTGGAGAAGTCATTGAGCACATAGTATTTCATAGCGACGCAATTTCTGTGTTAATTATTCATGTGAGGGAGCGAGGGATGTAGTAAAGTGTGAACAGTGCATCTTAAAGCAGATACTCGTAACCCAAAACTAAATCCTGTCGTTTCCATTGAAACGTGACTCGATTTAGGAGGAGAAGTCATTGAGCACATAGTATTTCATAGCGGCGCAATTTCTGTGTTAATTACTCATGTGAGGGAGCGAGGGACGTAGTAAAGTGGGAACAGTGCATCGGAAAGGAGATACTCGTGTCCCAAAACTAAATCCTGTCGTTTCCATAGAAACGTTACACGATTTAGAAGGAGAAGTCATATAACCCATAGTATTTCATAGCGACGCAATTTCTGTGTTAATTCGTCAATGTTAGGGAGCGAGCGTTGAGGTAAAGAATGAATAGTGCATCGGAAAGGAGTTACTCGTATCCCAAAACTAAATCCTGTCGTTTCCATTGAAACGTGACTCGATATAGGAGGAGAAGTCATTGAGCACATTGTATTTCATAGCGACGCAATTTCTGTGTTAATTATTCGTGTGAGGGAGCGAGGGATGTAGTAAAGTGGGAACAGTGCATCGGAAAGGAGATACTCGTATCCCAAATTTAAATCCTGGCGATTCCATTGAAACGTGACTCGATTTAGGAGAAGAAGTCATTGAGCACATAGTATTTCATAGCGACGCAATTTCTGTGTTAATTATTCATATGAGGGAGCGAGGGATGTAGTAAAGTGGGAACAGTGCATCGGAAAGGAGATACTCGTATCCCAAAACTAAATCCTGGCGTTTCCATTGAAACGTGACTCGATTTAGGTGGAGAAGTCATTGAGCACATAGTATTTCATAGCGACGCAATTTCTGTGTTAATTATTCATGTGAGTTAGCGAGGGATGTAGTAAAGTGGGAACAGTGCATCGGAAAGGAGATACTCGTATCCCAAAACTAAATCCTGTCGTTTCCACTGAAACGTGACTCGATTTAAGAGGAGAAGTCATTGAGCACATAGTATTTCATAGCGACGCAATTTCTGTGTTAATTATTCATGTGAGGGAGCGAGGGATGTAGTAAAGTGGGAACAGTGCGTCGGAAAGGAGATACTCGTGTCCCAAAACTAAATCCTGTCGTTTCCATAGAAACGTGACTCGATTTAGGAGGAGAAGTCATTGAGCACATAGTATTTCATAGCGACGCAATTTCTGTGTTAATTATTTATGTGAGGGAGCGAGGGATGTAGTAAACTGGGAACAGGGCATCGGAAAGGAATTACTCGTGTCCCAAAACTAAATCCTGTCGTTTCCATAGAAACGTGACTCGATTTAGAAGGATAAGTCATTGAGCACATAGTATATCATAGCGGCGCAATTTCTGTGTTAATTATTCATGTGAGGGAGTGAGGGATGTAGTAAAGTGGGAACTGTGCATCGGAAAGGAGATACTCGTGTCCCAAAACTAAATCCTGTCGTTTCCATAGAAACGTTACACGATTTAGAAGGAGAAGTCATAGAACCCATAGTATTTCATATCGACGCAATTTCTGTGTCAATTCGTCAATGTGAGGGAGCGAGCGTTGAAGTAAAGAATGAATAGTGCATCGGAAAGGTGTTACTCGTAACCCAAAACTAAATCCTGTCGTTTCCATTGAAACGTGACTCGATTTAGGAGGAGAAGTCATTGAGCACATAGTATTTCATAGCGACGCAATTTCTGTGTTAATTATTCATGTGAGGGAGTGAGGGATGTAGTAAAGAGGGAACAGTGCATCGGAAAGGAGATACTCATGTCCCAAACTAAATCCTGTCGTTTCCATAGAAACGTTACACGATTTAGAAGGAGAAGTCATAGAACCCATAGTATTTCATAGCGACGCAATTTCTGTGTTAATTCGTCAATGTGAGGGAGCGAGCGTTGAGGTAAAGAATGAATAGTGCATCAGAAAGGAGTTACTCGTATCCCAAAACTAAATCCTGTCGTTTCCATTGAAACGTGACTCGATTTAGGAGGAGAAGTCATTGAGCACATTGTATTTCATAGCGACGCAATTTCTGTGTTAATTATTCATGTGAGGGAGTGAGGGATGTAGTAAAGAGGGAACAGTGCATCGGAAAGGAGATACTCATGTCCCAAACTAAATCCTGTCGTTTCCATAGAAACGTTACACGATTTAGAAGGAGAAGTCATAGAACACATAGTATTTCATAGCGACGCAATTTCTGTGTTAATTCGTCAATGTGAGGGAGCGAGCGTTGAGGTAAAGAATGAATAGTGCATCACAAAGGAGTTACTCGTATCCGAAAACTAAATCCTGTCGTTTCCATTGAAACGTGACTCGATTTAGGAGGAGAAGTCATTGAGCACATAGTATTTCATAGCGACGCAATTTCTGTGTTAATTATTCATGTGAGGGAGCGAGGGATGTAGTAAAGAGGGAACAGTGCATCGGAAAGGAGATACTCGTATCCCAAAACTAAATCCTGGCGTTTCCATTGAAACGTGACTCGATTTAGGAGGAGAAGTCATTGAGCACATAGTATATCATAGCGGCGCAATTTCTGTGTTAATTATTCATGTGAGGGAGCGAGGGATGTAGTAAAGTGGGAACAGTGCATCGGAAAGGAGATACTCGTGTCCCAAAACTCAATCCTGTCGTTTCCATAGAAACGTTACACGACTTAGAAGGAGAAGTCATAGAACACATAGTATTTCATAGCGACGCAATTTCTGTGTTAATTCGGCAATGTTAGGGAGCGAGCGTTGAGGTAAAGAATGAATAGTGCATCGGAAAGGATTTACTCGTATCCCAAAACTAAATCCTGGCGTTTCCATTGAATCGTGTCTCGATTTAGGAGGAGAAGTCATTGAGCACATAGTATTTCATAGCGACGCAATTTCTGTGTTAATTATTCATGTGAGGGAGCGAGGGATGTAGTAAAGTGTGAACAGTGCATCTTAAAGCAGATACTCGTATCCCAAAACTAAATCCTGTCGTTTCCATTGAAACGTGACTCGATTTAGGAGGAGAAGTCATTGAGCACATAGTATTTCATAGCGGCGCAATTTCTGTGTTAATTACTCATGTGAGGGAGCGAGGGACGTAGTAAAGTGGGAACAGTGCATCGGAAAGGAGATACTCGTGTCCCAAAACTAAATCCTGTCGTTTCCATAGATACGTTACACGATTTAGAAGGAGAAGTCATATAACCCATAGTATTTCATAGCGACGCAATTTCTGTGTTAATTCGTCAATGTTAGGGAGCGAGCGTTGAGGTAAAGAATGAATAGTGCATCGGAAAGGAGTTACTCGTATCCCAAAACTAAATCCTGTCGTTTCCATTGAAACGTGACTCGATTTAGGAGGAGAAGTCATTGAGCACATTGTATTTCATAGCGACGCAATTTCTGTGTTAATTATTCATGTGAGGGAGCGAGGGATGTAGTAAAGTGGGAACAGTGCATCGGAAAGGAGATACTCGTATCCCAAATTTAAATCCTGGCGATTCCATTGAAACGTGACTCGATTTAGGAGGAGAAGTCATTGAGCACATAGTATTTCATAGCGACGCAATTTCTGTGTTAATTATTCATGTGAGGGAGCGAGGGATGTAGTAAAGTGGGAACAGTGCATCGGAAAGGAGATACTCGTATCCCAAAACTAAATCCCGGCGTTTCCATTGAAACGTGACTCGATTTAGGTGGAGAAGTCATTGAGCACATAGTATTTCATAGCGACGCAATTTCTGTGTTAATTATTCATGTGAGGGAGCGAGGGATGTAGTAAAGTGTGAACAGTGCATCTTAAAGCAGATACTCGTAACCCAAAACTAAATCCTGTCGTTTCCATTGAAACGTGACTCGATTTAGGAGGAGAAGTCATTGAGCACATAGTATTTCATAGCGGCGCAATTTCTGTGTTAATTACTCATGTGACTGAGCGAGGGACGTAGTAAAGTGGGAACAGTGCATCGGAAAGGAGATACTCGTGTCCCAAAACTAAATCCTGTCGTTTCCATAGAAACGTTACACGATTTAGAAGGAGAAGTCATATAACCCATAGTATTTCATAGCGACGCAATTTCTGTGTTAATTCGTCAATGTTAGGGAGCGAGCGTTGAGGTAAAGAATGAATAGTGCATCGGAAAGGAGTTACTCGTATCCCAAAACTAAATCCTGTCGTTTCCATTGAAACGTGACTCGATTTAGGAGGAGAAGTCATTGAGCACATTGTATTTCATAGCGACGCAATTTCTGTGTTAATTATTCGTGTGAGGGAGCGAGGGATGTAGTAAAGTGGGAACAGTGCATCGGAAAGGAGATACTCGTATCCCAAATTTAAATCCTGGCGATTCCATTGAAACGTGACTCGATTTAGGAGAAGAAGTCATTGAGCACATAGTATTTCATAGCGACGCAATTTCTGTGTTAATTATTCATATGAGGGAGCGAGGGATGTAGTAAAGTGGGAACAGTGCATCGGAAAGGAGATACTCGTATCCCAAAACTAAATCCTGGCGTTTCCATTGAAACGTGACTCGATTTAGGTGGAGAAGTCATTGAGCACATAGTATTTCATAGCGACGCAATTTCTGTGTTAATTATTCATGTGAGTTAGCGAGGGATGTAGTAAAGTGGGAACAGTGCATCGGAAAGGAGATACTCGTATCCCAAAACTAAATCCTGTCGTTTCCATTGAAACGTGACTCGATTTAAGAGGAGAAGTCATTGAGCACATAGTATTTCATAGCGACGCAATTTCTGTGTTAATTATTCATGTGAGGGAGCGAGGGATGTAGTAAAGTGGGAACAGTGTATCGGGAAGGAGATACTCTTATCCCAAAACTAAATCCTGTCGTTTCCATTGAAACGTGACTCGATTTAGGAGGAGAAGTCATTGAGCACATAGTATATCATAGCGGCGCAATTTCTGTGTTAATTATTCATGTGAGGGAGCGAGGGATGTAGTAAAGTGGGAACAGTGCATCGGAAAGGAGACACTCGTGTCCCAAAACTCAATCCTGTCGTTTCCATAGAAACGTTACACGACTTAGAAGGAGAAGTCATAGACAACATAGTATTTCATAGCGACGCAATTTCTGTGTTAATTCGTCAATGTGAGGGAGCGAGCGTTGAAGTAAAGAATGAATAGTGCATCGGAAAGGATTTACTCGTATCCCAAAACTAAATCCTGTCGTTTCCATTGAAACGTGACTCGATTTAGGAGGAGAAGTCATTGAGCACATAGTATTTCATAGCGACGCAATTTCTGTGTTAATTATTCATGTGAGGGAGCGAGGGATGTAGTAAAGTGGGAACAGTGCATCGGAAAGGAGATACTCGTATCCCAAAACTAAATCCTGTCGTTTCCATTGAAACGTGACTCGATTTAGGAGGAGAAGTCATTGAGCACATTGTATTTCATAGCGACGCAATTTCTGTGTTAATTGTTCATGTGAGGGAGCGAGGAATGTAGTAAAGTGGGAACAGTGCATCGGAAAGGAGATACTCGTATCCCAAAACTAAATCCTGGCGTTTCCATTGAATCGTGACTCGATTTAGGAGGAGAAGTCATTGAGCACATAGTATTTCATAGCGACGCAATTTCTGTGTTAATTATTCATGTGAGGGAGCGTGGGATGTAGTAAAGTGTGAACAGTGCATCTTAAAGCAGATACTCGTATCCCAAAACTAAATCCTGTCGTTTCCATTGAAAAGTGACTCGATTTAGGAGGAGAAGTCATTGAGCACATAGTATTTCATAGCGGCGCAATTTCTGTGATAATTATTCATGTGAGGGAGCGAGGGACGTAGTAAAGTGGGAACAGTGCATCGGAAAGGAGGTACTCGTGTCCCAAAACTAAATACTGTCGTTTCCATAGAAACGTTACACGATTTAGAAGGAGAAGTCATAGAACCCATAGTATTTCATAGCGACGCAATTTCTGTGTTAATTCGTCAATGTTAGGGAGCGAGCGTTTAGGTAAAGAATGAATAGTGCATCGGAAAGGAGTTACTCGTATCCCAAAACTAAATCCTGTCGTTTCCATTGAAACGTGACTCGATTTAGGAGGAGAAGTCATTGAGCACATTGTATTTCATAGCGACGCAATTTCTGTGTTAATTATTCATGTGAGGGAGCGAGGGATGTAGTAAAGTGGGAACAGTGCATCGGAAAGGAGATACTCGTATCCCAAAACTAAAACCTGGCGTTTCCATTGAAACGTGACTCGATTAAGGAGGAGAAGTCATTGAGCACATAGTATTTCATAGCGACGCAATTTCTGTGTTAATTATTCATGTGAGGGAGCGAGGGATATAGTAAAGTGGGAACAGTGCATCGGAAAGGAGATACTCGTATCCCAAAACTAAATCCTGGCGTTTCCATTGAAACGTGACTCGATTTAGGAGGAGAAGTCATTGAGCACATAGTATTTCATAGCGACGCAATTTCTGTGTTAATTAATCATGTGAGGGAGCGAGGGATGTAGTAAAGTGGGAACAGTGCATCGGAAAGGAGATACTCGTATCCCAAAACTAAATCCTGTCGTTTCCATTGAAACGTGACTCGATTTAGGAGGAGAAGTCATTGAGAACATTGTATTTAATAGCGACGCAATTTCTGTGTTGATTATTCATGTGAGGGAGCGAGGGATGTAGTAAAGTGGGAACAGTGCGTCGGAAAGGAGATACTCGTGTCCCAAAACTAAATCCTGTCGTTTCCATAGAAACGTGACTCGATTTAGGAGGAGAAGTCATTGAGCACATAGTATTTCATAGCGACGCAATTTCTGTGTTAATTATTCATGTGAGGGAGCGAGGGATGTAGTAAAGTGGGAACAGTGCATCGGAAAGGAGATACTCGTATACCAAAACTAAATCCTTGCGTTTCCAATGAAACGTGACTCGATTTAGGAGGAGAAGTCATTGAGCACATAGTATTTCATAGCGACGCAATTTCTGTGTTAATTATTCATGTGAGGGAGCGAGGGATGTAGTAAAGTGGGAACAGTGCATCGGAAAGCAGATACTCGTATCCCAAAACTAAATCCTGGCGTTTCCATTGAAACGTGACTCGATTTAGGAGGAGAAGTCATTGAGCACATAGTATTTCATAGCGACTTAATTTCTGTGTTAATTATTCATGTGAGGGAGCGAGGGATGTAGTAAAGTGGGAACAGTGCATCGGAAAGGAGATACTCGTATCCCAAAACTAAATCCTGTCGTTTCCATTGAAACGTGACTCGATTTAGGAGGAGAAGTCATTGAGCACATAGTATTTAATAGCGACGCAATTTCTGTGTTAATTATTCATGTGAGGGAGCGAGGGATGTAGTAATGTGGGAACAGTGCGTCGGAAAGGAGATACTCGTGTCCCAAAACTAAATCCTGTCGTTTCCATAGAAACGTGACTCGATTTAGGAGGAGAAGTCATTGAGCACATAGTATTTCATAGCGACGCAATTTCTGTGTTAATTATTCATGTGAGGGAGCGAGGGATGTAGTAAAGTGGGAACAGTGCATCGGAAAGGAATTACTCGTGTCCCAAAACTAAATCCTGTCGTTTCCGTAGAAACGTGACTCGATTTACAAGGATAAGTCATTGAGCACATAGTATATCATAGCGGCGCAATTTCTGTGTTAATTATTCATGTGAGGGAGCGAGGGATGTAGTAAAGTGGGAACTGTGCATCGGAAAGGAGATACTCGTGTCCCAAAACTCAATCCTGTCGTTTCCATAGAAACGTTACACGATTTAGAAGGAGAAGTCATAGAACCCATAGTATTTCATAGCGACGCAATTTCTGTGTTAATTCGTCAATGTGAGGGAGCGAGCGTTGAGGTAAAGAATGAATAGTGCATCGGAAAGGAGTTACTCGTATCCCAAAACTAAATCCTGTCGTTTCCATTGAAACGTGACTCGATTTAGGAGGTGAAGTCACTGAGCACATAGTATTTCATAGCGACGCAATTTCTGTGTTAATATTCATGTGAGGGAGCGAGGGATGTAGTAAAGTGGGAACAGTGCATCGGAAAGGAGATACTCGTATACAAAACTAAATCCTGGCGTTTGCATTGAAACACGACTCGATTTAGGAGGAGAAGTCATTGAGCACATAGTATTTCATAGCGACGCAATTTCTGTGTTAATTATTCATGTGAGGGAGTGAGGGATGTAGTAAAGAGGGAACAGTGCATCGGAAAGGAGATACTCATGTCCCAAAACTAAATCCTGTCGTTTCCATAGAAACGTTACACGATTTAGAAGGAGAAGTCATAGGACCCATAGTATTTTATAGCGACGCAATTTCTGTGTTAATTCGTCAATGTGAGGGAGCAAGCGTTGAGGTAAAGAATGAATAGTGCATCAGAAAGGAGTTACTCGTATCCCAAAACTAAATCCTGTCGTTTCCATTGAAACGTGACTCGATTTAGGAGGAGAAGTCATTGAGCACATAGTATTTCATAGCGACGCAATTTCTGTGTTAATTATTCATGTGAGGGAGCGAGGGATGTAGTAAAGTGGGAACAGTGCGTCAGAAAGGAGATACTCGTGTCCCAAAACAAAATCCTGTCGTTTCCATAGAAACGTTACACGATTTACAAGGAGAAGTCATAGAACCAATAGTATTCCATAGCGACGCAGTTTCTGTGTTAATTCGTCAATGTGAGGGAGAGAGCGATGAGGTAAAGAATGAATAGTGCATCGGAAAGGAGTTACTCGTATCCCAAAACTAAATCCTCTCGTTTCCATTGAAACGTGACTCGATTTAGGAGGAGAAGTCATTGTGCACATTGTATTTCATAGCGACGCAATTTCTGTGTTAATTATTCATGTGACAGAGCGAGAGATGTAGTAAAGTGGGAACAGTGCATCGGAAAGGAGATACTCGTATCCCAAAACTAAATCCTGGCCTTTCCATTGAAACGTGACTCGATTTAGGCGGAGAAGTCATTGAGCACACAGTATTTCATAGCGACGCAATTTCTGTGTTAATTATTCATGTGAGGGAGCGAGGGATGTAGTAAAGTGGGAGCAGTGCATCGGAAAGGAGATACTCGTATCCCAAAACTAAATCCTGTCGTTTCCATAGAAACGTGACTCGATTTAGGAGGAGAAGTCATAGAGCACATAGTATTTCATAGCGACGCAATTTCTGTGTTAATTATTCATGTGAGGGAGCGGGGATTGTAGTAAAGTGGGAACAGTGCATCGGAAAGAGATACTCGTATATCAAAACTAAATGCTTGCGTTTCCAATGAAACGTGACTCGATTTAGGAGGAGAAGTCATTGAGCACATAGTAATTCATAGCGACGCAATTTCTGTGTTAATTATTCATGTGAGGGAGCGAGGGATGTAGTAAAGTGGGAACAGTGCATCAGAAAGGAGATACTCGTGTCCCAAAACTAAATCCTGTCATTTACCATAGAAACGTTACACGATTTAGAAGGAGAAGTCATAGAACCCATAGTATTTCATAGCGACGCAATTTCTGTGTTAATTCGTCAATGTGATGGAGCGAGCGTTGAGGTAAAGAATGAATAGTGCATTGGAAAGGAGTTACTCGTATCCCAAAACTAAATCCTGTCGTTTCCATTGAAACGTGACTCGATTTAGGAGGAAAGGTCATTGAGCACACTGTATTTCATAGCGACGCAATTTCTGTGTTAATTATTCATGTGAGGGAGCGAGGGATGTAGTAAAGTGGGAACAGTGCATCGGAAAGGAGATACTCGTATCCCAAAACTATATCCTGGCGTTTCCATTGAATCGTGACTCGAATTAGGAGGAGAAGTCATTGAGCACATAGTATTTCATAGCGACGCAATTTCTGTGTTAATTATTCATGTGAGCGAGCGAGGGATGTAGTAAAGTGGGAACAGTGCATCTTAAAGCAGATACTCGTATCCCAAAACTAAATCCTGTCGTTTCCATTGAAACGTGACTCGATTTAGGAGGAGAAGTCATTGAGCACATAGTATATCATAGCGGCGCAATTTCTGTGTTAATTATTCATGTGAGGGAGCGAGGGATGTAGTAAAGTGGGAACAGTGCATCGGAAAGGAGATACTCGTGTCCCAAAACTCAATCCTGTCGTTTCCATAGAAACGTTACACGACTTAGAGGGAGAAGTAATAGAACACATAGTATTTCATAGCGACGCAATTTCTGTGTTAATTCGTCAATGTGAGGGAGCGAGCGTTGAGGTAAAGAATGAATAGTGCATCGGAAAGGATTTACTCGTATCCCAAAACTAAATCCTTTCGTTTATATTGAAACGTGACTCGGTTTAGGAGGAGAAGTCATTGAGCACATAGTATTTCATAGCGACGCAATTTCTGTGTTAATTATTCATGTGAGGGAGCGAGGGATGTAGTAAAGTGGGAACAGTGCATCAGAAAGGAGATACTCGTGTCCCAAAACTAAATCCTGTCGTTTACCACAGAAACGTTACACGATTTAGAAGGAGAAGTCATAGAACCCATAGTATTTCATAGCGACGCAATTTCTGTGTTAATTCGTCAATGTGAGGGAGCGAGCGTTGAGGTAAAGAATGAATAGTGCATCGGAAAGGAGTTACTCGTATCCCAAAACTAAATCCTGTCGTTTCCATTGAAACGTGACTCGATTTAGGAGGAGAAGTCATTGAGCACATTGTATTTCATAGCGACGCAATTTCTGTGTTAATTATTCATGTGAGGGAGCGAGGGATGTAGTAAAGTGGGAACAGTGCATCGGAAAGGAGATACTCGTATCCCAAAACTAAATCCTGGCGTTTCCATTGAATCGTGATTCGATTTAGGAGGAGAAGTCATTGAGCACATAGTATTTCATGGCGACGCAATTTCTGTGTTAATTATTCATGTGTGGGAGCGAGGGATGTAGTAAAGTGGGAACAGTGCATCTTAAAGCAGATACTCGTATCCCAAAACTAAATCCTGTCGTTTCCATTGAAACGTGACTCGATTTAGGAGGAGAAGTCATTGAGCACATAGTATTTCACAGCGGCGCAATTTCTGTGTGAATTATTCATGTGAGGGAGCGAGGGACGTAGTAAAGTGGGAACAGTGCATCAGAAAGGAGATACTCGTGTCCCAAAACTAAATCCTGTCGTTTCCATAGAAACGTTACACGATTTAGAAGAAGTCATAGAACCCATAGTATTTCATAGCGACGCAATTTCTGTGTTAATTCGTCAATGTTAGGGAGCGAGCGTTGAGGTAAAGAATGAATAGTGCATCGGAAAGGAGTTACTCGTATCCCAAAACTAAATCCTGTCGTTTCCATTGAAACGTGACTCGATTTAGGAGGAGAAGTCATTGAGCACATTGTATTTCATAGCGACGCAATTTCTGTGTCAATTATTCATGTGAGGGAGCGAGGGATGTAGTAAAGTGGGAACAGTGCATCGGAAAGGAGATACTCGTATCCCAACACTAAATCCTGGCGTTTCCATTGAAACGTGACTCGATTTAGGAGGAGAAGTCATTGAGCACATAGTATTTCATAGCGACGCAATTTCTGTGTTAATTCGTCAATGTGAGGGAGCGAGCGTTGAGGTAAAGAATGAATAGTGCATTGGAAAGGAGTTACTCGTATCCCAAAACTAAATCCTGTCGTTTCCATTGAAACGTGACTCGATTTAGGAGGAAAGGTCATTGAGCACACTGTATTTCATAGCGACGCAATTTCTGTGTTAATTATTCATGTGAGGGAGCGAGGGATGTAGTAAAGTGGGAACAGTGCGTCGGAAAGGAGATACTCGTGTCCCTAAACTAAAGCCAGTCGTTTCCATAGAAACGTGACTCGATTTAGGAGGAGAAATCATTGAGCACATAGTATTTCATAGCGACGCAATTTCTGTGTTAATTATTCATGTGAGGGAGCGAGGGATGTAGTAAAGTGGGAACAGTGCATCGGAAAGGAATTACTCGTGTCCAAAAACTAAATCCTGTCGTTTCCATGGAAACGTGACTCGATTTAGGAGGATAAGTCATTGAGCACATAGTATTTCATAGCGACGCAATTTCTGTGTTAATTATTTATGTGAGGGAGCGAGGGATGTAGTAAAGTGGGAACAGTGCATCGGAAATGAGATACTCGTGTCCCAAAACTAAATCCTGTCGTTTCCATAGAAACGTTACACGATTTAGAAGGGAAGTCATAGAACCCATAGTATTTCATAGCGACGCAATTTCTGTGTTAATTCGTCAATGTTTGGGAGCGAGCGTTGAGGTAAAGGATGAATAGTGCACCGGAAAGGAGTTACACGTATCCCAAAACTAAATCCTGTCGTTTCCATTGAAACGTGACTCGATTTAGGAGGAGAAGTCATTAAGCACATAGTATTTCATAGCGACGCAATTTCTGTGTTAATTATTCAAGTAAGGGAGCGAGGGATGTAGTAAAGTGGGAACAGTGCATCGGAAAGGAGATACTCGTGTCCCAAAACTAAATCCTGTCGTTTCCATAGAAACGTGACTCGATTTACGAGGAGAAGTCATTGAGCACATAGTATTTCATAGCGACGCAATTTCTGTGTTAATTATTCATGTGAGGGAGCGAGGGATGTAGTAAAGTGGGAACAGTGCATCGGAAAGGAATTACTGGTACCCCAACACTAAATCCTGTCGTTTCCATTGATATGTGACTCGATTTAGGAGGAGAAGTCATTGAGCACATAATATTTCATAGCGACGCAATTTCTGTGTTAATTATTCATGTGAGAGAGCGAGGGATGTAGTAAAGTGGGAACAGTGCATCGGAAAGGAATTACTCGTATCTCAAAACTAAATCCTGTCGTTTCCATTGAAACGTGACTCGATTTAGGAGGAGAAGTCATTGAGCACATAGTGTTTCATAGCGACGCAATTTCTGTGTTAATTATTCATGTGAGAGAGCGAGGGATGTAGTAAAGTGGGAACAGTGCATTGGAAAGGAGATACTCGTGTCCCAAAACTAAATCCTGTCGTTTCCATAGAAACGTGACTCGAATTAATAGGAGAAGTCATTGAGCACATAGTATTTCATAGCGACGCAATTTCTGTGTTAATTATTCATGTGAGGGAGCGAGGGATGTAGTAAAGTGGGAACAGTGCATCGGAAAGGAGGTACTTGTGTCCCAAACCTAAATCCTGTCGTTTCCATAGAAACGTGACTCGATTTAGGAGGAGAAGTCATTGAGCACATGGTGTTTCATAGCGACGCAATTTCTGTGTTAATTATTCATGTGAGGGAGCGAGGGATGTAGTAAAGTGGGAACAGTGCATCGGAAAGGAATTACTCGTGTCTCAAAACGCAATCGTGTCGTTTCCATAGAAACGTGACTCGATTTAGGAGGAGAAGTCATTGAGCACATAGTATTTCATAGCGACGCAATTTCTGTGTTAATTATTCATGTGAGGGAGCGAGGGATGTAGTAAAGTGGGAACAGTGCGTCGGAAAGGAGATACTCGTATCCCAAAACTAAATCCTGTCGTTTCCATTGAAACGTGACTCGATTTAGGAGGAGAAGTCATTGAGCACATAGTATTTCATAGCGATGCAATTTCTGTGTTAATTATTCATTTGAGGGAGCGAGGGATGTAGTAAAATGGGGAAAGTGCATCGGAAAGGAGATACCCGTATCCCAAAACTAAATCCTGCCGTTTCCATTGAAACATGACTCGATTTAGGAGGAGAAGTCATTGAGCACATAGTATTTCATAGCGACGCAATTTCTGTGTTAATTATTCATGTGAGGGAGCGAGGGATGTAGTAAAGTGGGAACAGTGCATCGGAAAGAAGATACTCGTTTCCCAAAACTAAATCCTGTTGTTTCCATTGAAACTTGACTCGATTTAGGAGGAGAAGTCATTGAGCACATAGTATTTCATAGCGACTCAATTTCTGTGTTAATTATTCATGTGAGGGAGCGAGGGATGTAGTAAAGTGGGAACAGTGCATCGGAAAGGAGATACTCGTATCCCAAAACTAAATCCTGTTGTTTCCATTGAAACGTGACTCGATTTAGGAGGAGAAGTCATTGAGCACATAGTATTTCATAGCGACGCAATTTCTGTGTTAATTATTCATGTGAGGGAGCGAGGGATGTAGTAAAGTGGGAACAGTGCATCGGAAAGGAGATACACGCATCCCAAAACTAAATCCCGTCGTTTCCACTGAAACGTGACTCGATTTAGGAAGAGAAGTCATTGAGCACATAGTATTTCATAGCGACGCAATTTCTGTGTTAATTATTCATGTGAGGGAGCGAGGGATGTAGTAGAGTGGGAACAGTGCATCGGAAAGGAGATACTCGTATCCCAAAACTACATCCTGTCGTTTCCATTGAAACGTGACTCGATTTAGGAGGAGAAGTCATTGAGCACATAGTATTTCATAGCGACGCAATTTCTGTGTTAATTATTCATGTGAGGGAGCGAGGGATGTAGTAAAGTGGGAACAGTGCATCGGAAAGGAGATACACGTTTCCCAAAACTAAATCCTGTCGTTTCCACTGAAACGTGACTCGATTTAGGAGGAGAAGTCATTGAGCACATAGTATTTCATAGCGACGCAATTTCTGTGTTAATTATTCATGTGAGGGAGCGAGGGATGTAGTAGAGTGGGAACAGTGCATCGGAAAGGAGATACTCGTATCCCAAAACTAAATCCTGTCGTTTCCATTGAAACGTGACTCGATTTAGGAGGAGAAGTCATTGAGCACATAGTATTTCATAGCGACGCAATTACTGTGTTAATTAATCATGTGAGGGAGCGAGGGATGTAGTAAAGTGGGAACAGTGCATCGGAAAGGAGATACTCATGTCCCAAAACTAAATCCTGTCGTTTCCATAGAAACGATACACGATTTAGAAGGAGAAGTCATAGAACCCATAGTATTTCATAGCGACGCAATTTCTGTGTTAATTCGTCAATGTGAGGGAGCGAGCGTTGAGGTAAAGAATTAATAGTGCATCGGAACGGAGTTACTCGAAACCTAAAACTAAATCCTGTCGTTTCCATTGAAACGTGACTCGATTTAGGAGGAAAAGTCATTGGGCACATAGTTTTTCATAGCGACGCAATTTCTGTGTTAATTATTCATGTGAGGGAGTGAGGGATGTAGTAAAGTGGGAACAGTGCATCAGAAAGGAGATACTCGTATCCCAAAACTAAATCCTGTCGTTTCCATTGAAACGTGACTCGATTTAGGAGGAGGAGTCATTGAGCACATAATATTTCATAGCGACGCAATTTCTGTGATAATTATTCATGTGAGGGAGCGAGGGATGTAGTAAAGTGGGAACAGTGCATCAGAAAGGAGATACTCGTATCCCAATACAAAATCCAGTCGTTTCCATTGAAACGTGACTCGATTTAGGAGAAGAAGTCATTGAGCACATAGTATTTCATAGCGACGCAATTTCTGTGTTAATTATTGATGTGAGGGAGCGACGGATGTAGTAAAGTGGGAACACTGCATCGGAATGGAGATACTCGTGTCCCAAAACTCAATCCTGACGTTTCCATAGAAACGTTACACGATTTAGAAGGAGAAGTCATAGAACCCATAGTATTTCATAGCGACGCAATTTCTGTGTTAATTCGTCAATGTGAGGGAGCGAGCTTTGAGGTAAAGAATGAATAGTGCATCGGAAAGGAGTTACTCATATCCCAAAACTAAATCCTGTCGTTTCCATTGAAACGTGACTCGATTTAGGAGGAGAAGTCATTGAGCACATAGTATTTCATAGCGACGCAATTTCTCTGTTAATTATTCATGTGAGGGTGCGAGGGATGTAGTAAAGTGGGAACAGTGTATCGGAAAGGAGATACTCGTGTCCCAAAACTAAATCCTGTCGTTTCCATTGAAACGTGACTCGATTTAGGAGGAGAAGTCATTGAGCACATAGTATTTCATAGCGATGCAATTTCTGTGTTAATTATTCATGTGAGGGAGCGAGGGATGTGGTAAAGTGGGAACAGTGCATCGGAAAGGAGATACTCGTGTACCAAAACTCAATCTTGTCGTTTCCATAGAAACGTTACACGATTTAGAAGGAGATGTCATAGAACCCATAGTATTTCACAGCGACGCAATTTCTGTGTTAATACGTCAATGTGACGGGGCGGGCGTTGAGGTAAAGAATGAATAGTGCATCGGAAAGGAGTTACTCCTATCCCAAAATGAATCCTGTCGTTTCCATTGAAACGTGACTCGATTTAGGAGGAGAAGTCTTTGAGCACATAGTATTTCATAGCGACGTAATTTCCGTGTTAATTATTCATGTGAGGGAGCGAGGTATGTAGTAAAGTGGGAACAGTGCATCGGAAAGGAGATACTCGTATTTCAAAACTAAATCCTGTCGTTTCCATTGAAACGTGACTCGATTTAGGAGGAGAAGTCATTGAGCACGTAGTATTTCATAGCGACGCAATTTCTGTGTTAATTATTCATGTGAGGGAGCGAGGGATGTAGTAAAGTGGGAACAGTGCATCGGAAAGGAGATGCTCGTATCCCAGAACGAAATCCTGTCGTTTCCATTGAAACGTGACTCGATTTAAGAGGACAAGTCATTGAGCACATAGTATTTCATAGCGACGCAATTTCTGTGTTAATTATTCATGTGAGGGAGCGAGGGATGTAGTAAAGTGGGAACAGTGCATCGGAAAGGAGATACTCGTATCCCAAAACTAAATCCTGTCGTTTCCATTGAAACGTGACTCGATTTAGGAGGAGAAGTCATTTAACACATAGTATTTCATAGCGACGCAATTTCTGTGTTAATTATTCATGTGAGGGAGCGAGGGATGTAGTAAAGTGGGAACAGTGCATCGGAAAGGAGATACTCGTGTCCCAAAACTCAATCCTGTCGTTTCCATAGAAGCGTTACACGATTTAGAAGAAGAAGTCATAGAACCCATAGTATTTCATATCGACGCAATTTCTATGTTAATTCGTCAATGTGAGGGAGCGAGCGTTGAGGTAAAGAATGAATAGTGAATCGGAAAGGAGTTACTCGTATCCCAAAACTAAATCCTGTCGTTTCCATTGAAACGTGACTCGATTTAGGAGGAGAAGTCATTGAGCACATAGTATTTCATAGCGACGCAATTTTTGTGTTAATTATTAATGTGAGGGAGCGAGGGATGTAGTAATGTGGGAACAGTGCATCGGAAAGGAGATACTCGTATCCCAAAACTAAATCCTGTGGTATCCATTTAAACGTGACTCAATTTAGGAGGAGAAGTCATTGAGCACATAGTATTTCATAGCGACGCAATTTCTGTCTTAATTATTCATGTGAGGGAGCGAGGGATGTAGTAAAGTGGGAACAGTGCATCGGAAAGGAGATACTCGTATCCCAAAACTAAATCCTGTCGATTCCATTGAAACGTGTCTCGATTTAGGAGGAGAAGTCATTGAGCACATAGTATTTCATAGCGACGAAATTTCTGTGTTAATTATTCATGTGAGGGTCCGAGCGTTGAGGTAAAGAATGAATAGTGCATCGGAAAGGAGTTACTCGTATCCCAAAACTAAATCCTGTCGTTTCCATTGAAACGTGACTCGATTTAGGAGGAGGAGTCATTGAGCACATAATATTTCATAGCGACGCAATTTCTGTGTTAATTATTCATGTGAGGGAGCGAGGGATGTAGTAAAGTGGGAACAGTGCATCGGAAAGGAGATACTCGTATCCCAAAACTAAATCCTGTCGTTTCCATTGAAACGTGACTCGATTTAGGAGGAGAAGTCATTGAGCACATAGTATTTCATAGCGACGAAATTTCTGTGTTAATTATTCATGTGAGGTTCCGAGCGTTGAGGTAAAGAATGAATAGTGCATCGGAAAGGAGTTACTCGTATCCCAAAACTAAATCCTGTCGTTTCCATTGAAACGTGACTCGATTTAGGAGGAGAAGTCATTTAACACATAGTATTTCATAGCGACGCAATTTCTGTGTTAATTATTCATGTGAGGGAGCGAGGGATGTAGTAAAGTGGGAACAGTGCATCGGAAAGGAGATACTCGTGTCCCAAAACTCAATCCTGTCGTTTCCATAGAAGCGTTACACGATTTAGAAGAAGAAGTCATAGAACCCATAGTATTTCATATCGACGCAATTTCTATGTTAATTCGTCAATGTGAGGGAGCGAGCGTTGAGGTAAAGAATGAATAGTGCATCGGAAAGGAGTTACTCGTATCCCAAAACTAAATCCTGTCGTTTCCATTGAAACGTGACTCGATTTAGGAGGAGAAGTCATTGAGCACATAGTATTTCATAGCGACGCAATTTTTGTGTTAATTATTAATGTGAGGGAGCGAGGGATGTAGTAATGTGGGAACAGTGCATCGGAAAGGAGATACTCGTATCCCAAAACTAAATCCTGTGGTATCCATTTAAACGTGACTCAATTTAGGAGGAGAAGTCATTGAGCACATAGTATTTCATAGCGACGCAATTTCTGTCTTAATTATTCATGTGAGGGAGCGAGGGATGTAGTAAAGTGGGAACAGTGCATCGGAAAGGAGATACTCGTATCCCAAAACTAAATCCTGTCGTTTCCATTGAAACGTGTCTCGATTTAGGAGGAGAAGTCATTGAGCACATAGTATTTCATAGCGACGAAATTTCTGTGTTAATTATTCATGTGAGATTCCGAGCGTTGAGGTAAAGAATGAATAGTGCATCGGAAAGGAGTTACTCGTATCCCAAAACTAAATCCTGTCGTTTCCATTGAAACGTGACTCGATTTAGGAGGAGGAGTCATTGAGCACATAATATTTCATAGCGACGCAATTTCTGTGTTAATTATTCATGTGAGGGAGCGAGGGATGTAGTAAAGTGGGAACAGTGCATCGGAAAGGAGATACTCGTATCCCAAAACTAAATCCTGTCGTTTCCATTGAAACGTGACTCGATTTAGGAGGAGAAGTCATTGAGCACATAGTATTTCATAGCGACGAAATTTCTGTGTTAATTATTCATGTGAGGTTCCGAGCGTTGAGGTAAAGAATGAATAGTGCATCGGAAAGGAGTTACTCGTATCCCAAAACTAAATCCTGTCGTTTCCATTGAAACGTGACTCGATTTAGGAGGAGAAGTCATTGAGCACATAGTATTTCATAGCGACGCAATTTCTGTGTTAATTATTCATGTAAGGGAGCGAGGGATGTAGTAAAGTGCGAACAGTGCATCGGAAAGGAGATACTCGTATCCCAAAACTAAATCCTGTGGTATCCATTGAAACGTGACTCGATTTAGGAGGAGAAGTCATTGAGCACATAGTATTTCATAGCGACGCAATTTCTGTGTTAATTATTCATGTGAGGGAGCGAGGGATGTAGTAAAGTGGGAACAGTGCATCGGAAAGGAGATACTCGTATCCCAAATCTAATTCCTGACGTTTCCATTGAAACGTGACTCGATTTAGGAGGAGAAGTCATTGGGCACATAGTATTTCATAGCGACGCAATTTCTGTGTTAATTATTCATGTGAGGGAGCGAGCGTTGAGGTAAGGAATGAATAGTGCATCGGAAAGGAGTTACTCGTATCCCAAAACTAAATCCTGTCGTTTCCATTGAAACGTGACTCGATTTAGGAGGAGAAGTCATTGAGCACATAATATTTCATAGCGACGCAATTTCTGTGTTAATTATTCATGTGAGGGAGCGAGGGATGTAGTAAAGTGGGAACAGTGCATCGGAAAGGAGATACTCGTATCCCAATACTAAATCCTGTCGTATCCATTGAAACGTGACTCGATTTAGGAGGAGAAGTCATTGAGCACATAGTATTTCATAGCGACGCAATTTCTGTGTTAATTATTCATGTGAGGGAGCGAGGGATGTAGTAAAGAGGGAACAGTGCATCGGAAAGGAGATACTCGTATCCCAAAACTAAATCCTGTGGTATCCATTGAAACGTGACTCGATTTAGGAGGAGAAGTCATTGAGCACATAGTATTTCATAGCGACGCAATTTCTGTGTTAATTATTCATGTGAGGGAGCGAGGGATGTAGTAAAGTGGGAACAGTGCATCGGAAAGGAGATACTCGTATCCCAAAACTAAATCCTGTCGTTTCCATTGAAACATGACTCGATTTAGGAGGGGAAGTCATTGAGCACATAGTATTTCATAGCGACGCAATGTCTGTGTTATTTATTCATGTGAGGGAGCGAGGGATGTAGTAAAATGGTAACAGTGCATTGGAAAGGAGATACTAGTATCCCAAATCTAAATCCTGTCGTTTCCAATGAAACGTGACTCGAATTAGGAGGAGAAGTCATTGAGCGCATAGATATTTCATAGCGACGCAATTTCTGTGTTAATTATACATGTGAGGGAGCGAGGGATGTAGTAAAGTGGGAACAGTGCATCGGAAAGGAGATACTCGTATCCCAAAACTAAATCCAGTCGTTTCCATTGAAACGTGACTCGATTTAGGAGGAGAAGTCATTGAGCACATAGTATTTCATAGCGACGCAATTTCTGTGTTAATTATTCATGTGAGGGAGCGAGGGATGTAGTAAAGTGGGAACAGTGCATCGGAAAGGAGATGCTCGTATCCCAAAACTAAATCCTGTCGTTTCCATTGAAACGTGACTCGATTTAGGAGGAGAAGTCATTGGGCACATAGTATTTCATAGCGACGCAATTTCTGTGTTAATTAATCATGTGAGGGAGCGAGGGATGTAGTAAAGTGGGAACAGTGCATCCGAAAGGAAATACTCGTATCCCAAAACTAAATCCTGTCGTTTCCATTGAAACATGACTCGATTTAGGAGGAGATTTCATTGAGCACATAGTATTTCATAGCGACGCAATGTCTGTGTTAATTATTCATGTGAGGGAGCGAGGGATGTAGTAAAGTGGGAACAGTGCATCGCAGAGGAGATACTCGTATCCCAAATCTAAATCCTGTCGTTTCCATTGAAACGTGACTCGATTTAGGAGGAGAAGTCATTGAGCGCATAGTATTTCATAGCGACGCAATTTCTGTGTTAATTATTCAAGTGAGGGAGCGAGGGATGTTGTAAAGTGGGAACAGTGCATCGGAAAGGAGATACTCGTATCCCAAAACTAAATCTTGTCGTTTCCATTGAAACGTGACTCGATTTAGGAGGAGAAGTCATTGAGCACATAGTATTTCATAGCGACGCAATTTCTGTGTTAATTATTCATGTGAGGGAGCGAGGGATGTAGTAAAGAGGGAACAGTGCATCGGAAAGGAGATACCCGTATCCCAAAACTAAATCCTGTCGTTTCCATTGAAACGTGACTCGATTTAGGAGGAGAAGTCATTGAGCACATAGTATTTCATAGCGACGCAATTTCTGAGTTAATTATTCATGTGAGGGAGCGAGCGTTGAGGTAAATAATGAATAGTGCATCGGAAAGGAGTTACTCGTATCCCAAAACTAAATCCTGTCGTTCCCATTGAAACGTGACTCGATTTAGGAGTAGAAGTCATTGAGCACATAGTATTTCATAGCGACGCAATTTCTGTGTTAATTATTCATGTGAGGGAGCGAGGGATGTAGTAAAGTGGGAACAGTGCATCGGAAAGGAGATACTCGTATCCCAAATCTAATTCCTGACGTTTCCATTGAAACGTGACTCGATTTAGGAGGAGAAGTCATTGGACACATAGTATTTCATAGCGACGCAATTTCTGTGTTAATTATTCATGTGAGGGAGCGAGCGTTGAGGTAAGGAATGAATAGTGCATCGGAAAGGAGTTACTCGTATCCCAAAACTAAATCCTGTCGTTTCCATTGAAACGTGACTCGATTTAGGAGGAGAAGTCATTGAGCACATAATATTTCATAGCGACGCAATTTCTGTGTTAATTATTCATGTGAGGGAGCGAGGGATGTAGTAAAGTGGGAACAGTGCATCGGAAAGGAGATACTCGTATCCCAATACTAAATCCTGTCGTTTCCATTGAAACGTGACTCGATTTAGGAGGAGAAGTCATTGAGCACATAGTATTTCATAGCGACGCAATTTCTGTGTTAATTATTCATGTGAGGGAGCGAGGGATGTAGTAAAGTGGGAACAGTGCATCGGAAAGGAGATACTCGTGACACAAACCTCAATCCTGTCGTTTCCATAGAAACGTTACACGATTTAGAAGGAGAAGTCACAGAACCCATTGTATTTCATAGCGACGCAATTTCTGTGTTAATTCGTCAATGTTAGGGAGCGAGCGTTGAGGTAAAGAATGAATAGTGCATCGGAATGGAGTTACTCGTATCCCAAAACTAAATCTTGTCGTTTCCATTGAAACGTGACTCGATTTAGGAGGAGAAGTCATTGAGCACATAGTATTTCATAGCGACGCAATTTCTGTGTTAATTATTCATGTGAGGGAGCGAGGGATGTAGTAAAGTGAGAACAGTGCATCGGAAAGGAGATACTCGTATTCCAAAACTAAATCCTGTCGTTTCCATTGAAATGTGACTCGATTTAGGAGGAGAAGTCATTGAGCACATAGTATTTCATAGCGACGCAATTTCTGTGTTAATTATTCATGTGAAGGAGCGAGGGATGTAGTAAAGTCGGAACAGTGCATCGGAAAGGAGATACTCGTATCCCAAAACTAAATCCTGTCGTTTCCATTGAAACGTGACTCGATTTAGGAGGAGAAGTCATTGAGCACATAGTATTTCATAGCGACGCAATTTCTGTGTTAATTATTCATGTGAGGGAGCGAGGGATCTAGTAAAGTGGGAACAGTGCATCGGAAAGGAGATACTCGTATCCCAAAACTAAATCCTGACGTTTCCATTGAAACGTGACTCGATTTAGGAGGAGAAGTCATTGGGCACATAGTATTTCATAGCGACGCAATTTCTGTGTTAATTATTCATGTGAGGGAGCGAGCGTTGAGGTAAAGAATGAATAGTGCATCGGAAAGGACTTACTCGTATCCCAAAACTAAATCCTGTCGTTTCCATAGAAACGTGACTCGATTTAGGAGGAGAAGTCATTGAGCACATAGTGTTTCATAGCGACGAAATTTCTGTGTTAATTATTCATGTGAGGGAGCGAGGGATGTAGTAAAGTGGGAACAGTGCATCGGAAAGGAGATACTCGTGTCCCAAAACTCAATCCTGTCGTTTCCATAGAAGCGTTACACGATTTAGAAGGAGAAGTCATAGAACCCATAGTATTTCATAGCGACGCAATTTCTGTGTTAATTCGTCAATGTGAGGGAGCGAGCGTTGAGGGAAAGAATGAATAGTGCATCGGAAAGGAGTTACTCGTATCCCAAAACTAAATCCTGCCGTTTCCATAGAAACGTGACTCGATTTAGGAGGAGAAGTCATTGAGCACATAGTATTTCATAGCGACGAAATTTCTGTATTAATTATTCATGTGAGGGAGCGAGGGATCTAGTAAAGTGGGAACAGTGCATCGGAAAGGAGATACTCGTGTCCCAAAACTCAATTCTGTCGTTTCCATAGAAGCGTTACTCGATTTAGAAGGAGAAGTCATAGAACCCATAGTATTTCATAGCGACGCAATTTCTGTGTTAATTATTCATGTGAGGGAGCGAGCGTTGAGGTAAAGAATGAATAGTGCATCGGAAAGGAGTTACTCGTATCCCAAAACTAAATCCTGTCGTTTCCATAGAAACGTGACTCGATTTAGGAGGAGAAGTCATTGAGCACATAGTGTTTCATAGCGACGAAATTTCTGTGTTAATTATTCATGTGAGGGAGCGAGGGATGTAGTAAAGTGGGTCCCAGTGCATCGGAAAGGAGATACTCGTGTCCCAAAACTCAATCCTGTCGTTTCCATAGAAGCGTTACACGATTTAGAAGGAGAAGTCATAGAACCCATAGTATTTCATAGCGACGCTATTTCTGTGTTAATTAATCATGTGAGGGAGCGAGGGATGTAGTAAAGTGGGAACAGTGCATCGGAAAGGAGATACTCGTATCCCAAAACTAAATCCTGTCGTTTCCATTGAAACGTGACTCGATTTAGGAGAAGTCATTGAGCACATAGTATTTCATAGCGACGCAATGTCTGTGTTATTTATTCATGTGAGGGAGTGAGGGATGTAGTAAAGTGGGAACAGTGCATTTTAAAGGAGATACTCGTATCCCAAATCTAAATCCTGTCGTTTCCATTGAAACGTGACTCGATTTAGGAGGAGAAGTCATTGAGCGCATAGTATTTCATAGCGACGCAATTTCTGTGTTAATTATTCATGTGAGGGAGCGAGGGATGTAGTAAAGTGGGAACAGTGCATCGGAAAAAAGATACTCGTATCCCAAAACTGAATCCTGTCGTTTCCATTGAAACGTGACTCGATTTAGGAGGAGAAGTCATTGAGCACATAGTATTTCATAGCGACGCAATTTCTGTGTTAATTATTCATGTGAGGGAGCGAGGGATGTAGTAAAGTGGGTCCCAGTGCATCGGAAAGGAGATACTCGTGTCACAAACCTCAATCCTGTCGTTTCCATAGAAACGTTACACGATTTAGAAGGAGAAGTCATAGAACCCATTGTATTTCATAGCGACGCAATTTCTGTGTTAATTCGTCAATGTTAGGGAGCGAGCGTTGAGGTAAAGAATGAATAGTGCATCGGAAAGGAGTTACTCGTATCCCAAAACTAAATCCTATCGTTTCCATAGAAACGTGACTCGATTTATGAGGAGAAGTCATTGAGCACATAGTATTTCATAGCGACGAAATTTCTGTGTTAATTATTCATTTGAGGGAGCGAGGGGTGTAGTAAAGTGGGAACAGTGCATCGGAAAGGAGATACTCGTGTCCCAAAACTCAATCCTGTCGTTTCCATAGAAGCGTACCCCATTTAGGAGGAGAACTCATAGAACCCATAGCATTTCATAGCGACGTAATTTCTGTGTTAATTATTCATATGAGGGAGCGTGCGTTAAGGTACAGAATGAATAGTGCATCGGAAAGGAGTTACTCGTATCCCAAAACTAAATCCTGTCGTTTCCATTGAAACGTGACTCGATTTAGGAGGAGAAGTCATTGAGCACATAGTATTTCATAGCGACGCAATTTCTGTGTTAATTATTCATGTGAGGGAGCGAGGGATCTAGTAAAGTGGGAACAGTGCATCGGAAAGGAGATACTCGTATCCCAAAACTAAATCCTGACGTTTCCATTGAAACGTGACTCGATTTAGGAGGAGAAGTCATTGGGCACATAGTATTTCATAGCGACGCAATTTCTGTGTTAATTATTCATGTGAGGGAGCGAGCGTTGAGGTAAAGAATGAATAGTGCATCGGAAAGGAGTTACTCGTATCCCAAAACTAAATCCTGTCGTTTCCAAAGAAACGTGACTCGATTTAGGAGGAGAAGTCTTTGACCACATAGTGTTTCATAGCGACGAAATTTCTGTGTTAATTATTCATGTGAGGGAGCGAGGGATGTAGTAAAGTGGGAACAGTGCATCGGAAAGGAGATACTCGTGTCCCAAAACTCAATCCTGTCGTTTCCATAGAAGCGTTACACGATTTAGAAGGAGAAGTCATAGAACCCATAGTATTTCATAGCGACGCTATTTCTGTGTTAATTAATCATGTGAGGGAGCGAGGGATGTAGTAAAGTGGGAACAGTGCATCGGAAAGGAGATACTCGTATCCTAAAACTAAATCCTGTCGTTTCCATTGAAACGTGACTCGATTTAGGAGAAGTCATTGAGCACATAGTATTTCATAGCGACGCAATGTCTGTGTTACTTATTCATGTGAGGGAGTGAGGGATTCTCGCGTCCGTCGGCCGTCGTAATTTAATGTATATATTATTATTGTTATTATTATTTTTTGATTGTTGCCGACTTACGTGGTGGGCCTTCATAAAAATGATATTTAAATTGATCAATGTAATAAACTTTTCATATAAATTTCCTCGGCTAGTCAGTTGACGTTAAAGCAAAAGATCTTTAGTTATTAATTACAATTGCGGCCCACACACGCGCGAGAGTATTTTTCTTACCTCCGTTGACCATTGTATTGTAGTCGGAGTCCTGGCTCTGGGTCTCGGCTATGCTACTGAAAATAAGAATCTTAAAGCTAAGTATTTCTGCAACTTCGTGCGCCTGTGGAGAAAAATTAATATTATGCTAATAGCGGGCGAGTTTTTCAGCTTCCGTTAAATTTTCATAAGTTAATATCGCCACGTAATGGCGTCGTTGGCTGCATCGGCCGCTGCGATTGTTGAGCTGTAAATTACTTGAATGCAGGTTAATTCAAGGAAGGCGGACATGAAATCGGGATCACCTCTTACAAATTAAAAGTGAACAATAATATTAAAACAGTATATTATATACTTAACTCATACAAATATGCTTACATTTGTCAGCACTCGCAAGATGTCCCTCTAGACACATTCAAGACAAGCGAAGAAGTAAGGTCGACTATAAAATTAAAAAAAAAGAGTGTAACTGGGCGTCTCTTTAGATCATTCTGTCATAAATTATTTCTTTGCAATCTAAACCTACACAGAGAAATTATTATTTTACGGCTACATGAAAAAAAAAATCTCTTACAAATTATGAATGTCTTCTTTATAAATATTGTCTTTTCGTAATATGGCACTGGGGACGCTATATTGCCCCCCGAAATGTTTATGTCATAAAAAATGTTCGTGTTTTTTGACATAAATATTTCCACTTTCATGTCCACAGTGTCCACACGCAGAGTTTTCTTTCATAGTCTATATATGTCACATCGTATGTTGTAATTACTGAGGTGTGTTGCACACAAAGTGTAATACAGATGAAGTTATCTACATAACAATATAATATACAATTGGTTACGTATGCAGTCATGTACAAAAGGACATAGAATACAACTAGTTTTATTTTGGTTGCTTCTTCTTAGGGTTGCAACTTTTGCAGTGTTCAAAGGTATACAATCACGAGTTAGTCCATAAACTTGAAGTCCCAGGGGTGTCAACTGTTCGCTCCCCATTTGGCGCGGCCGTAGGGAAACATGGGGAAAACCTCGGCGGAGCGACAGACTAACTGCTTTGGTCACTTTCACTTAATTGTTTCTGGAATGTCATTGGAGTACAGGATGTGCATACAAATATTTTTGTTGCACTATGCAAAAAATGAGGTCATTGTAACAATTGATTGCGGTGTCGTTGATGATCTACGCCGCGACGTTTGGCTCGCGACGGCGTCGGTTGGTGTGTTCGGTGCTCGGCGTTCGCGGCGACTGCGGAGAGGTCAACGCCCGCTCGACGCCAGCGTGTGTCTCGCCGTCGCGGAACGTCAGAATCAGCTGATCGGCTGCACCGTTGGCGATGCGCTTCTGTCTCGCCCGGGTGTGGCGGAGTGGGATGATATCCGCCCCCCGCTGTTGTTGGCAGGAGTCAGCTCTGCTACGCATCTCCGACGTAGTACATGAAACATACACACAACCAACGTAATATTTGTTTCCCGCTTCAGATGGTTACGCTAGTGGGAAAGGAGCATTTATTAGTGCGGCAGTTGTTGTTAAGTTTTCGCCAGTTTCCGAGTGTCAAGCTAGCACCGTCTTGCAGAAAACATGACATGGACCTTCTCCCGTGAATGCAGTTTTGATGCAATACTGTTTCCATTACACGTCAGTTTTGTCTTGATAAAATTATTTATGTTTTCGCCGCACTCGCAGGCACTGGTGAGTGTCCCAATACGAGCTTAGCACAAACATTCGCCGTTTCTGCGGTCGCTGTTTTGCAACAGTCCACGCATCGCATTCCAATCTCGCATTATTGTGCTCACTGAAACTACAGTCTGTCCCAAAAATATTGACTGTGGGTTCACTTCACGTTAACAGTTCCCGTTTATAAGCAAATTCACAGTTTTTCGTGCGTAATATTGGAGTTTGGCGTCCTCACCGCTGTTGAACGTTCAATACTAGCACTTCACTGTCCATATCACAGTTTCACCTTCACAGTTTTTCACACTGCTTAAAGTAACTGTTTCGATTAGTTCACAAACACTAATGTATTTCATTCAGTCTGAACTGGATTTTGGCTAGTGCTGGATTTTACCAGTCTCTCGCACTAATTATCTCTTTTTATTTTCCACTTAGAGTCGTACTTGCCTTCAGATTTTTTTGACTATACAATTGTATTTCCGTCTCATCTGAGGTAAGTCCCCATGTCATGTCTGCCCACTCATTGCGTACTTGCCCTCCAGAGCCAGGCTCGACTTTACAAAACTTTGCCTCTCGCATTATCGTACACATTTTATAATCTAGGCCTAGCGTGCAAGTTCCTAGATTAGTGTTTGATTTGTGACTTTTGTTTACACGATAAATTCGTGTAAACCTCTGCCTTAGCAGATGGCAATATATTTTAACACTGCTAAGCGGTAGTCGCGTTTACTGATTTGCTTTGTACCTTGTCCACAACACATGAGGTACCTTGGGTGATGTACACCCTGCACTCATATTGTTAAGTAAATTATGCTTGAGCATATTTCAAGATCGGTATAGACATAAATACATGGAACAACATATACATTATAATATTAAATTTTCATAAGTTTCATTACTACTACAGTTCAAAAATATTCATGACACACTAATGAAAAATTCTTTCATCATTACATGCTGGTGAATTTTTTTTTTAAATATTTTTTAAAGCATTTTTCGACATGAAATTTTTAACATATTCTTAAACCTACGTTCATTTTTTTTCTTTAAAATGCAATTGTTTAAAAATACTATTATTCCTTAACATCTACAAAATTGAATCGCACTAATCTTGTGTGCCTCATTGTCTTTAAATGTTACACTAAAATCTTAACATTTACACACAGAAAAAAAATACACTCTAAACTTAACCTACTACACATATGTAAACGTTGCTCTACTGAGCGAACTTCTTTAAGTCTTTGTATGGATAGAGTCCTTTAATCTCTCCCGATTCTACGTCACCCAACAAATAGCTACATCCATGTGGTATGTCTATGATTTTGTAGGGCCCGGCATACACCAGTTGCCATTTTTTATTCTTTTTCGCTAACAGAGATGACTTGGGATGAGTCCTTATTAGAACCAAGTCACCTGGTTGATACACTGTTACCTTCTTTATTTTCTTGTCATGCTTTTCCTTTCGGCGCTCCGCGCACCTCGTTAAGTTATTTAGAGTCTCAGCTATAATTTGTTCGTGAGGTACAACTTGTTGTGGTACAGTTGGTAATGGTGACAGCCAGCTGTCGGTTTCATTCTTTCCAAACATGACTTCTAGTGGAGTATAACCGGTGGCTGAATGTGGCAATCTATTATGGAGTTCCTCAAAAGTCGAAACGTATTCTGCCCACTTGGTGTGGCGATTCGGAATGTAAGTTCTCATGAACCTGTTCAACTCTTTAAAGGTACGCTCTACAAGACTGCTCTCCGGGTGAAATCGAGCTACAAAAATGTGTTTAACACCTTGCTCTTGTAGAAACGTTTTCCATTTGAGACCAGTAAAATAGGTGGCATTATCGGATAATATGATCTGTGGTTTGCCAACATTAACAAAATAATCTGTTCGTAATTTCTGAATGAGGGGTGTGGCCGTTGAAGCTTTTACAGGATACAATTTTAGAAATTTGGAAAAGGCATCATATACAGCAAATACATATTTCACACCACCTCTGCCAGTGGGCAGTGGCCCTAGAATGTCAACAGAAACTAGTCGTAATGGTTTGTTAGGAACAACAGGATGCAATTCACTTACAGTGGGCAGATTTGTAGGTTTCGTCCTTTGACAAACTACACATGTCCTTACAACATTCTGAATTATTCTTTTCATATTCTTAAAATGACATTGTCTTGCGAGAAGTGCTCTACATTTTTCAATACCCACGTGTCCCCACGAAAGGTGCACGTGCCAGATTAAATCACTGATACATACTTCCGGTACACAGATACACCACAAGTCCTTGTTAACATCCTTCCGGTAATATAATACCCCATTTTGCACAGAATAATGGCTACCTATCTGATTTCCACCCGAAGATAGGAGTTCTCGTTTGACTTTTCCCCAAGCTGTATCTTCGTCCTGCAAACTAGGCAGTTGCTTGCACGTCTGCAGGAACTTTTTTCGACAAGTAGGGTCTTTCATAACTAAAATTTTGTACTCTGTTGCCTGTTCTAGTATTGTTGTTAACTCAGGCAGACCTTGCGGCAACCGTGACAAAGCATCAGGCACTACGTTGTCACAACCTTTTATATACATTATTTGAAATTGATATTCCTGCAGAGCAAGCACCCACCTAGTCAACCTGTCGTGCATTAACTTGCATGTCAGCAAAAAACTTAAGGCCTGATGGTCACAGAAGATTTTTACATTTTTTCCGTACACATAGTATCTGAACTTCTTCATGGCCCATACTACTGCTAGTGTTTCGAGTTCGGTGACTGTATATGATCGTTCACAACTTGACAACACTCGGCTTGCGAAACCGATTATTCTTATGTTCTTGTTTCCACCATCCTCATCGATTTGAAATAAACAAGCGCCTAGTCCGACAGTGGAGGCGTCTGTAGCAAGGCAAAATTCCTTTGACATGTCAGGATGTGACAGTAGATTAGCATTTAGAAGGGCTTGTCGTATTTGCTCAAATGACTGCTGGCACAGTTCATTCCATATCCAGGGTGTATTCTTTCTCAACAAGTTTAACAGGGTATTATCATTTAAAAGCTGGTCAGGTATGAATCGTCTGAAAAATGACACTAGACCCAGAAATGCCTTTAACTGTTTCTTGGTTCTAGGAGGAGGGAAGTTCTCAATTGCTGCCATTTTCTTCGGATCGGGCACAATACCTGTAGGTGATATTACATGACCAAGAAATTTTATTCTCTCCCTGCCAAATTTGGATTTTGCGAGGTTTGCTGTTACGCCTACCTCAGAAAATCTTTTTAGTACGCATCTCAGCGTGTCCATGTGGCTTTCCCAATCGGGAGTAGCTATTAATAAGTCATCGACATACAACGTTACTCGGTCCAACAAATCTGGTCCTAATACTTTATCGAGCGCTGCAATGAAGACACCTGCACTAACATTTAATCCAAATGGTAAAACTTTAAATTGGTAACTTCTGCCGGCAAACACAAAGGCAGTGTACTTTCTTGATGATTCAGTTAGTGGGATTTGCCAATACGACGAACGCATATCGACAGAGGTCAGATATTTAACTCCATAAAACTTCTGTATCTGTTCATCCAGGTTTTCTGGTCGCGTTCTGACAGGTACAATTATTTTGTTAATGTCGCGCGCATCAAGCACGAGACGTATACTGCCGTCCGCTTTCGCTACGGCCACGAGCGGACTGCTGTACGGGGACAGAGATGGTTCAATTATCCCCCAATCAAGCATTTTTCTTATTTCCTTCGTAACTGCCTCCCTCTTTGACCACGGGATGGTGTAGTTTGCGTGACAGAAAGTATCATGAGGTACCACTTCGATGTTATAGGTGTAGCCCTCGATAACACCGGGTTTTTCCGAAAACACATTCTCATAATCTGTAAGTAGCTGAGTCAATTCGTTTTGTTGTGCTTCAGTCAAATGTTCTGACTCCCTAACTTTCATTGCTATCAGTTTCCTTTTTTCCTCTCTGTCTTCAGTAATAAACTCCTTATAACATGCTTGTCTTGTACTTAAGTCAGAATATAAATTCATTACCTGTATTCCTTCGAATCTCGTTTGAAAGCTCCGGCAATATTTACCGTGCACTTCCCGTGTCCTCAACAACGGCAAAATTACACGTCTATCCTCATTCATAAGGCTTACTTCCCCGCACAAGAGGTCGATTTTTGCGTCCCTCTGGCGTAAAAATTCCATCCCCAGGATGCAAGCAACACCTAATCCCTTAACTACTAGGAACGAGCTTTTCATTGCTTCATTTCCTACCGTAAACTCGACTTGCACCTGGTGCTTTATGATATGAGATTGTGCACCTATTGCACCTGTAACACGACAATTTTTCACTGGCAATACTGGTATTCTATTATTTTGACTCAAGTACTTGTAAAAATTTGCGCTCATGACACTGGTTGACGCACCGGTATCGACTATTATGTGTATTGGTGCTCCATACATATCTGCTTGCAATATAGCCTGCACAACACTTTTGTCGGTCCGGTTACATTTCTGCGGTATGTCTACAAGTTCCTTTTGTATTTTTGTTCCTTCATTGTATCTCAGCATACAAAGTTTATGGCTGTCATCCGTGAATGTGCCCTCACTACACCATCCTGCAGCCAACAACGGAGAGCGTATTGTGGCTGTCTTTAGTTTAACGGATGAGCATTAGTGGGTTGACAGTTGTCTGTCACTTCCACTAACCTCACATTGTGGTTCTGGTTGTTGTTGTTGCTACTGTTGGGTTGGCCGCCCTGCCTCCCCGATGGTGTATTTTGATATTGTGTATGGCTGTGGTTTTGTGGTGGTCGGTTGTAACTCCCTGAGATGTTCTGTGACGGACCTGGGTTGGCGTTCCATTGTGGCGCTGTGTTTTGTTGCCACTGTGGTGTCGGTTCGTTACGACCACGCCACTGGTTTCGGTTGTTCCGCCATTGCGGATTGCCGTTACCATTATATCCATTACTCATGCGTCCATCATGATGTCTCTTTCGATTTTGACGATTATAACCGTTGCCGTTATAACCATTGCCATTGTTTGTGCCTCGATTCTGTTGCCGGTGCTCTTGCCTATTCCCGTTACCATTTGGTACTAAGTTACTACCATTACTGTGGCTGCTATTGTAATCGGCTTTGTGTTGATTATAGCCTGCATGGTTCCACTTGTTTTCGGTTTTCATATCTTCGATCAATAGGTCAACAGAATCCACTATTTCCATGAATTGTTCTATATCGTATTCCGGCACATTGATGAAATATCTTTTAATTTCACTGGGCAACTTCATTTTTATTAATCTGATTATGTCACGATCGGACATTGGCTCGTCCCAGTACCTGGTTTTGTTTATATACTTTTCGAAATATTTGCGTAACGTTCCCATCTTAGGATTGTACATTTCTGGACTGTACAACTCCTTTCGTAGTCTTTCTTGGACGCTATCGGACCAGAATTTTTGCAAGAATGCACCTTCAAACTGTTGCATCGTTAGACATTTTTCGGACACGTCGGTGGCCCACAGTGCCGCGTCACCTTGAATAAAGGAGACCACGAACTGTATTCTTTGTCTTTCCGTCCATGTCCTGGGAAACACATTCCTGAAGCTCTTAATAAATACAACAGGGTGGACATTTCGTTTTTCGCTATTGAAGGGTTGGAATGTCCTGTGTTTTATTACATTGTCCTCTTTTTTGCGCATCTGATTGCTACATTCTGGGACATTCATCACTTCGTGATGTGCGCTGCACGGTATCGCGTGTTGCTCGTGCTCATAATTCGCATTAGGTTGCGGTTGCGCACTCGCACCCTGGCTACCGTCAGCGTTATTATAGTAATCAGTACGCAGAGTCTGATTCATGATCTGTCCGCCACTGTTTACATTGCTTTCCAACGCAGACAGTCTCCGCGCGACCTCCTGTTGCCAATTTGGCAACTCCGCAGTCACACGGGACTTAATCTGTGTTAATTCGGCATGTAGTGCGGCAGCGCTGGCGTCAATATTTACACTCGCGGCCGCAGTCGCTTGTTCTACAGCTGTTTTTACGTCGCTTTCAATCTTTGCAGATATCTCGCGATCCTTTACTTCTAGCCATTCATTTAATTCTTTTTCTACTTTTTGAGCTTGCACTTCCAAATATGCGTCAATACTTTTCCGTGCATCTATCTCCACATTATCCACGCGGTTGGATAAAGTCTGGACATTGTCTTCAAGCCTAGCCTGCGATATCTGTAATTTTTGCATCTCTCCGGCTAAGCTTTGCACAAGATCGGGGATCTCTTTGTAAGCGTCCCGCATCTCGGCAAGTTCGCTTTGGATCCGATCTAGTTTCGCTTCATTGCGCTGCTCTTGCTCACGTAGCATCTGAGCCAGTTTTTCGTCTCTTTGTTTTTCCCTCTGTTCTAACATTCTTTCTTTTTCCCTTTCTTTCTGCTCTCTTTGTTGCTCTTGCTCATAGAGCATCTGAGCCAGTTTCTGATCTCTCTCCCTATCTCTTTCTTCTAACCTGCGCAGAAATTCTGCAAATGGGTCTGCAATCGGTGAGCATACTGGTGCCCCGCTTAATCTAGCACTCGATTGGCCCCCCTGCCCAGGCAGTGGAGTTGTTACTCTATTCCCATTCTGCTGTGGAGCGTCATTCACCGTCCACAGATCCTCGCCCCCCGCTCCGGAAATTATGTTATCCGAGGCGGTGGCTTGGGATTCGTTTACGTATTGCAAATGATCCTCACTTTCCATATTAACAGAATTTTGTTCTTCTGGTACGGATGCTTTAGGTTGTCCTATCTTACCCATACTAAATTCACTTTAAGCTACTGACAAATCTTTAACACTGATACACACACAAATAATTATCCCCTCCAAAAATAAACACATAAATACACGAAACGAATAATTATCCCCTCCAAAAATAAACACATAAACACACAAAACACCGAAGGTATCTCATGTGCACATGTGTTCGATATTCCGCACAGAGCTACACAGGATGCTTGCACAATAGGCCTTACCTTACTTATTTTTCTTTCTCGCAATCCTTTTTCTTTTCTACACTTTTTCCTCTCCAGATCTCCTCAGGGTGTGGTTTTGTTGTTGTACATGTAAAAGAATTCATACAAGCATTAATATTTTACAACAATTAGACACATACATAATTACATTCATTACAATAGAATCATATTAATCGGGCCCCAAAGTTGCGGCGCCAATCTCGCGTCCGTCGGCCGTCGTAATTTAATGTATATATTATTATTGTTATTATTATTTTTTGATTGTTGCCGACTTACGTGGTGGGCCTTCATAAAAATGATATTTAAATTGAACAATGTAATAAACTTTTCATATAAATTTCCTCGGCTAGTCAGTTGACGTTAAAGCAAAAGATCTTTAGTTATTAATTACAATTGCGGCCCACACACGCGCGAGAGTATTTTTCTTACCTCCGTTGACCATTGTATTGTAGTCGGAGTCCTTGCTCTGGGTCTCGGCTATGCTACTGAAAATAAGAATCTTAAAGCTAAGTATTTCTGCAACTTCGTGCGGCTGTGGAGAAAAATTAATATTATGCTAATAGCGGGCGAGTTTTTCAGCTTCCGTTAAATTTTCATAAGTTAATATCGCCACGTAATGGCGTCGTTGGCTGCATCGGCCGCTGCGATTGTTGAGCTGTAAATTACTTGAATGCAGGTTAATTCAAGGAAGGCGGACATGAAATCGGGATCACCTCTTACAAATTAAAAGTGAACAATAATATTAAAACAGTATATTATATACTTAACTCATACAAATATGCTTACATTTGTCAGCACTCGCAAGATGTCCCTCTAGACACATTCAAGACAAGCGAAGAAGTAAGGTCGACTATAAAATTAAAAAAAAAAGAGTGTAACTGGGCGTCTCTTTAGATCATTCTGTCATAAATTATTTCTTTGCAATCTAAACCTACACAGAGAAATTATTATTTTACGGCTACATGAAAAAAAAAATCTCTTACAAATTATGAATGTCTTCTTTATAAATATTGTCTTTTCGTAATATGGCACTGGGGACGCTATAGGATGTAGTAAAGCGGGAACAGTGCATTTTAAAGGAGATTCTCGTATCCCAAATCTAAATCCTGTCGTTTCCATTGAAACGTGACTCGATTTAGGAGGAGAAGTCATTGAGCGCATAGTATTTCATAGCGACGCAATTTCTGTGTTAATTATTCATGTGAGGGATCGAGGGATGTAGTAAAGTGGGAACAGTGCATCGGAAAACAGATACACGTATCCCAAAACTAAATCCTGTCGTTTCCATTGAAACGTGACTCGATTTAGGAGGAGAAGTCATTGAGCACATAGTATTTCATAGCGACGCAATTTCTGTGTTAATTATTCATGTGAGGGAGCGAGGGATGTAGTAGAGTGGGTACCAGTGCATCGGAAAGGAGATACTCGTGTCACAAACCTCAATCCTGTCGTTTCCATAGAAACGTTACACGATTTAGGAGAAGAAGTCATAGAACCCATTGTATTTCATAGCGACGCAATTTCTGTGTTAATTCGTCAATGTTAGGGAGCGAGCGTTGAGGTAAAGAATGAATAGTGCATCGGAAAGGAGTTACTCGTATCCCAAAACTAAATCAGTCGTTTCCATTGAAACGTGACTCGATTTAGGAGGAGAAGTCATTGAGCACATAGTATTTCACAGCGACGCAATTTCTGTGTTAATTATTCATGTGAGGGAGCGAGGGATGTAGTTAAGTGAGAACAGTGCATCGGAAAGGAGATACTCGTATTCCAAAACTAAATCCTGTCGTTTCCATTGAAACGTGACTCGATTTAGGAGGAGAAGTCATTGAGCACATAGTATTTCATAGCGACGCAATTTCTGTGTTAATTAATCATGTGAGGGAGCGAGGGATGTAGTAAAGTAGGAACAGTGCATCGGAAAGGAGATACTCGTATCCCAAAACTAAATCCTGTCGTTTCCATTGAAACGTGACTCGATTTAGGAGGAGAAGTCATTGAGCACATAGTATTTCATAGCGACGCAATGTCTGTGTTATTTATTCATGTGAGGGAACGAGGGATGTAGTAAAGTGGGAACAGTGCATTGGAAAGGAGATACTGGTATCCCAAATCTAAATCCTGTCGTTTCCATTGAAACGTGACTCGATTTAGGAGGAGAAGTCATTGAGCTCATAGCATTTCATAGCGACGTAATTTCTGTGTTAATTATTCATATGAGGGAGCGAGCGTTGAGGTACAGAATGAATAGTGCATCGGAAAGGAGTTACTCGTATCCCAAAACTAAATCCTGTCGTTTCTATTGAAACGTGACTCGATTTAGGAGGAGAAGTCATTGAGCACATAGTATTTCATAGCGACGCAATTTCTGTGTTAATTATTCATGTGAGGGAGCGAGGGATCTAGTAAAGTGGGAACAGTGCATCGGAAAGGAGATACTCGTATCCCAAAACTAAATCCTGACGTTTCCATTGAAACGTGACTCGATTTAGGAGGAGAAGTCATTGGGCACATAGTATTTCATAGCGACGCAATTTCTGTGTTAATTATTCATGTGAGGGAGCGAGCGTTGAGGTAAAGAATGAATAGTGCATCGGAAAGGAGTTACTCGTATCCCAAAACTAAATCCTGTCGTTTCCATAGAAACGTGACTCGATTTAGGAGGAGAAGTCATTGAATACATAGCGTTTCATAGCGACGAAATTTCTGTGTTAGTTATTCATGTGAGGGAGCGAGGGATGTAGTAAAGTGGGAACAGTGCATCGGAAAGGAGATACTCGTGTCCCAAAACTCAATCCTGTCGTTTCCATAGAAGCGTTACACGATTTAGAAGGAGAAGTCATAGAACCCATAGTATTTCATAGCGACGCAATTTCTGTGTTAATTCGTCAATGTGAGGGAGCGAGCGTTGAGGGAAAGAATGAATAGTGCATCGGAAAGGAGTTACTCGTATCCAAAAACTAAATCCTGTCGTTTCCATAGAAACGTGACTCGATTTAGGAGGAGAAGTCATTGAGCACATAGTATTTTATAGCGACGAAATTTCTGTATTAATTATTCATGTGAGGGAGCGAGGGATCTAGTAAAGTGGGAACAGTGCATCGGAAAGGAGATACTCGTGTCCCAAAACTCAATTCTGTCGTTTCGACAGAAGCGTTACACGATTTAGAAGGAGAAGTCATAGAACCCATAGTTTATCATAGCGACGCTATTTCTGTGTTAATTAATCATGTGAGGGAGCGAGGGATGTAGTAAAGTGGGAACAGTGCATCGGAAAGGAGATACTCGTATCCCAAAACTAAATCCTGTCGTTTCCATTGAAACGTGACTCGATTTAGGAGAAGTCATTGGGCATATAGTATTTCATAGCGACGCAATGTCTGTGTTATTTATTCATGTGAGGGAGCGAGGGATGTAGTAAAGTGGGTACCAGTGCATCGGAAAGGAGATACTCGTGTCACAAACCTCAATCCTGTCGTTTCCATAGAAACGTTACACGATTTAGAAGGAGAAGTCATAGAACCCATTGTATTTCATAGCGACGCAATTTCTGTGTTAATTCGTCAATGTTAGGGAGCGAGCGTTGAGGTAAAGAATGAATAGTGCATCGGAAAGGAGTTACTCGTATCCCAAAACTAAATCCTGTCGTTTCCATAGAAACGTGACTCGATTTGTGAGGAGAAGTCACTGAGCACATAGTATTTCATAGCGACGAAATTTCTGTGTTAATTATTCATTTGAGGGAGCGAGGGATGTAGTAAAGTGGGAACAGTGCATCGGAAAGGAGATACTCGTGTCCCAAAACTCAATCCTGTCGTTTCCATTGAAACGTGACTCGATTTAGGAGGAGAAGTCATTGAGCACATAGTATTTCACAGCGACGCAATTTCTGTGTTAATTATTCATGTGAGGGAGCGAGGGATGTAGTAAAGTGGGAACAGTGCATCGGAAAGGAGATACTCGTATCCCAGAACTAAATCCTGACGTTTCCATTGAAACGTGACTCGATTTAGGAGGAGAAGTCATTGAGCACATAGTATTTCATAGCGACGCAATTTCTGTGTTAATTAATCATGTGAGGGAGCGAGGGATGTAGTAAAGTGGGAACGGTGCATCGGAAAGGAGATACTCGTATCCGAAAACTAAATCCTGTCGTTTCCATTGAAACGTGACTCGATTTAGGAGGAGAAGTCATTGAGCACATAGTATTTCATAGCGACGCAATGTCTGTGTTATTTATTCATGTGAGGGAGCGAGGGATGTAGTAAAGTGGGAACAGGGCATTGGAAAGGAGATACTCGTATCCCAAATCTAAATCCTGTCGTTTCCATTGAAACGTGACTCGATTTAGGAGGAGAAGTCATTGAGCGCATAGTATTTCATAGCGACGCAATTTCTGTGTTAATTATTCATGTGAGGGAGCGAGGGATCTAGTAAAGTGGGAACAGTGCATCGGAAAGGAGATACTCGTATCCCAAAACTAAATCCTGACGTTTCCATTGAAACGTGACTCGATTTAGGAGGAGAAGTCATTGGGCACATAGTATTTCATAGCGACGCAATTTCTGTGTTAATTATTCATGTGAGAGGGCGAGGGATGTAGTAAAGTGGGAACAGTGCATCGGAAAGGAGATACTCGTATGCCAAAACTAAATCCTGTCGTTTCCATTGAAACGTGACTCGATTTAGGAGGAGAAGTCATTGAGCACTTAGTATTTCATAGCGACGCAATTTCTGTGTTAATTAATCATGTGAGGGAGCGAGGGATGTAGTAAAGTGGGAACAGTGCATCGGAAAGGAGATACTCGTATCCTAAAACTAAATCCTGTCGTTTCCATTGAAACGTGACTCGATTTAGGAGGAGAAGTCATTGAGCACATAGTATTTCATAGCGACGCAATGTCTGTGTTAATTATTCATGTGAGGGAGCGAGGGATGTAGTAAAGTGGGAACAGTGCATCGGAAAGGAGATACTCGTATCCCAAATCTAAATCCTGTCGTTTCCATTGAAACGTGACTCGATTTAGGAGGAGAAGTCATTGAGCGCATGTTATTTCATAGCGACGCAATTTCTGTGTTAATTATTCATGTGAGGGAGCGAGGGATGTAGTAAAGTGGGATCAGTGCATCGGAAAGGAGATACTCGTGTCCCAAAACTCAATCCTGTCGTTTCCATAGAAGCGTACCCCATTTAGAAGGAGAACTCATAGAACCCATAGTATTACATAGCGACGCAATTTCTGTGTTAATTCGTCAATGTGAGGGAGCGAGCGTTGAGGTAAAGAATGAATAGTGCATCGGAAAGGCGTTACTCGTATCCCAAAACTAAATCCTGTCGTTTCCATTGAAACGTGACTCGATTTAGGAGGAGAAGTCATTGAGCACATAGTATTTCACAGCGACGCAATTTCTGTTTTAATTATTCTTGTGAGGGAGCGAGGGATGTAGTAAAGTGGGAACAGTGCATCGGAAAGGAGATACTCGTATTCCAAAACTAAATCCTGTCGTTTCCATTGAAACGTGACTCGATTTAGGAGGAGAAGTCATTGAGCACATAGTATTTCACAGCGACGCAATTTCTGTCTTAATTATTCATGTGAGGGAGCGAGGGATGTAGTAAAGTGGGAACAGTGCATCGGAAAGGAGATACTCGTATCCCTAAACTAAATCCTGTCGTTTCCATTGAAACGTGACTCGATTTAGGAGGAGAAGTCATTGAGCACATAGTATTTCATAGCGACGCAATTTCTGTGTTAATTATTCATGTGAGGGAGCGAGGGATGTAGTAAAGTGGGAACAGTGCATCGGAAAGGAGATACTCGTATCCCAAAACTAAATCCTGACGTTTCCATTGAAACGTGACTCGATTTAGGAGGAGAAGTCATTGAGCACATAGTATTTCATAGCGACGCAATTTCTGTGTTAATTGATCATGTGAGGGAGCGAGGGATGTAGTAAAGTGGGAACAGTGCATCGGAAAGGAGATACTTGTATCCGAAAACTAAATCCTGTCGTTTCCATTGAAACGTGACTCGATTTAGGAGGAGAAGTCATTGAGCACATAGTATTTCATAGCGACGCAATGTCTGTGTTATTTATTCATGTGAGGGAGCGAGGGATGTAGTAAAGTGGGAACAGGGCATTGGAAAGGAGATACTCGTATCCCAAATCTAAATCCTGTCGTTTCCATTGAAACGTGACTCGATTTAAGAGGAGAAGTCATTGAGCGCATAGTATTTCATAGCGACGCAATTTCTGTGTTAATTATTCATGTGAGGGAGCGAGGGTGTAGTAAAGTGGGAACAGTGCATCGGAAAGGAGATACTCGTATCCCAAAACTAAATCCTGTCGTTTCCCTTGAAACGTGAATCGATTTAGGAGGAGAAGTCATTGAGCACATAGTATTTCATAGCGACGCAATTTCTGTGTTAATTATTCATGTGAGGGAGCGAGGGATGTAGTAAAGTGGGAACAGTGCATCGGAAAGGTGATACTCGTATCCCAAAACTAAATCCTGTCGTATCCATTGAAACGTGACTCGATTTAGGAGGAGAAATCATTGAGCACATAGTATTTCATAGCGACGCAATTTCTGTGTTAATTAATCATGTGAGGGAGCGAGGGATGTAGTAAAGTGGGAACAGTGCATCGGAAAGGAGATACTCGTATCCCAAAACTAAATCCTGTCGTTTCCATTGAAACGTGACTCGATTTAGGAGGAGAAGTCATTGAGCACATAGTATTTCATAGCGACGCAATGTCTGTGTTAATTATTCATGTGAGGGAGCGAGGGATGTAGTAAAGTGGGAACAGTGCATTGGAAAGGAGATACTCGTATCCCAAATCTAAATCCTGTCGTTTCCATTGAAACGTGACTCGATTAAGGAGGAGAAGTCATTGAGCGCATAGTATTTCATTGCGACGCAATTTCTGTGTCAATTATTCATGTGAGGGAGCGAGGGATGTAGTAAAGTGGGAACAGTGCATCGGAAAGGAGATACTCGTATCCCAAAACTAAATCCTGTCGTTTCCATTGACACGTGACTCGATTTAGGAGGAGAAGTCATTGAGCACTTAGTATTTCATAGCGACGCAATTTCTGTGTTAATTAATCATGTGAGGGAGCGAGGGATGTAGTAAAGTGGGAACAGTGCATCGGAAAGGAGACACTCGTATCCTAAAACTAAATCCTGTCGTTTCCATTGAAACGTGACTCGATTTAAGAGGAGAAGTCATTGAGCACATAGTATTTCATAGCGACGCAATGTCTGTGTTAATTATTCATGTGAGGGAGCGAGGGATGTAGTAAAGTGGGAACAGTGCATCGGAAAGGAGATACTCGTATCCCAAATCTAAATCCTGTCGTTTCCATTGAAACGTGACGCGATTTAGGAGGAGAAGTCATTGAGCGCATGTTATTTCATAGCGACGCAATTTCTGTGTTAATTATTCATGTGAGGGAGCGAGGGACGTAGTAAAGTGGGATCAGTGCATCGGAAAGGAGATACTCGTATCCCAAAACTAAATCCTGTAGTTTCCATTGAAACGTGACTCGATTTAGGAGGAGAAGTCATTGAGCACATAGTATTTCATAGCGACGCAATTTCTGTGTTAATTATTCATGTGAGGGAGCGAGGGGTGTAGTAAAGTGGGATCAGTGCATCGGAAAGGAGATAACCGTATCCCAAAACTAAATCCTGTCGTTTCCATTGAAACGTGACTCGATTTAAGAGGAGAAGTCATTGAGCACATAATATTTCATAGCGACGCAATTTCTGTGTAAATTATTCATGTGAGGGAGCGAGGGATGTAGTAAAGTGGGAACAGTGCATCGGAAAGGAGATACTCGTATCCCAAAACTAAATCCTGTCGTTTCCATTGAAACGTGACTCGATTTAGGAGGAGAAGTCATTGAGCACATAGTATTTCAAAGCGACGCAATTTCTGTGTTAATTATTCATGTGAGGGAGCGAGGGATGTAGTAAAGTGGGAACAGTGCATCGGAAAGGAGATACTCGTATCCCAAAACTAAATCCTGTCGTTTCCATTGAAATGTGACTCGATTTAGGAGGAGAAGTCATTGAGCACATAGTATTTCATAGCGACGCAATTTCTGTGTTAATTATTCATGTGAGGGACCGTGGGATGTAGTAAAGTGGGAACAGTGCATTGGAAAGGAGATACTCGTATCCCAAAGCTAAATTCTGTCGTTTCCATTGAAACGTGACTCGATTTAGGAGGAGAAGTCATTGAGCACATAGTATTTCATAGCGACGCAATTTCTGTGTTAATTATTCATGTGAGGGAGCGAGGGATGTAGTAAAGTGGGGACAGTGCATAGAAAAGGAGATACTCGTATCCCAAAACTAAATCCTGTCGTTTCCATTGAAACGTGACTCGATTTAGGAGGAGAAGTCATTGAGCACATAGTATTTCATAGCGACGCAATTTCTGTGTTAATTATTCATGCGAGGGAGCGTGGGATGTAGTAAAGTGGGAACAGTGCATCGGAAAGGAGATACTCGTATCCCAAAACTAAATCCTGTCGTTTCCATTGAAACGTGACTCGATTTAGGAGGAGAAGTCATTGAGCACATAGTATTTCATAGCGACGCAATTTCTGTGTTAATTATTCATGTGAGCGAGCGAGCGTTGCGGTAAAGAATGAATAGTGCATCGGAAAGGAGTTACTCGTATCCCAAATCTAAATCCTTTCGTTTCCATTGAAACGTGACTCGATTTAGGAGGAGAAGTCATTGAGCTCATAGCATTTCATAGCGACGTAATTTCTGTGTTAATTATTCCTATGAGGGAGCAAACGTTGAGGTACAGAATGAATAGTGCATCGGAAAGGAGTTACTCGTATCCCAAAACTAAATGCTGTCGTTTCCATTGAAACGTGACTCGATTTAGGAGGAGAAGTCATTAAGCACATAGTATATCATAGCGACGCAATTTCTGTGTTAATTATTCATGTGAGGGAGCGAGGGATCTAGTAAAGTGGGAACAGTGCATAGGAAAGGAGATACTCGTATCCCAAAACTAAATCCTGACGTTTCCATTGAAACGTGACTCGATTTAGGAGGAGAAGTCATTGGGCACATAGTATTTCATAGCGACGCAATTTCTGTGTTAATTATTCATGTGAGAGGGCGAGGGATGTAGTAAAGTGGGAACAGTGCATCGGAAAGGAGATACTCGTATGCCAAAACTAAATCCTGTCGTTTCCATTGAAACGTGACTCGATTTAGGAGGAGAAGTCATTGAGCACATAGTATTTCATAGCGACGCAATGTCTGTGTTAATTATTCATGTGAGGGAGCGAGGGATGTAGTAAAGTGGGAACACTGCATCGGAAAGGAGATACTCGTATCCCAAATCTAAATCCTGTCGTTTCCATTGAAACGTGACTCGATTTAGGAGGAGAAGTCATTGAGCGCATGTTATTTCATAGCGACGCAATTTCTGTGTTAATTATTCATGTGAGGGAGCGAGGGATGTAGTAAAGTGGGAACAGTGCATCGGAAAGGAGATACTCGTATCCCAAAACTAAATCCTGTAGTTTCCATTGAAACGTGACTCGATTTATTAGGAGAAGTCATTGAGCACATAGTATTTCATAGCGACGTAATTTCTGTGTTAATTATTCATGTGAGGGAGCGAGGGATGTAGTAAAGTGGGAACAGTGCATCGGAAAGGAGATACTCGTATCCCAAAACTAAATCCTGTCGTTTCCATTGAAACGTGACATGATTTAAGAGGCGAAGTCATTGAGCACATAATATTTCATAGCGACGCAATTTCTGTGTTAATTATTCATGTGAGGGAGCGAGGGATGTAGTAAAGTGGGAACAGAGCATCGGAAAGGAGATAGTCGTATCCCAAAACTAAATCCTGTCGTTTCCATTGAAACGTGACTCGATTTAGGAGGAGAAGTCATTGAGCACATAGTATTTCATAGCGACGCAATTTCTGTGTTCATTATTCATGTGAGGGAGCGAGGGATGTAGTAAAGTGGGAACAGTGCATCGGAAAGGAGATACTCGTATCCCAAAACTAAATCCTGTCGTTTCCATTGAAATGTGACTCGATTTAGGAGGAGAAGTCATTGAGCACATAGTATTTCATAGCGACGCAATTTCTGTGTTAATTATTCATGTGAGGGAGCGTGGGATGTAGTAAAGTGGGAACAGTGCATCGGAAAGGAGATACTCGTATCCCAAAACTAAATCCTGTCGTTTCCATTGAAACGTGACTCGATTTAGGAGGAGAAGTCATTGAGCACATAGTATTTCATAGCGACGCAATTTCTGTGTTAATTATTCATGTGAGGGAGCGAGGGATGTAGTAAAGTGGGAACAGTGCATCATAAAGGAGATACTCGTATCCCAAAACTAAATCCTGTCGTTTCCATTGAAACGTGACTCGATTTAGGAGGAGAAGTCATTGAGCACATAGTATTTCATAGCGACGCAATTTCTGTGTTAATTATTCATGTGAGGGAGCGTGGGATGTAGTTTAGTGGGAACAGTGCATCGGAAAGGAGATACTCGTATCCCAAAACTAAATCCTGTCGTTTCCATTGAAACGTGACTCGATTTAGGAGGAGAAGTCATTGAGCACATAGTATTTCATAGCGACGCAATTTCTGTGTTAATGATTCATGTGAGCGAGCGAGCGTTGCGGTAATGAATGAATAGTGCATCGGAATGGAGTTACTCGTATCCCAAATCTAAATCCTGTCGTTTCCATTGAAACGTGACTCGATTTAGGAGGAGAAGTCATTGAGCTCATAGCATTTCATAGCGACGTAATTTCTGTGTTAATTATTCATATGAGGGAGCGAGCGTTGAGGTACAGAATGAATAGTGCATCGGAAAGGAGTTACTCGTATCCCAAAACTATATCCTGTCGTTTCCATTGAAACGTGACTCGATTTAGGAGGAGAAGTCATTGAGCACATAGTATTTCATAGCGACGCAATTTCTGTGTTAATTATTCATGTGAGGGAGCGAGGGATCTAGTAAAGTGGGAACAGTGCATCGGAAAGGAGATACTCGTATCCCAAAACTAAATCCTAACGTTTCCATTGAAACGTGACTCGATTTAGGAGGAGAAGTCATTGGGCACATAGTATTTCATAGCGACGCAATTTCTGTGTTAATTAGTCATGTGAGGGAGCGAGCGTTGAGGTAAAGAATGAATAGTGCATCGGAAAGGAGTTACTCGTATCCCAAAACTAAATCCTGTCGTTTCCATAGAAACGTGACTCGATTTAGCAGGAGAAGTCATTGAGCACATAGTATTTCATAGCGACGCAATTTCTGTGTTAATTATTCATGTGAGGGAGCTTGGGATGTAGTAAAGTGGGAACAGTGCATCGGAAAGGAGATACTCGTATCCCAAAACTAAATCCTGTCGTTTCCATTGAAACGTGACACGATTTAGGAGGAGAAGTCATTGAGCACATAGTATTTCATAGCGACGCAATTTCTGTGTTAATTATTCATGTGAGCGAGCGAGCGTTGCGGTAAAGAATGAATAGTGCATCGGAAAGGAGTTACTCGTATCCCAAAACTAAATCCTGTCGTTTCCATAGAAACGTGACTCGATTTAGGAGGAGAAGTCATTGAGCACATAGTATTTCATAGCGACGCAATTTCTGTGTTAATTATTCATGTGAGGGAGCGTGGGATGTAGTAAAGTGGGAACAGTGCATCGGAAAGGAGATACTCGTATCCCAAAACTAAATCCTGTAGTTTCCATTGAAACGTGACTCGATTTATTAGGAGAAGTCATTGAGCACATAGTATTTCATAGCGACGTAATTTCTGTGTTAATTATTCATGTGAGGGAGCGAGGGATGTAGTAAAGTGGGAACAGTGCATCGGAAAGGAGATACTCGTATCCCAAAACTAAATCCTGTCGTTTCCATTGAAACGTGACATGATTTAAGAGGCGAAGTCATTGAGCACATAATATTTCATAGCGACGCAATTTCTGTGTTAATTATTCATGTGAGGGAGCGAGGGATGTAGTAAAGTGGGAACAGAGCATCGGAAAGGAGATAGTCGTATCCCAAAACTAAATCCTGTCGTTTCCATTGAAACGTGACTCGATTTAGGAGGAGAAGTCATTGAGCACATAGTATTTCATAGCGACGCAATTTCTGTGTTCATTATTCATGTGAGGGAGCGAGGGATGTAGTAAAGTGGGAACAGTGCATCGGAAAGGAGATACTCGTATCCCAAAACTAAATCCTGTCGTTTCCATTGAAATGTGACTCGATTTAGGAGGAGAAGTCATTGAGCACATAGTATTTCATAGCGACGCAATTTCTGTGTTAATTATTCATGTGAGGGAGCGTGGGATGTAGTAAAGTGGGAACAGTGCATCGGAAAGGAGATACTCGTATCCCAAAACTAAATCCTGTCGTTTCCATTGAAACGTGACTCGATTTAGGAGGAGAAGTCATTGAGCACATAGTATTTCATAGCGACGCAATTTCTGTGTTAATTATTCATGTGAGGGAGCGAGGGATGTAGTAAAGTGGGAACAGTGCATCATAAAGGAGATACTCGTATCCCAAAACTAAATCCTGTCGTTTCCATTGAAACGTGACTCGATTTAGGAGGAGAAGTCATTGAGCACATAGTATTTCATAGCGACGCAATTTCTGTGTTAATTATTCATGTGAGAGGGCGAGGGATGTAGTAAAGTGGGAACAGTGCATCGGAAAGGAGATACTCGTATGCCAAAACTAAATCCTGTCGTTTCCATTGAAACGTGACTCGATTTAGGAGGAGAAGTCATTGAGCACATAGTATTTCATAGCGACGCAATGTCTGTGTTAATTATTCATGTGAGGGAGCGAGGGATGTAGTAAAGTGGGAACACTGCATCGGAAAGGAGATACTCGTATCCCAAATCTAAATCCTGTCGTTTCCATTGAAACGTGACTCGATTTAGGAGGAGAAGTCATTGAGCGCATGTTATTTCATAGCGACGCAATTTCTGTGTTAATTATTCATGTGAGGGAGCGAGGGATGTAGTAAAGTGGGAACAGTGCATCGGAAAGGAGATACTCGTATCCCAAAACTAAATCCTGTAGTTTCCATTGAAACGTGACTCGATTTATTAGGAGAAGTCATTGAGCACATAGTATTTCATAGCGACGTAATTTCTGTGTTAATTATTCATGTGAGGGAGCGAGGGATGTAGTAAAGTGGGAACAGTGCATCGGAAAGGAGATACTCGTATCCCAAAACTAAATCCTGTCGTTTCCATTGAAACGTGACATGATTTAAGAGGCGAAGTCATTGAGCACATAATATTTCATAGCGACGCAATTTCTGTGTTAATTATTCATGTGAGGGAGCGAGGGATGTAGTAAAGTGGGAACAGAGCATCGGAAAGGAGATAGTCGTATCCCAAAACTAAATCCTGTCGTTTCCATTGAAACGTGACTCGATTTAGGAGGAGAAGTCATTGAGCACATAGTATTTCATAGCGACGCAATTTCTGTGTTCATTATTCATGTGAGGGAGCGAGGGATGTAGTAAAGTGGGAACAGTGCATCGGAAAGGAGATACTCGTATCCCAAAACTAAATCCTGTCGTTTCCATTGAAATGTGACTCGATTTAGGAGGAGAAGTCATTGAGCACATAGTATTTCATAGCGACGCAATTTCTGTGTTAATTATTCATGTGAGGGAGCGTGGGATGTAGTAAAGTGGGAACAGTGCATCGGAAAGGAGATACTCGTATCCCAAAACTAAATCCTGTCGTTTCCATTGAAACGTGACTCGATTTAGGAGGAGAAGTCATTGAGCACATAGTATTTCATAGCGACGCAATTTCTGTGTTAATTATTCATGTGAGGGAGCGAGGGATGTAGTAAAGTGGGAACAGTGCATCATAAAGGAGATACTCGTATCCCAAAACTAAATCCTGTCGTTTCCATTGAAACGTGACTCGATTTAGGAGGAGAAGTCATTGAGCACATAGTATTTCATAGCGACGCAATTTCTGTGTTAATTATTCATGTGAGGGAGCGTGGGATGTAGTTTAGTGGGAACAGTGCATCGGAAAGGAGATACTCGTATCCCAAAACTAAATCCTGTCGTTTCCATTGAAACGTGACTCGATTTAGGAGGAGAAGTCATTGAGCACATAGTATTTCATAGCGACGCAATTTCTGTGTTAATGATTCATGTGAGCGAGCGAGCGTTGCGGTAATGAATGAATAGTGCATCGGAATGGAGTTACTCGTATCCCAAATCTAAATCCTGTCGTTTCCATTGAAACGTGACTCGATTTAGGAGGAGAAGTCATTGAGCTCATAGCATTTCATAGCGACGTAATTTCTGTGTTAATTATTCATATGAGGGAGCGAGCGTTGAGGTACAGAATGAATAGTGCATCGGAAAGGAGTTACTCGTATCCCAAAACTATATCCTGTCGTTTCCATTGAAACGTGACTCGATTTAGGAGGAGAAGTCATTGAGCACATAGTATTTCATAGCGACGCAATTTCTGTGTTAATTATTCATGTGAGGGAGCGAGGGATCTACTAAAGTGGGAACAGTGCATCGGAAAGGAGATACTCGTATCCCAAAACTAAATCCTAACGTTTCCATTGAAACGTGACTCGATTTAGGAGGAGAAGTCATTGGGCACATAGTATTTCATAGCGACGCAATTTCTGTGTTAATTAGTCATGTGAGGGAGCGAGCGTTGAGGTAAAGAATGAATAGTGCATCGGAAAGGAGTTACTCGTATCCCAAAACTAAATCCTGTCGTTTCCATAGAAACGTGACTCGATTTAGCAGGAGAAGTCATTGAGCACATAGTATTTCATAGCGACGCAATTTCTGTGTTAATTATTCATGTGAGGGAGCTTGGGATGTAGTAAAGTGGGAACAGTGCATCGGAAAGGAGATACTCGTATCCCAAAACTAAATCCTGTCGTTTCCATTGAAACGTGACACGATTTAGGAGGAGAAGTCATTGAGCACATAGTATTTCATAGCGACGCAATTTCTGTGTTAATTATTCATGTGAGCGAGCGAGCGTTGCGGTAAAGAATGAATAGTGCATCGGAAAGGAGTTACTCGTATCCCAAAACTAAATCCTGTCGTTTCCATAGAAACGTGACTCGATTTAGGAGGAGAAGTCATTGAGCACATAGTATTTCATAGCGACGCAATTTCTGTGTTAATTATTCATGTGAGGGAGCGTGGGATGTAGTAAAGTGGGAACAGTGCATCGGAAAGGAGATACTCGTATCCCAAAACTAAATCCTGTAGTTTCCATTGAAACGTGACTCGATTTATTAGGAGAAGTCATTGAGCACATAGTATTTCATAGCGACGTAATTTCTGTGTTAATTATTCATGTGAGGGAGCGAGGGATGTAGTAAAGTGGGAACAGTGCATCGGAAAGGAGATACTCGTATCCCAAAACTAAATCCTGTCGTTTCCATTGAAACGTGACATGATTTAAGAGGCGAAGTCATTGAGCACATAATATTTCATAGCGACGCAATTTCTGTGTTAATTATTCATGTGAGGGAGCGAGGGATGTAGTAAAGTGGGAACAGAGCATCGGAAAGGAGATAGTCGTATCCCAAAACTAAATCCTGTCGTTTCCATTGAAACGTGACTCGATTTAGGAGGAGAAGTCATTGAGCACATAGTATTTCATAGCGACGCAATTTCTGTGTTCATTATTCATGTGAGGGAGCGAGGGATGTAGTAAAGTGGGAACAGTGCATCGGAAAGGAGATACTCGTATCCCAAAACTAAATCCTGTCGTTTCCATTGAAATGTGACTCGATTTAGGAGGAGAAGTCATTGAGCACATAGTATTTCATAGCGACGCAATTTCTGTGTTAATTATTCATGTGAGGGAGCGTGGGATGTAGTAAAGTGGGAACAGTGCATCGGAAAGGAGATACTCGTATCCCAAAACTAAATCCTGTCGTTTCCATTGAAACGTGACTCGATTTAGGAGGAGAAGTCATTGAGCACATAGTATTTCATAGCGACGCAATTTCTGTGTTAATTATTCATGTGAGGGAGCGAGGGATGTAGTAAAGTGGGAACAGTGCATCATAAAGGAGATACTCGTATCCCAAAACTAAATCCTGTCGTTTCCATTGAAACGTGACTCGATTTAGGAGGAGAAGTCATTGAGCACATAGTATTTCATAGCGACGCAATTTCTGTGTTAATTATTCATGTGAGAGGGCGAGGGATGTAGTAAAGTGGGAACAGTGCATCGGAAAGGAGATACTCGTATGCCAAAACTAAATCCTGTCGTTTCCATTGAAACGTGACTCGATTTAGGAGGAGAAGTCATTGAGCACATAGTATTTCATAGCGACGCAATGTCTGTGTTAATTATTCATGTGAGGGAGCGAGGGATGTAGTAAAGTGGGAACACTGCATCGGAAAGGAGATACTCGTATCCCAAATCTAAATCCTGTCGTTTCCATTGAAACGTGACTCGATTTAGGAGGAGAAGTCATTGAGCGCATGTTATTTCATAGCGACGCAATTTCTGTGTTAATTATTCATGTGAGGGAGCGAGGGATGTAGTAAAGTGGGAACAGTGCATCGGAAAGGAGATACTCGTATCCCAAAACTAAATCCTGTAGTTTCCATTGAAACGTGACTCGATTTATTAGGAGAAGTCATTGAGCACATAGTATTTCATAGCGACGTAATTTCTGTGTTAATTATTCATGTGAGGGAGCGAGGGATGTAGTAAAGTGGGAACAGTGCATCGGAAAGGAGATACTCGTATCCCAAAACTAAATCCTGTCGTTTCCATTGAAACGTGACATGATTTAAGAGGCGAAGTCATTGAGCACATAATATTTCATAGCGACGCAATTTCTGTGTTAATTATTCATGTGAGGGAGCGAGGGATGTAGTAAAGTGGGAACAGAGCATCGGAAAGGAGATAGTCGTATCCCAAAACTAAATCCTGTCGTTTCCATTGAAACGTGACTCGATTTAGGAGGAGAAGTCATTGAGCACATAGTATTTCATAGCGACGCAATTTCTGTGTTCATTATTCATGTGAGGGAGCGAGGGATGTAGTAAAGTGGGAACAGTGCATCGGAAAGGAGATACTCGTATCCCAAAACTAAATCCTGTCGTTTCCATTGAAATGTGACTCGATTTAGGAGGAGAAGTCATTGAGCACATAGTATTTCATAGCGACGCAATTTCTGTGTTAATTATTCATGTGAGGGAGCGTGGGATGTAGTAAAGTGGGAACAGTGCATCGGAAAGGAGATACTCGTATCCCAAAACTAAATCCTGTCGTTTCCATTGAAACGTGACTCGATTTAGGAGGAGAAGTCATTGAGCACATAGTATTTCATAGCGACGCAATTTCTGTGTTAATTATTCATGTGAGGGAGCGAGGGATGTAGTAAAGTGGGAACAGTGCATCATAAAGGAGATACTCGTATCCCAAAACTAAATCCTGTCGTTTCCATTGAAACGTGACTCGATTTAGGAGGAGAAGTCATTGAGCACATAGTATTTCATAGCGACGCAATTTCTGTGTTAATTATTCATGTGAGGGAGCGTGGGATGTAGTTTAGTGGGAACAGTGCATCGGAAAGGAGATACTCGTATCCCAAAACTAAATCCCGTCGTTTCCATTGAAACGTGACTCGATTTAGGAGGAGAAGTCATTGAGCACATAGTATTTCATAGCGACGCAATTTCTGTGTTAATGATTCATGTGAGCGAGCGAGCGTTGCGGTAATGAATGAATAGTGCATCGGAATGGAGTTACTCGTATCCCAAATCTAAATCCTGTCGTTTCCATTGAAACGTGACTCGATTTAGGAGGAGAAGTCATTGAGCACATAGTATTTCATAGCGACGCAATTTCTGTGTTAATTATTCATGTGAGGGAGCGAGGGATGTAGTAAAGTGGGAACAGTGCATCGGAAAGGAGATACTCGTATCCCAAAACTAAATCCTGTCGTTTCCATTGAAACGTGACATGATTTAAGAGGCGAAGTCATTGAGCACATAATATTTCATAGCGACGCAATTTCTGTGTTAATTATTCATGTGAGGGAGCGAGGGATGTAGTAAAGTGGGAACAGAGCATCGGAAAGGAGATAGTCGTATCCCAAAACTAAATCCTGTCGTTTCCATTGAAACGTGACTCGATTTAGGAGGAGAAGTCATTGAGCACATAGTATTTCATAGCGACGCAATTTCTGTGTTCATTATTCATGTGAGGGAGCGAGGGATGTAGTAAAGTGGGAACAGTGCATCGGAAAGGAGATACTCGTATCCCAAAACTAAATCCTGTCGTTTCCATTGAAATGTGACTCGATTTAGGAGGAGAAGTCATTGAGCACATAGTATTTCATAGCGACGCAATTTCTGTGTTAATTATTCATGTGAGGGAGCGTGGGATGTAGTAAAGTGGGAACAGTGCATCGGAAAGGAGATACTCGTATCCCAAAACTAAATCCTGTCGTTTCCATTGAAACGTGACTCGATTTAGGAGGAGAAGTCATTGAGCACATAGTATTTCATAGCGACGCAATTTCTGTGTTAATTATTCATGTGAGGGAGCGAGGGATGTAGTAAAGTGGGAACAGTGCATCATAAAGGAGATACTCGTATCCCAAAACTAAATCCTGTCGTTTCCATTGAAACGTGACTCGATTTAGGAGGAGAAGTCATTGAGCACATAGTATTTCATAGCGACGCAATTTCTGTGTTAATTATTCATGTGAGGGAGCGTGGGATGTAGTTTAGTGGGAACAGTGCATCGGAAAGGAGATACTCGTATCCCAAAACTAAATCCTGTCGTTTCCATTGAAACGTGACTCGATTTAGGAGGAGAAGTCATTGAGCACATAGTATTTCATAGCGACGCAATTTCTGTGTTAATGATTCATGTGAGCGAGCGAGCGTTGCGGTAATGAATGAATAGTGCATCGGAATGGAGTTACTCGTATCCCAAATCTAAATCCTGTCGTTTCCATTGAAACGTGACTCGATTTAGGAGGAGAAGTCATTGAGCTCATAGCATTTCATAGCGACGTAATTTCTGTGTTAATTATTCATATGAGGGAGCGAGCGTTGAGGTACAGAATGAATAGTGCATCGGAAAGGAGTTACTCGTATCCCAAAACTATATCCTGTCGTTTCCATTGAAACGTGACTCGATTTAGGAGGAGAAGTCATTGAGCACATAGTATTTCATAGCGACGCAATTTCTGTGTTAATTATTCATGTGAGGGAGCGAGGGATCTAGTAAAGTGGGAACAGTGCATCGGAAAGGAGATACTCGTATCCCAAAACTAAATCCTAACGTTTCCATTGAAACGTGACTCGATTTAGGAGGAGAAGTCATTGGGCACATAGTATTTCATAGCGACGCAATTTCTGTGTTAATTAGTCATTTGAGGGAGCGAGCGTTGAGGTAAAGAATGAATAGTGCATCGGAAAGGAGTTACTCGTATCCCAAAACTAAATCCTGTCGTTTCCATAGAAACGTGACTCGATTTAGCAGGAGAAGTCATTGAGCACATAGTATTTCATAGCGACGCAATTTCTGTGTTAATTATTCATGTGAGGGAGCTTGGGATGTAGTAAAGTGGGAACAGTGCATCGGAAAGGAGATACTCGTATCCCAAAACTAAATCCTGTCGTTTCCATTGAAACGTGACACGATTTAGGAGGAGAAGTCATTGAGCACATAGTATTTCATAGCGACGCAATTTCTGTGTTAATTATTCATGTGAGCGAGCGAGCGTTGCGGTAAAGAATGAATAGTGCATCGGAAAGGAGTTACTCGTATCCCAAAACTAAATCCTGTCGTTTCCATAGAAACGTGACTCGATTTAGGAGGAGAAGTCATTGAGCACATAGTATTTCATAGCGACGCAATTTCTGTGTTAATTATTCATGTGAGGGAGCGTGGGATGTAGTAAAGTGGGAACAGTGCATCGGAAAGGAGATACTCGTATCCCAAAACTAAATCCTGTCGTTTCCATTGAAACGTGTTTCGATTTAGGAGGAGAGGTCATTGAGCACATAGTATTTCAAAGCGACGCAATTTCTGTGTTAATTATTCATGTGAGGGAGCGAGGGATGTAGTAAAGTGGGAACAGTGCATCGGAAAGGAGATACTCGTATCCCAAAACTAAATCCTGTCGTTTCCATTGAAATGTGACTCGATTTAGGAGGAGAAGTCATTGAGCACATAGTATTTCATAGCGACGCAATTTCTGTGTTAATTATTCATGTGAGGGAGCGTGGGATGTAGTAAAGTGGGAACAGTGCATCGGAAAGGAGATACTCGTATCCCAAAACTAAATCCTGTCGTTTCCATTGAAACGTGACTCGATTTAGGAGGAGAAGTCATTGAGCACATAGTATTTCATAGCGACGCAATTTCTGTGTTAATTATTCATGTGAGGGAGCGAGGGATGTAGTAACGTGGGAACAGTGCATCGAAAAGGAGATACTCGTATCCCAAAACTAAATCCTGTCGTTTCCATTGAAACGTGACTCGATTTAGGAGGAGAAGTGATTGAGCACATAGTATTTCATAGCGACGCAATTTCTGTGTTAATTATTCATGTGAGGGAGCGTGGGATGTAGTAAAGTGGGAACAGTGCATCGGAAAGGAGATACTCGTATCCCAAAACTAAATCCTGTCGTTTCCATTGAAACGTGACTCGATTTAGGAGGAGAAGTCATTGAGCACATAGTATTTCATAGCGACGCAATTTCTGTGTTAATTATTCATGTGAGCGAGCGAGCGTTGCGGTAAAGAATGAATAGTGCATCGGAAAGGAGTTACTCGTATCCCAAATCTAAATCCTTTCGTTTCCATTGAAACGTGACTCGATTTAGGAGGAGAAGTTATTGAGCTCATAGCATTTCATAGCGACGTAATTTCTGTGTTAATTATTCCTATGAGGGAGCGAGCGTTGAGGTACAGAATGAATAGTGCATCGGAAAGGAGTTACTCGTATCCCAAAACTAAATGCTGTCGTTTCCATTGAAACGTGGCTCGATTTAGGAGGAGAAGTCATTGAGCACATAGTATTTCATAGCGACGCAATTTCTGTGTTAATTATTCATGTGAGGGAGCGAGGGATCTAGTAAAGTGGGAACAGTGCATCGGAAAGGAGATACTCGTATCCCAAAACTAAATCCTGACGTTTCCATTGAAACGTGACTCGATTTAGGAGGAGAGGTCATTGGGCACATAGTATTTCATAGCGACGCAATTTCTGTGTTAATTATTCATGTGAGAGGGCGAGGGATGTAGTAAAGTGGGAACAGTGCATCGGAAAGGAGATACTCGTATGCCAGAACTAAATCCTGTCGTTTCCATTGAAACGTGACTCGATTTAGGAGGAGAAGTCATTGAGCACATAGTATTTCATAGCGACGCAATGCCTGTGTTAATTATTCATGTGAGGGAGCGAGGGATGTAGTAAAGTGGGAACAGTGCATCGGAAAGGAGATACTCGTATCCCAAATCTAAATCCTGTCGTTTCCATTGAAACGTGACTTGATTTAGGAGGAGAAGTCACTGAGCGCATGTTATTTCATAGCGACGCAATTTCTGTGTTAATTATTCATGTGAGGGAGCGAGGGATGTAGTAAAGTGGGAACAGTGCATCGGAAAGGAGATACTCGTATCCCAAAACTAAATCCTGTAGTTTCCATTGAAACGTGACTCGATTTAGGAGGAGAAGTCATTGAGCACATAGTATTTCATAGCGACGCAATTTCTGTGTTAATTATTCATGTGAGGGAGCGAGGGATGTAGTAAAGTGGGAACAGTGCATCGGAAAGGAGATACTCGTATCCCAAAACTAAATCCTGTCGTTTCCATTGAAACGTGACATGATTTAAGAGGCGAAGTCATTGAGCACATAATATTTCATAGCGACGCAATTTCTGTGTTAATTATTCATGTGAGGGAGCGAGGGATGTAGTAAAGTGGGAACAGTGCATCGGAAAGGAGATAGTCGTATCCCAAAACTAAATCCTGTCGTTTCCATTGAAACGTGACTCGATTTAGGAGGAGAAGTCATTGAGCACATAGTATTTCATAGCGACGCAATTTCTGTGTTAATTAATCATGTGAGGGAGCGAGGGATGTAGTAAAGTGGGAACAGTGCATCGGAAAGGAGATACTCGTATCCCAAAACTAAATCCTGTCGTTTCCATTGAAATGTGACTCGATTTAGGAGGAGAAGTCATTGAGCACATAGTATTTCATAGCGACGCAATTTCTGTGTTAATTATTCATGTGAGGGAGCGTGGGATGTAGTAAAGTGGGAACAGTGCATCGGAAAGGAGATACTCGTATCCCAAAACTAAATCCTGTCGTTTCCATTGAAACGTGACTCGATTTAGGAGGAGAAGTCATTGAGCACATAGTATTTCATAGCGACGCAATTTCTGTGTTAATTATTCATGTGAGGGAGCGAGGGATGTAATAAAGTGGGAACAGTGCATCGAAAAGGAGATACTCGTATCCCAAAACTAAATCCTGTCGTTTCCATTAAAACGTGACTCGATTTGGGAGGAGAAGTCATTGAGCACATAGTATTTCATAGCGACGCAATTTCTGTGTTAATTATTCATGTGAGGGAGCGTGGGATGTAGTAAAGTGGGAACAGTGCATCGGAAAGGAGATACTCGTGTCCCAAAACTAAATCCTAACGTTTCCATTGAAACGTGACTCGATTTAGGAGGAGAAGTCATTGAGCACATAGTATTTCATAGCGACGCAATTTCTGTGTTAATTATTCATGTGAGGGAGCGTGGGATGTAGTAAAGTGGGAACAGTGCATCGGAAAGGAGATACTCGTATCCCAAAACTAAATCCTGTCGTTTCCATTGAAACGTGACTCGATTTAGGAGGAGAAGTCATTGAGCACATAGTATTTCATAGCGACGCAATTTCTGTGTTAATTATTCATGTGAGGGAGCGTGGGATGTAGTAAAGTGGGAACAGTGCATCGGAAAGGAGATACTCGTATCCCAAAACTAAATCCTGTCGTTTCCATTGAAACGTGACTTGATTTAGGAGGAGAAGTCATTGAGCGCATGTTATTTCATAGCGACGCAATTTCTGTGTTAATTATTCATGTGAGGGAGCGAGGGATGTAGTAAAGTGGGAACAGTGCATCGGAAAGGAGATACTCGTATCCCAAAACTAAATCCTGTAGTTTCCATTGAAACGTGACTCGATTTAGGAGGAGAAGTCATTGAGCACATAGTATTTCATAGCGACGCAATTTCTGTGTTAATTATTCATGTGAGGGAGCGAGGGATGTAGTAAAGTGGGAACAGTGCATCGGAAAGGAGATACTCGTATCCCAAAACTAAATCCTGTCGTTTCCATTGAAACGTGACATGATTTAAGAGGCGAAGTCATTGAGCACATAATATTTCATAGCGACGCAATTTCTGTGTTAATTATTCATGTGAGGGAGCGAGGGATGTAGTAAAGTGGGAACAGTGCATCGGAAAGGAGATAGTCGTATCCCAAAACTAAATCCTGTCGTTTCCATTGAAACGTGACTCGATTTAGGAGGAGAAGTCATTGAGCACATAGTATTTCATAGCGACGCAATTTCTGTGTTAATTAATCATGTGAGGGAGCGAGGGATGTAGTAAAGTGGGAACAGTGCATCGGAAAGGAGATACTCGTATCCCAAAACTAAATCCTGTCGTTTCCATTGAAATGTGACTCGATTTAGGAGGAGAAGTCATTGAGCACATAGTATTTCATAGCGACGCAATTTCTGTGTTAATTATTCATGTGAGGGAGCGTGGGATGTAGTAAAGTGGGAACAGTGCATCGGAAAGGAGATACTCGTATCCCAAAACTAAATCCTGTCGTTTCCATTGAAACGTGACTCGATTTAGGAGGAGAAGTCATTGAGCACATAGTATTTCATAGCGACGCAATTTCTGTGTTAATTATTCATGTGAGGGAGCGAGGGATGTAGTAAAGTGGGAACAGTGCATCGAAAAGGAGATACTCATATCCCAAAACTAAATCCTGTCGTTTCCATTAAAACGTGACTCGATTTGGGAGGAGAAGTCATTGAGCACATAGTATTTCATAGCGACGCAATTTCTGTGTTAATTATTCATGTGAGGGAGCGTGGGATGTAGTAAAGTGGGAACAGTGCATCGGAAAGGAGATACTCGTGTCCCAAAACTAAATCCTAACGTTTCCATTGAAACGTGACTCGATTTAGGAGGAGAAGTCATTGGGCACATAGTATTTCATAGCGACGCAATTTCTGTGTTAATTAGTCACGTGAGGGAGCGAGCGTTGAGGTAAAGAATGAATAGTGCATCGGAAAGGAGTTACTCGTATCCCTAAACTAAATCCTGTCGTTTCCATAGAAACGTGACTCGATTTAGGAGGAGAAGTCATTGAGCACATAGTATTTCATAGCGACGCAATTTCTGTGTTAATTATTCATGTGAGGGAGCGAGGGATGTAGTAAAGTGGGAACAGTGCATCGGAAAGGAGATACTCGTATCCCAAAACTAAATCCTGTCGATTCCATTGAAACGTGACTCGATTTAGGAGAAGTCATTGAGCATATAGTATTTCATAGCGACGCAATGTCTGTGTTATTTATTCATGTGAGGGAGTGAGGGATGTAGTAAAGTGGGAACAGTGCATTTTAAAGGAGATACTCGTATCCCAAATCTAAATCCTGTCGTTTCCATTGAAACGTGACTCGATTTAGGAGGAGAAGTCATTGAGCGCATAGTATTTCATAGCGACGCAATTTCTGTGTTAATTATTCATGTGAGGGAGCGAGGGATGTAGTAAAGTGGGAACAGTGCATCGGAAAACAGATACTCGTATCCCAAAACTAAATCCTGTCGTTTCCATTGAAACGTGACTCGATTTAGGAGGAGAAGTCATTGAGCACATAGTATTTCATAGCGACGCAATTTCTGTGTTAATTATTCATGTGAGGGAGCGAGGGATGTAGTAAAGTGGGAACAGTGCATCGGAAAGGAGACACTCGTATCCTAAAACTAAATCCTGTCGTTTCCATTGAAACGTGACTCGATTTAGGAGGAGAAGTCACTGAGCACATAGTATTTCATAGCGACGCAATGTCTGTGTTAATTATTCATGTGAGGGAGCGAGGGATGTAGTAAAGTGGGAACAGTGCATCGGAAAGGAGATACTCGTATCCCAAATCTAAATCCTGTCGTTTCCATTGAAACGTGACTCGATTTAGGAGGAGAAGTCATTGAGCGCATGTTATTTCATAGCGACGCAATTTCTGTGTTAATTATTCATGTGAGGGAGCGAGGGATGTAGTAAAGTGGGATCAGTGCATCGGAAAGGAGATACTCGTATCCCAAAACTAAATCCTGTAGTACCCATTGAAACGTGACTCGATTTAGGAGGAGAAGTCATTGACCACATAGTATTTCATAGCGACGCAATTTCTGTGTTAATTATTCATGTGAGGGAGCGAGGGATGTAGTAAAGTGGGATCAGTGCATCGGAAAGGAGATACTCGTATCCCAAAACTAAATCCTTTCGTTTCCATTGAAACGTGACTCGATTTAAGAGGAGAAGTCATTGAGCACATAATATTTCATAGCGACGCAATTTCTGTGTTAATTATTCATGTGAGGGAGCGAGGGATGTAGTAAAGTGGGAACAGTGCATCGGAAAGGAGATACTCGTATCCCAACACTAAATCCTGTCGTTTCCATTGAAACGTGACTCGATTTAGGAGGAGAAGTCATTGAGCACATAGTATTTCATAGTGACGCAATTTCTGTGTTAATTATTCATGTGAGGGAGCGAGGGATGTAGTAAAGTGGGAACAGTGCATCGGAAAGGAGATACTCTCATCCCAAAACTAAATCCTGTCGTTTCCATTTAAATGTGACTCGATTTAGGAGGAGAAGTCATTGAGCACATAGTATTTCATAGCGACGCAATTTCTGTGTTAATTATTCATGTGAGGGAGCGTGGGATGTAGTAAAGTGGGAACAGTGCATCGGAAAGGAGATACTCGTATCCCAAAACTAAATGCTGTCGTTTCCATTGAAACGTGACTCGATTTAGGAGGAGAAGTCATTGAGCACATAGTATTTCATAGCGACGCAATTTCTGTGTTAATTATTCATGTGAGGGAGCGAGGGATCTAGTAAAGTGGGAACAGTGCATCGAAAAGGAGATACTCGTATCCCAAAACTAAATCCTGTCGTTTCCATTGAAACGTGACTCGATTTAGGAGGAGAAGTCATTGAGCACATAGTATTTCATAGCGACGCAATTTCTGTGTTAATTATTCATGTGAGGGAGCGTGGGATGTAGTAAAGTGGGAACAGTGCATCGGAAAGAAGATACTCGTATCCCAAAACTAAATCCTGTCGTTTCCATTGAAACGTGACTCGATTTAGGAGGAGAAGTCATTGAGCACATAGTATTTCATAGCGACGCAATTTCTGTGTTAATTATTCATGTGAGCGAGCGAGCGTTGCGGTAAAGAATGAATAGTGCATCGGAAAGGAGTTACTCGTATCCCAAATCTAAATCCTTTCGTTTCCATTGAAACGTGACTCGATTTAGGAGGAGAAGTCATTGAGCTCATAGCATTTCATAGCGACGTAATTTCTGTGTTAATTATTCCAATGAGGGAGCGAGCGTTGAGGTACAGAATGAATAGTGCATCGGAAAGGAGTTACTCGTATCCCAAAACTAAATGCTGTCGTTTCCATTGAAACGTGACTCGATTTACGAGGAGAAGTCATTGAGCACATAGTATTTCATAGCGTCGCAATTTCTGTGTTAATTATTCATGTGAGGGAGCGAGGGATCTAGTAAAGTGGGAACAGTGCATCGGAAAGGAGATACTCGTATCCCAAAACTAAATCCTGACGTTTCCATTGAAACGTGACTCGATTTAGGAGGAGAAGTCATTGGGCACATAGTATTTCATAGCGACGCAATTTCTGTGTTAATTATTCATGTGAGAGGGCGAGGGATGTAGTAAAGTGGGAACAGTGCATCGGAAAGGAGATACTCGTATGCCAAAACTAAATCCTGTCGTTTCCATTGAAACGTGACTCGATTTAGGAGGAGAAGTCATTGAGCACATAGTATTTCATAGCGACGCAATGTCTGTGTTAATTATTCATGTGAGGGAGCGAGGGATGTAGTAAAGTGGGAACAGTGCATCGGAAAGGAGATACTCGTAACCCCAAATCTAAATCCTGTCGTTTCCACTGAAACGTGACTCGATTTAGGAGGAGAAGTCATTGAGCGCATGTTATTTCATAGCGACGCAATTTCTGTGTTAATTATTCATGTGAGGGAGCGAGGGATGTAGTAAAGTGGGAACAGTGCATCGGAAAGGAGATACTCGTATCCCAAAACTAAATCCTGAAGTTTCCATTGATACGTGACTCGATTTAGGAGGAGAAGTCATTGAGCACATAGTATTTCATAGCGACGCAATTTCTGTGTTAATTATTCATGTGAGGGAGCGAGGGATGTAGTAAAGTGGGAACAGTGCATCGGAAAGGAGATACTCGTATCCCAAAACTAAATCCTGTCGTTTCCATTGAAACGTGACATGATTTAAGAGGCGAAGTCATTGAGCACATAATATTTCATAGCGACGCAATTTCTGTGTTAATTATTCATGTGAGGGAGCGAGGGATGTAGTAAAGTGGGAACAGTGCATCGGAAAGGAGATAGCTGTATCCCAAAACTAAATCCTGTCGTTTCCATTGAAACGTGACTCGACTTAGGAGGAGAAGTCATTGAGCACATAGTATTTCATAGCGACGCAATTTCTGTGTTAATTATTCATGTGAGGGAGCGAGGGATGTAGTAAAGTGGGAACAGTGCATCGGAAAGGAGATACTCGTATCCCAAATCTAAATCCTGTCGTTTCAATTGAAATGTGACTCGATTTAGGAGGAGAAGTCATTGAGCACATAGTATTTCATAGCGACGCAATTTCTGTGTTAATTATTCATGTGAGGGAGCGTGGGATGTAGTAAAGTGGGAACAGTGCATCGGAAAGGAGATACTCGTATCCCAAAACTAAATCCTGTCGTTTCCATTGAAACGTGACTCGATTTAGGATCAGAAGTCATTGAGCACATAGTATTTCATAGCGACGCAATTTCTGTGTTAATTATTCATGTGAGGGAGCGAGGGATGTAGTAAAGTGGGAACAGTGCATCGAAAAGGAGATACTCGTATCCCAAAACTAAATCCTGTCGTTTCCATTGAAACGTGACTCGATTTAGGAGGAGAAGTCATTGAGCACATAGTATTTCATAGCGACGCAATTTCTGTGTTAATTATTCATGTGAGGGAGCGTGGGATGTAGTAAAGTGGGAACAGTGCATCGGAAAGGAGATACTCGTATCCCAAAACTAAATCCTGTCGTTTCCATTGAAACGTGACTCGATTTAGGAGGAGAAGTCATTGAGCACATAGTATTTCATAGCGACGCAATTTCTGTGTTAATGATTCATGTGAGCGAGCGAGCGTTGCGGTAAAGAATGAATAGTGCATCGGAAAGGAGTTACTCGTATCCCAAATCTAAATCCTGTCGTTTCCATTGAAACGTGACTCGATTTAGGAGGAGAAGTCATTGAGCTCATAGCATTTCAAAGCGACGTAATTTCTGTGTTAATTATTCATATGAGGGAGCGAGCGTTGAGGTACAGAATGAATAGTGCATCGGAAAGGAGTTACTCGTATCCCAAAACTAAATCCTGTCGTTTCCATTGAAACGTGACTCGATTTAGGAGGAGAAGTCATTGAGCACATAGTATTTCATAGCGACGCAATTTCTGTGTTAATTATTCATGTGAGGGAGCGAGGGATCTAGTAAAGTGGGAACAGTGCATCGGAAAGGAGATACTCGTATCCCAAAACTAAATCCTAACGTTTCCATTGAAACGTGACTCGATTTAGTAGGAGAAGTCATTGGGCACATAGTATTTCATAGCGACGCAATTTCTGTGTTAATTAGTCATGTGAGGGAGCGAGCGTTGAGGTAAAGAATGAATAGTGCATCGGAAAGGAGTTACTCGTATCCCAAAACTAAATCCTGTCGTTTCCATAGAAACGTGACTCGATTTAGGAGGAGAAATCATTGAGCACATAGTATTTCATAGCGACGCAATTTCTGTGTTCATTATTCATGTGAGGGAGCGAGGGATGTAGTAAAGTGGGAACAGTGCATCGGAAAGGAGATACTCGTATCCCAAAACTAAATCCTGTCGATTCCATTGAAACGTGACTCGATTTAGGAGAAGTCATTGAGCATATAGTATTTCATAGCGACGCAATGTCTGTGTTATTTATTCATGTGAGGGAGTGAGGGATGTAGTAAAGTGGGAACAGTGCATTTTAAAGGAGATACTCGTATCCCAAATCTAAATCCTGTCGTTTCCATTGAAACGTGACTCGATTTAGGAGGAGAAGTCATTGAGCGCATAGTATTTCATAGCGACGCAATTTCTGTGTTAATTATTCATGTGAGGGAGCGAGGGATGTAGTAAAGTGGGAACAGTGCATCGGAAAGGAGATACTCGTATCCCAAAACTAAATCCTGTCGTTTCCATTGAAACGTGACTCGATTTAGGAGGAGAAGTCATTGAGCACATAGTATTTCATAGCGACGCAATTTCTGTGTTAATTATTCATGTGAGGGAGCGAGGGATGTAGTAAAGTGGGAACAGTGCATCGGAAAGGAGACACTCGTATCCTAAAACTAAATCCTGTCGTTTCCATTGAAACGTGACTCGATTTAGCAGGAGAAGTCATTGAGCACATAGTATTTCATAGCGACGCAATGTCTGTGTTAATTATTCATGTGAGGGAGCGAGGGATGTAGTAAAGTGGGAACAGTGCATCGGAAAGGAGATACTCGTATCCCAAATCTAAATCCTGTCGTTTCCATTGAAACGTGACTCGATTTAGGAGGAGAAGTCATTGAGCGCATGTTATTTCATAGCGACGCAATTTCTGTGTTAATTATTCATGTGAGATAGCGAGGGATGTAGTAAAGTGGGATCAGTGCATCGGAAAGGAGATACTCGTATCCCAAAACTAAATCCTGTAGTTTCCATTGAAACGTGACTCGATTTAGGAGGAGGAGTCATTGAGCACATAGTATTTCATAGCGACGCAATTTCTGTGTTAATTATTCATGTGAGGGAGCGAGGGATGTAGTAAAGTGGGATCAGTGCATCGGAAAGGAGATACTCGTATCCCAAAACTAAATCGTTTCGTTTCCATTGAAACGTGACTCGATTTAAGAGGAGAAGTCATTGAGCACATAATATTTCATAGCGACGCAATTTCTGTGTTAATTATTCATGTGAGGGAGCGAGGGATGTAGTAAAGTAGGAACAGTGCATCGGAAAGGAGATACTCGTATCCCAAAACTAAATCCTGTCGTTTCCATTGAAACGTGACTCGATTTAGGAGGAGAAGTCATTGAGCACATAGTATTTCATAGTGACGCAATTTCTGTGTTAATTATTCATGTGAGGGAGCGAGGGATGTAGTAAAGTGGGAACAGTGCATCGGAATGGAGATACTCGTATCCCAAAACTAAATCCTGTCGTTTCCATTGAAATGTGACTCGATTTAAGAAGAGAAGTCATTGAGCACATAATATTTCATAGCGACGCAATTTCTGTGTTAATTATTCATGTGAGGGAGCGTGGGATGTAGTAAAGTGGGAACAGTGCATCGGAAAGGAGATACTCGTAACCCAAAACTAAATCCTGTCGTTTCCAGTGAAACGTGACTCGATTTAGGAGGAGAAGTCATTGAGCACATAGTATTTCATAGCGACGCAATTTCTGTGTCAATTATTCATGTGAGGGAGCGAGGGATGTAATAAAGTGGGAACAGTGCATCGAAAAGGAGATACTCGTATCCCAAAACTAAATCCTGTCGTTTCCATTGAAACGTGACTCGATTTAGGAGGAGAAGTCATTGAGCACATAGTATTTCATAGCGACGCAATTTCTGTGTTAATTATTCATGTGAGGGAGCGTGGGATGTAGTAAAGTGGGAACAGTGCATCGGAAAGGAGATACTCGTATCCCAAAACTAAATCCTGTCGTTTCCATTGAAACGTGACTCGATTTAGGAGGAGAAGTCATTGAGCACATAGTATTTCATAGCGACGCAATTTCTGTGTTAATTATTCATGTGAGCGAGCGAGCGTTGCGGTAAAGAATGAATAGTGCATCGGAAAGGAGTTACTCGTATCCCAAATCTAAATCCTTTCGTTTCCATTGAAACGTGACTCGATTTAGGAGGAGAAGTCATTGAGCTCATAGCATTTCATAGCGACGTAATTTCTGTGTTAATTATTCATATGAGGGAGCGAGCGTTGAGGTACAGAATGAATAGTGCATCGGAAAGGAGTTACTCGTATCCCAAAACTAAATGCTGTCGTTTCCATTGAAACGTGACTCGATTTAGGACGAGAAGTCATTGAGCACATAGTATTTCATAGCGACGCAATTTCTGTGTTAATTATTCATGTGAGGGAGCGAGGGATCTAGTAAAGTGGGAACAGTGCATCGGAAAGGAGATACTCGTATCCCAAAACTAAATCCTGACGTTTCCATTGAAACGTGACTCGATTTAGGAGGAGAAGTCATTGGGCACATAGTATTTCATAGCGACGCAATTTCTGTGTTAATTATTTATGTGAGAGGGCGAGGGATGTAGTAAAGTGGGAACAGTGCATCGGAAAGGAGATACTCGTATGCCAAAACTAAATCCTGTCGTTTCCATTGAAACGTGACTCGATTTAGGAGGAGAAGTCATTGAGCACTTAGTATTTCATAGCGACGCAATGTCTGTGTTAATTAATCATGTGAGGGAGCGAGGGATGTAGTAAAGTGGGAACAGTGCATCGGAAAGGAGATACTCGTATCCTAAAACTAAATCCTGTCGTTTCCATTGAAACGTGACTCGATTTAGGAGGAGAAGTCATTGAGCACATAGTATTTCATAGCGACGCAATGTCTGTGTTAATTATTCATGTGAGGGAGCGAGGGATGTAGTAAAGTGGGAACAGTGCATCGGAAAGGAGATACTCGTATCCCAAATCTAAATCCTGTCGTTTCCATTGAAACGTGACTCGATTTAGGAGGAGAAGTCATTGAGCGCATGTTATTTCATAGCGACGCAATTTCTGTGTTAATTATTCATGTGAGGGAGCGAGGGATGTAGTAAAGTGGGAACAGTGCATCGGAAAGGAGATACTCGTGTCCCAAAACTCAATCCTGTCGTTTCCATAGAAGCGTACCCCATTTAGAAGGAGAACTCATAGAACCCATAGTATTACATAGCGACGCAATTTCTGTGTTAATTCGTCAATGTGATGGAGCGAGCGTTGAGGTAAAGAATGAATAGTGCATCGGAAAGGAGTTACTCGTATCCCAAAACTAAATCCTGTCGTTTCCATTGAAACGTGACTCGATTTAGGAGGAGAAGTCATTGAGCACATAGTATTTCACAGCGACGCAATTTCTGTGTTAATTATTCATGTGAGGGAGTGAGGGATGTAGTAAAGTGGGAACAGTGCATTTTAAAGGAGATACTCGTATCCCAAATCTAAATCCTGTCGTTTCCATTGAAACGTGACTCGATTTAGGAGGAGAAGTCATTGAGCGCATAGTATTTCATAGCGACGCAATTTCTGTGTTAATTATTCATGCGAGGGAGCGAGGGATGTAGTAAAGTGGGAACAGTGCATCGGAAAGGAGATACTCGTATCCCAAAACTAAATCCTGTCGTTTCCATTGAAACGTGACTCGATTTAGGAGGAGAAGTCATTGAGCACATAGTATTTCATAGCGACGCAATTTCTGTGTTAATTATTCATGTGAGGGAGCGAGGGATGTAGTAAAGTGGGAACAGTGCATCGGAAAGGAGACACTCGTATCCTAAAACTAAATCCTGTCGTTTCCATTGAAACGTGACTCGATTTAGCAGGAGAAGTCATTGAGCACATAGTATTTCATAGCGACGCAATGTCTGTGTTAATTATTCATGTGAGGGAGCGAGGGATGTAGTAAAGTGGGAACAGTGCATCGGAAAGGAGATACTCGTATCCCAAATCTAAATCCTGTCGTTTCCATTGAAACGTGACTCGATTTAGGAGGAGAAGTCATTGAGCGCATGTTATTTCATAGCGACGCAATTTCTGTGTTAATTATTCATGTGAGATAGCGAGGGATGTAGTAAAGTGGGATCAGTGCATCGGAAAGGAGATACTCGTATCCCAAAACTAAATCCTGTAGTTTCCATTGAAACGTGACTCGATTTAGGAGGAGGAGTCATTGAGCACATAGTATTTCATAGCGACGCAATTTCTGTGTTAATTATTCATGTGAGGGAGCGAGGGATGTAGTAAAGTGGGATCAGTGCATCGGAAAGGAGATACTCGTATCCCAAAACTAAATCGTTTCGTTTCCATTGAAACGTGACTCGATTTAAGAGGAGAAGTCATTGAGCACATAATATTTCATAGCGACGCAATTTCTGTGTTAATTATTCATGTGAGGGAGCGAGGGATGTAGTAAAGTAGGAACAGTGCATCGGAAAGGAGATACTCGTATCCCAAAACTAAATCCTGTCGTTTCCATTGAAACGTGACTCGATTTAGGAGGAGAAGTCATTGAGCACATAGTATTTCATAGTGACGCAATTTCTGTGTTAATTATTCATGTGAGGGAGCGAGGGATGTAGTAAAGTGGGAACAGTGCATCGGAATGGAGATACTCGTATCCCAAAACTAAATCCTGTCGTTTCCATTGAAATGTGACTCGATTTAAGAGGAGAAGTCATTGAGCACATAATATTTCATAGCGACGCAATTTCTGTGTTAATTATTCATGTGAGGGAGCGTGGGATGTAGTAAAGTGGGAACAGTGCATCGGAAAGGAGATACTCGTAACCCAAAACTAAATCCTGTCGTTTCCAGTGAAACGTGACTCGATTTAGGAGGAGAAGTCATTGAGCACATAGTATTTCATAGCGACGCAATTTCTGTGTCAATTATTCATGTGAGGGAGCGAGGGATGTAATAAAGTGGGAACAGTGCATCGAAAAGGAGATACTCGTATCCCAAAACTAAATCCTGTCGTTTCCATTGAAACGTGACTCG